>NW_020838027.1:5973468-6382918 GCF_003676395.1 Aethalodelphis obliquidens | reverse complement strand
CACCACCACCACCACCACCACCACCACCACCACTACAGCTTTATCAGTGAGACTTCCTCAGCCTTCTCCCCACATACCCTCTCAGGCTGCTATGTTGTGAATTTCTGCATTGAGGTTTACTAAATTACTCTCAAGTTCATCTGTGGGTATCTTTAAAACTTTTTTTTTTTTTTTTTGCGGTACGCGGGCCTCTCACTGCTGTGGCCTCTCCCGTTGCGGAGCACAGGCTCCGAATGCGCAGGCTCAGCGGCCATGGCTCACGGGCCCAGCCGCTCCGCAGCATGTGGGATCTTCCCGGACCGGGGCATGAACCTGTGTCCCCTGCATCGGCAGGCAGACTCTCAACCACTGTGCCACCAGGGAAGCCCGACCTTGTGCAAATTATTTAAACTCAGTTTCCTCATCTATAAGGTGGGGATAATGGTGCATATCTGAAAGCCTCATGGTGGTGCTTAAATGAGATAATGCAGATAAAGTTCTGAGCAATGAGCACCGACACACTGTGATCAGAAAACATAGCTACCAGGAATTCCCTGGCGGTCCAGTGGTTAGGACTCCACTCTTTCACTGCCGAGGGTGTGAGTTCAATCCCTGGTTGGGGAACTAAGATCCACCCAGCACCGCCAAAAAAAAAAAAAAAAAAAAAAAACCATAGCTACCATTAACATCTACTACCCAGCACCAAGATGCAATCACTGATGGAAGTTTGATAAGTTCCTTGCAGGTTTTGTGTCTACTTTCACAAATGGGGATCATGTCGAATATAATAGTTAAGCATTCTGATTTTTCCACTTAGCATTAAAACAAAAATATACGTATGGAGCCTCTTAACACTTTCAATAGCCCATCCACATATATTTGAACCTTTCCCTTTGATCCTTGACCTCTCCCTCCCACACTTTGGTGCTCACTGGCCCCTGCCCACGACCTCCCAGCCTGAGCGCAGCCCCTCTCCCCTCAGGGCAGTACATCTGCACAGCTCAGGGCACATGGAAGAATGAGCTGGCAGGAGAGAAGATGCCTCGGTGTTTGCCAGGTGAGTGGAAACCCTCCGCCGTCCTCTGTGGCCCTGGCAGCCCTGGCAGCCCTGCAGGGCCTCAGAGGAGGCATGGCACAGAGAAGGGAGAGACACTCCAGCTTGAAGCTGAAGGTAGACAGGGCGTGAGGGAGGAATCAGGAAAAAGGCGAGGAGACGCCCTAGCAGAAGGGCAGAGGGACCCAGAGAGCTGGACCTGCCCTGACATTCCTGGACTTTTCACTGAGCAGGTGGGAGATGAGGAATAAAAAAAAAAGAGCAAAAGGGACTTCCCTGGCGGTCCAGTGGTTAAGACGCCACGTCCCACTGCAGGGGGCACGGGTCCGCGGCGCGGCCAAAAAAAGAAAAAGGAAAAAAAGAGCGAGAAAAGCCCCAGGAAGAATAAACAAGAACGAGGAGAAGAGGCTGACCGTACAACAAAGACGGAAGGGAGGGAGGAGAGAGAAGAAAGGGCCCTGAGCTAAAAAGAGGGGGCGAAGGGGAGGGAACAGACCGCGGTGCCGGGCGCTGACTTCTTCCCCCTCCCCCCCCGCCCCCTCCCCCCCCCCCCGCCCGCCCCCTCCTCTCCCCCACCCGCCCCCTTCTCCTCCCCAGTGTGCGGGAAACCCGTCAACCCTGTGGAGCAGAAGCAGCGCATCGTTGGAGGCCAGAAGGCAAAGCTGGGCAACTTCCCCTGGCAGGCCTTCACCAACATCCACGGCCGAGGGGGCGGCGCGCTGCTGGGCGACCGCTGGATCCTCACGGCCGCGCACACGCTCTACCCCAAGGAGTACGAAGCGCAGGGCAACGCCACCGTGGACGTGTTCCTGGGCCACGTCAACGTGGAAGAGATCACCAAGCTGGCCAACCACCCCGTCCGCAGGGTCAGCATCCACCCCGACTACCGCCAGGAAGAGTCCCACAACTTCGAGGGGGACATCGCCCTCCTGGAGCTGGAAAACAGTGTCACCCTGGGCCCCAACCTCCTCCCCATCTGCCTCCCCGACAACGAGACCTTCTATGACCAGGGTCTCATGGGCTATGTCAGTGGCTTTGGGATCACGGAGGAGAGACTTTCTCACAACCTCAGGTTTGTCCGTCTGCCCGTAGCTAAGCGAGAGGATTGTGAGAGATGGCTCCGGAAAAAAAATAGGAAAGATGTGTTTTCTGAAAACATGTTCTGCTCTGGGGACCCGACTCTAAAGCAAGATGCCTGTCAGGGGGATAGCGGAGGGGTCTTTGCAGTGAGGGATGAGAAGAATGATCGCTGGGTGGCGACAGGCATCATATCCTGGGGCATCGGCTGCAGCAGGGGGTACGGGTTCTACACGAAACTGCTCAACTACGTTGACTGGATCAAGAAAGAGATGGAGGAGGAGGACTGAGCCCGGAATTCACTAGGTCAGAATCCAAAGAGCAGGGTGTAAAAAAAAAAAAAAAGATTATCTAACCGGCTGTTGACAACCACTAAGAATCCATATTAAAATCACTGATGCAGAAAGACACTGTGTGAAATAAATTCTCTTTTCTATAATCCCATCCACACTCTTCACCTAAAATAACCCAAAGGTCACCTTTATTCCCCGCACCCCCGCCCCAGGGTTGCAGAAGATGTATTCCACAATCTCTAGTTATCATTGTTCTCTTCCATTTTTTTGTTTTGTTTTGTTTTTCTTTTTGTTTTTGCGGTACGCGGGCCTCTCACTGTCGTGGCCTCTCCCGTTGCGGAGCACAGGCTCCAGACGCGCAGGCTCAGCGGCCATGGCTCACGGGCCCAGCCGCTCCGCGGCATGTGGGATCTTCCCGGACCGGCACACGAACCCATGTCCCCTGAATCGGCAGGTGGACTCTCAACCACTGCGCCACCAGGGAAGCCCCTCTTCCATTTTTATAACCATCGGGTAATTGAATAGAACTCCTTCCAAATAAAATTTTATGAGAAAGCCCATTGTGTAAAATGAATTAAAAGTAATAAATGAATAAATAATAAATGAATGAATAAAACATCAGGATAATTGTAGTTTGCCAAGTTTATTTCAGTTCCTATCATAAGGTGTTTCAAATAAATTCTTGATTATGTTGCATGGAAAATTGAAAAACAAGAAGAACAGCTATGCGGAAAGTAAAAAGTCACATTTTCATAGAATATTTTTCTGATTATAGAAATCATGGTAAAAGCAACTTTTGAGAATCCCAAAATCCCTCAAGCCCCTTCTGGGCTAGTGCTGTTTCAACTAGGGTCCTTCCCATAAAGTCCTCTTGGCTGCATTTTTTTCCCCCAGCATGAGGAGCTGATCCACCAGTCCGTTTTCTTCTGACCAAAGAAATGTGACAATTCACTTGCTTTTTTAAAAGTTAAGTCTTTTCCTGAGTTTCAGGTGAAGCACACATGTTATTCCCAAGCGACTTGCAACGCCGTACGATTGATGTCTTTTAAGCCACAATGAATGATTTTCTAGCCCTTCTAGGCCTTGGTGATGAGCCTTCCCAGCTCCAAAGTCTCTGATGATGATTCACTTAAAACCCCTCCCTGCCCCTCACCCAGGGAAATGATCTGGTACTACAGCTAATGATGCAAAAAAACAGACCCATCCTACTGTCCAAGGCAGCAGCAACAAGCGAATCCTTTCACCAATACCTCGGCCCGTCCGCAAGGGCAGAACCCAAATAGACTAAAGATTCTCTCTGGCAGGGATGGACTTCGTTTTTCTGTTATTTGTCAGATTCCAGGTTGATTTTTTTTCTACTCCTCCAATTATTAAAAAGAAGGAAAATTTCCACATCACAAGCATGTTTCTTAATATTTTTCCAATTTTTTTTTTCTCTAGAGGAATCCCCCTTCTCCTGCCCAAAACTCTGTAGTCCAGGGTACACTGTCAACTCCATGGCACATGTAACGACAGGCAGGTAGGGGAAGGTAGTTGGCAGGTGTCGAGTTAAGGAATAAATAAATGGCTTTATGCTGCTGGGTTGATTTGACATGATACTTCCAGTAGCTTCCTATTGTTGGGTTTTTTGGGGGGTTTTTTGGCTGCGTTGGGTCTTCATTGCTACACATGGGCTTTCTCTAGTTGTGGCGAGCGGGGGCTACTCTTCGTTGCTGTGCGCGGGCTTCTCATTGCGGTGGCTCCTCTTGTTGCAGAGCACGGGCTCTAGGCATGCGGGTTCAGTAGTTGAGGCACGCGGGCTCAGTAGTTGTGGCTTGCGGGCTCTAGAGCACAGGCTCAGTAGTTGTGGCGCACGGGTTTAGTTGCTCCGCGGCATGTGGGATCTTCCTGGATCAGGGCTCGAACCCGTGTCCCCTGCCTTAGCAGGCAGATTCTTTTTTTTTTTGGCGGTACGCGGGCCTCTCACTGTTGTGGCCTCTCCCGCTGCGGAGCACAGGCTCCGGACGCGCAGGCTCAGCGGCCATGGCTCACGGGCCCAGCCGCTCCGCGGCATGTGGGATCTTCCCGGACCGGGGCACGAACCCATGTCCCCTACATCGGCAGGCGGACTCTCAACCACTGCGCCACCAGGGAAGCCCAGCAGGCAGATTCTTAACCACTGCGCCACCAGGGAAGTCCCATTTGGTTCTTCAGACCTTTTGATTAGAGTTCTGGTTACTTCATCATGTGTTAACCACCAGCCTAATGTCAGCTGTTGAATTTTGCCCTTTTGGTCCATGGAAGATCAAAGTCCTTCCTTCATGGGCCACAAATATACCCCTTTTGGCTTCTGATAAAAACTGTTTTCCTGAAAGCCACGTGTCACATCAAACAGACCAGAGTGTCCCTGAACTCTTAATCTCAGGCCATGGCTTTCGTAAGACACCTTGTTAGGGCAATGGCCACCCTAAGGTAGCTCTTCTGTCCTCAGTTTAAAAAATACTAATCTCTGCATAGAAAACAAACTTATGGTTACTAAAGGGGAAAGCAGGGGGAGGGATAAATTATGAGTTTGGGATTAGCAGATTCCAAACTACTATATATAACATAGATGAAAAACAAGGTGCCACTATATAGCACAGGGAATTATATTCAATATCCTGTAATAAACCCTAATGGAAAAGAATATGAAAAAGAATATATATATATTCACAAAATTGTAAATCAACTATACGTCAATTAAAAAAAAAATACTAGTCTCGGGCTTCCCTGGTGGCGCAGCGGTTGAGAGTCCGCCTGCCGATGCAGGGGACGCGGGTTCGTGCCCCGGTCCGAGAAGATCCCACGTGCCGCGGAGCGGCTGGCCCCGTGAGCCATGGCCGCTGAGCCTGCGCGTCCAGAGCCTGTGCTCCGCAACGGGAGAGGCCACGACAGTGAGAGGCCCGCGTACCGCAAAAAAAAAAAAAAAAAAAAAAAAAAATACTAGTCTCTATTGTCTGGTCCTTTTTCACCACTAATCATTTTGTGGGGATGAGGAGTTGTTTGTTTGCTCACTTGTTTGTTTTTCTGTTCCCTTGGAAAAAAGTAGAAGGGAGTCTTTGGGTCCCTCCTCACCAAGACGAGCTATAACATCTCGGTGCACAGTTCAATCCAGAGAAGACGTTGTTGCCTGACTGACAAATTAGTCAAAACCACCAGGAAAGCAGATGAGCACATGCTGAATTTCTTTTGTTTTTCTTTCTCATTGAGTCATAATACTGTATTATACAAATGCACACGAAAGGAAAAGTCATCTTCAGGAGACATATTGAAACAATTTATACCACAAAATTTTAGACTGAAAGATCTTAAACAGCCAATTCTAACTGTTGTATGTGGATGTCTGAGTGAGGTTCGAGTACATTTGATGAATTTCAAAAACAGAACACGGTACCTTATGTTGACGTTACGCTAATCCACGATACTCAGTAAACGTCAATTGGAAGAGAGGAGAGAAACTGAGTTCCCTGTTTTCATGACAATTAAATATTAGCCGCTAGGGGCCCGAATTTCCAGGACACAACAGCCCATCGCACTCCCTTTCTATGGTGCTGAAGTCTTGATGTGGAATAACCAAGTCAGCGAGAACTGGGTTATAAACATGCTTTATTACCGGTAGATAGTAGACACTGATAATGATAAACTGCAAACAGGTAAAGGGGAACCAAAAATCAAGGGTGTGCCCCACAATGAATTGCAGAGTCAGAACTGGAACAGGAGGCAATCATCAGGAAAGAGGGCTCCCGGTGGAACAGGACAAGATAAGCGTCCCTTCCCACACTGTTGTCCACCGGACAGATTCAGGGGAGAGGACCCAGGGGCTCCAACTACACTGAATGACCGACACAACGACATGATCAAACCCCACCTCCAACCAGGTATCCCAACAATCAAGTTCTAGTTAAATCATACTCCCATGTCTTCTCTCAGTCATGGTGAAATAATGGGATTATCGTGAGGAACAGAAAGCAACAGATGGGTCACAGCCTGTAGAGAGGCTGGTGGGGTCTGTGCGGTTAGCCTCCACCGGGGGCACTATTTTCCTGCATCGTCTTCATGATCCAGTCAACATAGTTCTTGACACGAGTGTAGATCCCATAGGTACCGCACTGGGGGCCCCAGGACACCAAGCCAGCGACATAGAATTTGGTATTCTCCTCATTAGGGACCTGTAGAGCAAAGGCCCCACCGCTGTCCCCTTCACAGCTATCAACACCCTTCTCACCTCCAGCACAGATCATGTTCTCAGTGAAAACAAAGGAATTTATATCTATTCCGGAACTTAGCCCCTTCAGCTCCCGGCACTTTGCTAAGGGAGCAATAGGTAATTTTGCCCCTCTGAGCTTAATAACATGATCTTTGGTATTTGTTCGGCCCCAGCCTGAGATCAGCCCCAGATCTCCCACTGAGGGGTTGTATTCTGAGGAGGTGCCTGGCAGGCAGATAGGGGAGACAGTGGGTCCCATTTTCACCGGGTCTTGCAGCCGCACCAGCGCAATGTCATTGTCAAAATTCTTCCGTGCTTCCGAGGCATCCAGGACCTTCCAACCGGGATGAATAAACACTTTCTCAGCAGTGAGCATCTGGGCCTTTGCCAATTGCGAAGTGACCACTGAGGTAGAGCCAACGTACATCACTGGGTCACGGTTTCCCTCCACGGTGTGGGCAGCTGTCAGCACCCAGTACTCGTCAATGAGAGCCCCGCCGGCCCGGGGGTTCGAGAAGAAGACTTGCCAGGGGAAATTTTCAATCTTTGCCATGGAGCCTCCAAATATCCTCTGCTTTTCTGTAAAGGGTTCACCAGGGACGCCACAGACTAGGGAGGAATAAAAACAAGATGGGAAGGGAGCAGGGCAGATTGCTGGCCCCCTGCAAATCCTACAGCCACTCAAACACCTGCTGGGCCTCAGCGTTCTCAGCACAACATAGCCAAATATTTGGTCAACGATCTCAGCGCCTGACTCATCCTGAACTGACCTAAGGACCAAACATCCCACTTTGCCAGTGCCAAAAGCCGGCTTGTGGGAAAGACTGGTTTAAACGGAGGCCGTGTGCGAATTACTGAACCCAAACGAGCCTCACACCATGGACAGCTTAACTCACAGTGTGGGGAGGACACTTCACCCCAGGCTTGGCCCATGGGGCCGGGGGCCCAGCTGGGAGCCAGAGCTGGGCAATCTTGTCCTCATACAGGTGTTAGGGGAGGCAAGCATTCTACCCTCCTCTGATGCCCAGATCAAACACTTATCACCTTCTTCTCTCAAGTCCTAATTGCAGCGAGTCCCTCCTAGTGACCTGTGGACGGTTCTCTTTTTCCATCTTTCATCTCATCCCCCACTGACTGGATCCAGGTTTGATTGCTTTGCTATTACTGAATATAACTAAAACGGAATTTTATTTCAGATAAAGTTGCCTTTCCTAAATCCCTCACTAGTCAGCCTGAATGGACTCTGAGTTGAACATAACAGACAGACCTGGGTTCAAAGCCTAACCATGCCCCTTCCTACCTCTGAACTTGCACTGAATTCCCTCAACTATAAAACGGGATCAATAACACCTACCCCAGAGCGTTGTTGCAAAGACTTAATTGAATGAGATAATAAATGCAATTGTTTGATTGCATTTGATTATTTGACTGAGAGCCAGCTCGGCCCCTAGCTCTCAATCACACTGTTGTTACTAAGAGGACGATTACTATTATTCTGGCTTTGCCTGGGAGCCTTCTTCTACTCAACTCTGATTTCTACGCAACCCCTTTTATTCCTCTATATCTTGTTGTCAGATAGACTTTTAATATAATAACTAGGCTCTTCGAGTAGTCTTGTTTCTGAATGTTGAATCCTCACTCTCTTATTTCAGGCCCTGTTTTTAGCAATCCTAGACGCCCTTACTACACCTACATTACCAAACCTAACTGGCCCAGACTCTGACACCAACTGTCACCGGCTGACTTTTCTCCTTCCCGTCCATCGGCCTGACAGTGTGGTTGATGAATTCCCCAAGGCCCTGGCAGGTCCACGGCCCAGCTTTGTCTCCACCTCACTGAGCTAGACTCTGGCAGCCCAGACGGTCAAGTCCCTTCCCAAGAGGATTACAGCTACTTTTAGAAGGTGGGACCCATGCGACCACACCTGTGGCCGTGCTCCCTACACAAGCCTGAGCCCGGATTACCTGGAACACATTTTGGCAGTTCTGCGCCCAGCAGCTCGTTCACCCAGCTCCCGTTGCCAGCGCAGCGATACTCCTCTGGAACAGCACAAGGGACAGGGGACACACTCACCATCACATCTTCTGGAGTTTTCCCCCCCCCCCACCCTTATCGTTCAGAGCCTTAGCACCTCTGGGATTTGAGGAGGCAAAATCAGATCAAACCAACTAGAAAAGAATCCTGAGAACATCCTCCAAACAATCTCTCTGGCCCCTATCCTGCCAAGGGAGGGGAAGGAACAGTCTCCAAAGCAGAGGGAAGAGGGTTACCGCAGAGGCTGGGAAAGTGCTTCAAGTGGGAAAAGAAATTAAATTAAATTAAAAGCAATGAAGTGGGACATAGTGTGAGCCAACCAGACCTTCATCCAGCACCACCAAGGCCTCCCCATCGAGAAAGTCAGGCATCATAGAATAATGACTTGAAGCTGGAAGCATGACTCCTGTTCTACGTTAAATAGTCGGTCAGGGGACTTCCCTGGTGGCTCAGTGGTTAGGACCCCATGCTTCCACCACAGAGAGCACCCAACCCAGGAAGACTGTGCTAGTCACCCTCCAACACTCTCATTCTTTCTTTCTCTTTTCTTTAGTCAAAGAAACCTACCGCTTCTTTCATTTTCCATGTAGTAATATGGCTGCTCACAAGTGTAGCGAGTGACGGAACCAAACAGAGTGTTTTCTGGATCTTCGACTCTACCGTGCCGAATGGGTTCAGGAGCGCCACAGTCCACGGCTACGAGAGGAAGGCAGGAGAGAGATGGTCAGGACGGCCACTTCCTCCCAGGAAGAGTCACTGGGCCAGTCCATCCTCCCAGCCGTGTTCCTCACTCCTTCCCCACTCCCCACATCCATAAGCACACTTGGGATGAATCCCCCATGTCAGCCTCTCTGTGGCCATGGTCTCCAACTGGCATCCCTCAACACCCTAGCGCACTGAGTCCCGCCAGGTCTGATAGCCCCTTGAGAGCTACAAGGATGAACCTGGTTCTCAGTGGTTGGTGAGGCCTCTGAAGGAATGGACCCACATAATGCTATTAACTCTACCAATCTCATAGCCTCTTTCTTTGGAAGAAACCTGCTAGTCTGGCTGGGATCAGATCAGGGCTGGGACTCCATGACAGCCTTCCCTTCAAAAACTCAATCTACTCTCTCACAAGCCTAAGAGGAAACCATGCATTTGTATCTTAATGCACTAATCTTTCCATTCCCTTTGGAAGGAAACAAAAAAAAAGAGTCCCATTTTAAAGAGGTACATACGTTGACACCGCAGTTTGGAATTACTCCACTTTCCGTTGCTTTGGCAAGTAGAATAGAAAGATGTCAAGCCAACACTTCCCTGGACAATAATAAACATCTCCATTAATTTATAAGGAGAGATATAGGGAATCAAAATCCAGAAAGGGAATCGATCTCTGGCCTTGGATCAATGAGGAGTCCTCACCACAAGAAGCTTGGGGACATCGTAGCAGAATGACACAAGGCACCCAGGAGCTGGGGCTAAAAGACAGCTTTGTCCCAGCATGTCAGCACCCCCCTGCCCCAGGAAGACCAAAGTCAAAAAGGGAATGTCAAGCTGTCCAAGGATCTTCATGACTGACAAGGAAAGACTAAAGATCCTGAACGGTCCTCTTTATGGAGAAGGTGTTAGACCTTTGCTGGAGCGAGAACGCTCGGTAAATGATTAGACAATTCCAGTACGCTCATCCCGACAGAGGGACAAGAGAGAAGCCTCTAACGGTGCTTTACCTGTACAACTTCAAACCCATCCACGCAGGTTATCTTCACCACATCTTTGAACACATATTTGGCTCTATCAGGCTCCCAAAAAGAATTGGCAGTGACTTCTTTAGGACAAGGGATTGCTTGGAAAGGATAGGAAAAAAACTTTTTACCAAATAGGAGAATCTCTATGATATTTACATCATTCTCACACTTTCTACAGTTGTTCAGTCATCCTCAATCCTGACGCCCAGCATTCCAATACGGAGGTGTCTAAAATAATACGAGAGGGAATGCCCTGGTGGTCCAGTGGTTAGGACTTGGCGCTTTCACTGCCGAGGGCACCTGTTCGACCCCTGGTTGGGGAACTAAGATCCCACGTGCCACATGGTGTGGTAAAAAAATTATTAATTAATTAATATGGCATTACTAATGAACCACCCCCAAGCTGTCTGCAGTCACAGGTCCAGTTGAAAGATTCCTGGAAGGTGAGGCATTTCTAGCAACTACTGACAGGTTTAGATCCTGCTGAGGAAGTGAAGTATTCTCAGGATACCTGTCCATACAGCAATCTACCTGTTTGGATTTTACGTTGTGCAAGGACTTTGGTACCACCAACCAAAGAGCAACTTCTACGTTACTCACGATCTCCATGGTAACGAAATTTCCATCCCTTTTTTTGCTCTGTTTCATCAGTTTGGAAGATGATATTGAGAGCATTACTCTTGGTTTCAATAGTTAGTGGCCCAGGGAATCCATTACCGCAGTAAGGACCAAATTGCTGGTTTCCTGCAACAAACTGAAGAGAAACAAAATGATGAAATCAGAAGGGAGAAAGAACTGAAATAAAAAGGCAAAATGGAAGGGACAAAAGTAAAATTAGGGCTTCCCTGGTGGCACAGTGGTTGAGAGTCCGCCTGCTGATGCAGGGGACACGGGTTCGTGCCCCAGTCTGGGAAGATCCCACATGCCGCGGAGCGGCTGGGCCCGTGAGCCATGGCCACTGAGCCTGCACGTCTGGAGCCTGTGCTCCGCAACGGGAGAGGCCACAGCAGTGGGAGGCCCGCGTACCGCAAAAAAAAAAAAAAAGTAAAATAAAATAAGAAGGAGGGGAAAAAAAGAAAAGAAGGGGCAGAAAGCTATGTAATTTGTCTTCAAGGAGAAATCTCTCTGTGTGAGTTGGGAGAGAAGTTCATCGTCCATCACGCACAAGTAAACTGTCAGCGCAGCGGCCCTCAGAGTCAGCTGGTTCCACATCAAAATCTTCTCTCTGCATAGTCACCACCACTTGGAACCCCTCCTCCAACAGGATCTGATAGTCACACCTCGAGTTCTCTGGGTATAGACTGGGATAATTGGGACTTGTGAGCTCCCCAATCGGTGTGGTGAATACATCCCCACTGCAGTTGACTAAGGGAGAAAAGGAGAATCAAATATAGAGTCAAGCAAAGGAGTCCCTGCCTTTTGCTATGATGCTTCTCATGAACTGACAGTCCACAGTGATTGACTGTCACATTGACTGATTGAAGCCCACATGTCACAATTTCATACCCAACACATATCAGCAGAGATACCCAATACCTACTGGGTTTCCATCACTTTGCTGATGATAGAGCCTTTCACGGTTATGGAGAGCCCCGGGTTGACACAGGCACCTATCTCTCTTCTCCAATTAATTAACTTGACCCTGTAGGTTTGTCTTCCTCCACCCTTGTAGCTCCCCTTCAGTTTACGGGTAACTAAAAATAGATGCCAGACTTCCCTGGTGGCGCAGTGGTTAAGAATCCACCTGCCAATGCAGGGGACACAGGTTCGAGCCCTGGTCCGGGAAGATCCCACATGCCGCGGAGCAACTAAGCCCGTGCGCCACAGCTACTGAGCCTGCGCACCTAGAGCCCGTGCTCCACAACAGGAGAAGCCACCACAATGAGAAGGCCGCGCAGTGCAACGAAGAAGAGTAGTCCCCGCTCACCGCAACTAGAGAAAGCCTGCGTGGAGCAGCAAAGACCCAATGCAGCCAAAAATAAATAAATAAATTTTAAAAAAGAAAGAAAGAAATCAGCTTGTAAACTATTAAAAAATGAAAATCGATGCCAAGTCAAGGCTGAGGTTAATCAAGATCGAAGGGTAGACAAGCCCCCTACCGAAGCCTCAAGCCATTCCAAATCCCAGGGAACGCGCACCCTTCCTGATGCCAAGCTCACCTCCACAATTCCTCATATCATCATGGAGGAAGTATTCTGGCGGGCAGGAGCAGAAGTAACCACCAATGAAGTTGTTGCAGAAGTGGCTGCAAGGGGCATCTGCAAAGTCTGTGCACTCATTTACATCTACAAAGAGTAGAGAAAGATTGAGGTCAAGGACAGAGACCTAGAAGGAAGAATGAGGTTAAGCGCCACACTGCAAGGATAAGAAAAGTAGGAAGGGTCTGTTGCTTAAAGACATTCAATGAATCACATTTCAGGATGGTATTATTCTATACTACTCTTGTGAACTAGGATTCCGGAGTTGCGCTCTACCATTGCACAGCTGTAGGGGAGCTCTCAGTGCCAGAGACCCTTGATCTTTCTCACAAACAGAGCGTTTCAGCTCCAGAGACAACACTCTGCAAGCTGAACTTGATAATGTCTTCTGCAGGAGGGAACAATTAGTACATGTATTACTTTATATGCTGTTGGTACTTCTGTCAAGTCTAAACAATACTGTGGCTTTATGAGATGTCCTGATTTCATTTTACCCTGGAGATAGCTGGAGACGCACACAGAATTTGAAAGTTTGTTTGCCATATGTTAAATGGGTTTGAATACCATACATTCCTTGTGTGAGTCTTAACAACTTATTTAACTTCCTTAGTCCTTACTTTCCCTGTCTTTAAGTAGATCTAATAACACCTAGTTAAAGAATTGAGGTGAAGATTAAATTAATATAGGTAAAGTTCTTAACACAGTGCCCAGTTCATAGTGGTTCTCAATAAATTACTGCTTATTAACTCTTTTTTATCATTACTATCATCATCACCAGGATATGATTATGCATTTGAATTTCACAAAAGCAGTTCATGGAGGGATCCAAGCCAAGTCAACACTTCATAAGAGTTATAAACAGAACCCTCCCTCCCTGCATTGCTCAATGTTTGTCCGGCTTCTAATCATGTGGTTGGATCAATGAGGCACACAGAGGGGTGAGCCTTACCTACAGCAACGTAGTATGCAGCAAACCCAGTGAAACGCTCTTCGTTGGAGAAGTCTGACTTGAAGATCACCTGGAGTTTGTTGTATGGGACTTGGAACTCTTCCACCACTGGGGAGTTGGGATTCTTGCTGGTCCTCTGTCCACAGAGTTTCCCTTCTTCAAGACCTCCTGACATTATCTAAGAGAAGAGTCAAAAGAAACTAGGAAAGGGTAATATTTTGGTATGGAGGTCAGAGAAAAAGGGACAGAGAGACTGGACCATTTCCCATCTTAGGACTATGTGAGCACAGCTCACTGTATGCCGGTGGCACCCCCTCCTGCATCCTCTCAGCCCACCAGCCCAGCCCCATCCTTCACGTGCTTATTACAGTATACCTGCACTGAGTCATATGCGCAGTTCTCGGACAGCTCTATGTCCAGATGGGTAAAGTAAAGGTGGATCCCGTACCCCTCAGGAACTTCTATATCCCAAGACTTCTTTACTTCATTGGGGTATGCCTGAGGATAGTTGGGGGACAGGATCTCCCCATACATAGCAGGCTCAGCATAAACCCATGCCAAAAGGGAAAACAGGACAATACACCTGAAAAAATAAAAAAGGCATATGGAGAGGTGGGTGACCCAGGTGCCAGCAGACAAGGGCAGGGAGAAGGGATGGGAAAGGCGAAGGGCACCAGCACATGGAGGAGAATCTTGGGTTGGAACGAAGCAAAAAGGCCTAGGTCAAAGCAAAACCCAGGCTTCAGATCTGAGGCATTTTCTTGAGAAGATGAAGGGAATGGGGTCCACATACATCTCCGTAGACCCGTGATCACTCACCACATCTCTGGCAATCGGTCCATCCCTGGTGAGCAGCTCGTCTCTTGGTCCTGGCTCTCTGCACCTCTGGACTTTGGACCTAAAGCGGTGGCAGACATGGCTGTATTTGTCTAACAAGCACACACGCACCTGCTTGGGTGGTAAGGGGCCAATGTCACCTTGGTAAGAATAACACAGAGGTTCAGCAGAGCCATATCATTAATCATCACTGGACGACACCCATCCTCTCACACTCGCCCTGGTTCTGGATTGAAACTACATCTCATCCTTCTCCCCTGGCTTCTCAGGACCTTCTCCCAGTTTTTCTCCAAAATAATGAGTAATTTCTCCCAGTTTTCTGCTTCCTCTGTTCTCCTCCCTCACCCTCAACACCCACCCCAGCCCCGACTCGTTCAGTCTCCCTCCTGCCCTAACAGAACAATATATATCCCCTTTTCCGCTCAGGATTTCAGGAGTCTTTTCCCATCATGACCATCCACCTATGACATGTCTCCCTCTTCTTTTGACAAGGATCCCCCTTATCACCTCGAACCAGCTCTCCTGGCTGTGTATTATTGCATGTATTTCTCCCAATGAGCACTGATGGAGGAATGAGCTCCTTTTCCTAGGGGAAGGCAGTGACCTTGGGAGAAGTGGTCTGAGACAGGGTTGGATGTGGAAGGAGAAAAGGGACAGCTGAATGACAAGAAACATGAAAGGAAAGGAAAGGTATTCCCTCAATTTCCTACCTTAATTTTCCAGTTTTTTTTTTTTTTTAACCTTTACTAAAAAGACAAGCCATCTCCCCACAGTTCTTAGAAACGTGTTGCCAAATATGCTTCTAACCCTGAAAACAGTGGTAGGTGGTGGGGTGACATGGGGGTGGATGGGGTCAACCTAAGAGAAATAAGTGGCCTATATTCTCCCTCTGGGTTCTGCTCTTTCCGGCCCTCCATCTTTGCCCAAAACCTTCCTATGTAAAGTTTTCTGCCTTCCTTTTTCCTCCATCAAAGCTCTGCTCTTTGATTTTAAGGTTTTTACCTTCAGAAGCTGATGGGAACAAGTGGGTCAGTCCTGTCTCTCTTGCCAGTGGGCGTGCCGGGCAACCCTGCCGGCTCCCAGGAAGAGCAGCATAGGGCCTGGGTGCAGGAACCTCCGCCTCCCTGTCCTGGTTCCGTTCCTGTGATTCTCTACCCCAGTGTGCATGTCTGAAATTCCCTGATCCCAGCAAAGCGGGGGCTGGGAGACCATGACTTAGGGAAAGGGGAACTCAGCCTTGATCTTGGAGCTCCCTCTGCTTTTGAAACAAGAATTGCATACTGAGGCCTGAGATTCCTCTTTCCCAGGCCACAGGGGGAGAAAGGAGGGATCGGGGAATTTCACCAGTTGCCTAATGCTCTTTTTTAGCCAAAGGGTGTGTTACAGAGTTTTCGGGGAAGTCAGGTGATTTGTGGGAAAAGGAGGGCATTAATACTGTAGGGAAAAGCCAAACCCAGAAAGTCCAGCCCTCCAACTGCGTATGAATCATGAATTATCAGAAATGCAGGTCATCTCTGCCTTTAAAGCAAACGTAATGGTTGGATAACGACTTATACCTAGATCCCAGATGCTGGGGGGTGGTGCTTTTTCCTCTTCCTAAAATCCCCTCCACATCTTCACACATCTAAAATATCCACCCATAAACCTGCAGTTCAGATACAATCCAGAGTCCTTTATCCATTACCCTTGGGTCAAGATATGCTTCAAAATTCAGAATTTTATGGCCTTTTAAAAGACAGTGCAGGGAATTCCCTGGCGGTGCAGTGGTTAGGGCTCTGCGCTTTCATTGCCCGGGGCCTGGGTCCGATGGATCCCTGGTTGGGGATCTAAGATCCTACAAGCCGCGCAGCAAGGCCAAAACAAAAAAATAAGAGAAAAAAAAAAGAGAAAAAAAAATTAATAATAAGAAGAAGAAGAATACAGTGCCAATGCGGTATACAGACCCAATACCCCAACATTAGGTAACATCTCCTCCTGTCCCTCCCCCCGCAAGGGGCTGAGATAACACTCCATCATCAAACATTAATATTTCTGCAGCTAAACGGCTCATCTTCACAGTGAGTAGAATAGCTAAAGTTATCATTTAGTTATCATTCTATATTATATTTATAAATGACTTCACATTAGTTCAAATTAGGTTTTTCTGCCAAATGAGTTTTGGTACCAAAGAAACCCCACTTTGTTTCCAGAGCCTTTTGGAATGTAGAGCTTCAGATAAGGGACCCAGGGGTGGTGGGCGTGTACAACTCCTCCACAGAGACTTCCCTGACCTCCCAGCTCTCCTTCTGTCCCTTGTCACTTTCTACCCCTGTCTTAGTGACTGAATTCCAACAGATCTACAGCTTCATCAAGTGAAGATGCTCCCTTATCTTACATACACACCACTAGACACTTTTAAAGCTGCCAATTAAACTATGATGTATGATTGATTATAAGACGCACCCGATTTCAGAAGTGTTGAAATGTGGGCAGCTATTCTAAACAAACAATACTGGCTGTGTGGAGCCTGGCCTTCTCCAGAACAATTTATCACATCTAACTTCTATTCCAAAGCTATTGATATGAGAGCAAGTTTTTAAGCACAAATATAAGCACTTGATGGCGCTGTTCAGGCGATTAACAACGATTGCACAGGGGCTTCCCTGGTGGAGCAGTGGTTAAGAATCCGCCTGCCAACCCAGGGGATAAAGGGTTCGAGCCCTGGTCCAGGAAGATCCCACATGCCGTGGAGCGACTAAGCCCATGTGCCGCAACTACTGAGCCCGCGTGCCAAAACTACTGAAACACACGCGCCTAGAGCCCACGCTCCACAACAAGAGAAGGCAGCGCAATGAGAAGCCCACACACCGCAACGAAGAGTAGCCCCCGCTCGCCGCAACTAGAGAAAGGCTGTGCACAACGAAGACCCAACGCAGCCAAAATTTTTTTTGAAAAAGTAAACATGCAAATAAATAAATAAAATGAGATTTTGTTGATACTTTTGTTGTGCTGCTTCAAATTTACATAAAGTGGCGCCTTACTCTGTCTAGTGTCTTGATGAGGTGATAAAAGAGAAACAGACATGTGCAGTGTGTAATCACTAAGTTCAAAAGTCCTGTTTTTTAAGGAAGCCTATTTGCTCTAAAATACTGGGGGCAGAGGTGGGAATGAGGGGGGATTATAGATGAAACAGAACTGCCCATAATTTGTAATTATTGAAGTGTTGGGTAATGGGAGTTTATTATATTATTTTCTTTAGTGTACATTTGAAATTTTCTGGGATGAAGAGTTAAACATAAATAAAGAAGGCTTGTTTTGTTAGCATACAAATAAAAATGTGGGGACTTCCCTGATGGCGCAGTGGTTAAGAATCCGCCTGCCGATGCAGGGGACACGGGTTCGTGTCCCGGTCCGGGAAGATCCCACGTGCGGCGGAGCGGCTGGGCCCGTGGGCCATGGCCGCTGGGCCTGCTCTTCCGGAGCCTTTGCTCCACAACGGGAGAGGCCGCGGCAGTGAGAAGCCCGCGTACCGCAAAAAGAACAAACAAACAAAAACCAACTTGAGTGACAGGCACTGGGCAGTAATAAGAATGCAGTCAGTCAGCCAGTCCTTCAGTCAACATTTACTGAGTATCTACTATGTGCCAGGCTCCGCTAAGCTCCGGATGCACAGTGCACCCAAAATGACACAGTCCTTGCCCATATAGGAGTCACAGTCCAGTGTGGAGAGTCTCACGTCAACCCTGATCCAGAGATTTTGTTATGAGTTGAGCATATCAGACCAAGTTCCTCCTTGCCTTTGGTTGCATTCTCTCCCAGGAAGCTCCTTGTGCAAGTAGATTACTGATACACTCACCGCGCCCATTCCCCAGAGAGAGCCCCATAAGAATGAATCCCAAGTTAGGCTGGGACCACCATCCTCTGCCTCTCACTACACAGGTGAACTGACCCGAAAGTATGAGGCCACTGAGAGAAAATATGCCAAAACTACCCAGCAAATGTGTTTGATTTGCCTTATATAGTACTGGCCTACACAGAATTTTTTTAATTTTTTAATTGGTCACCAAGATTAAAAAACTGAAGGTTTGGGACTTCCCTGGTGGCTCAGTGGTTAAGAATCCCCCTGCCAATGCAGGCAACACGGGTTCGAGCCCTGGTCCGGGAAGATCCCACATGTTGCGGAGCAGCTAAGCCCGTGCGCCACAACGACTGAGCCTGCTCTCTAGAGCCCGCGAGCCACAACTACTGAAGCCTGCGCACCTAGAGCCCGTGCTCCACAACAAGGGAAGCCACCGCAATGAGACTCCCGTGCACTGCAACAAAGAGTAGCCCCGCTCGCCACAACTAGAGAAAGCCCGTGCGCAGCAACGAAGACCAAATGCAGCCAAAAATAAATAATAAATAATTTTTTTTAATTGTAAAAAAAAAGACAAAAGGTTATACACACATGCTTCCAGCTTCTTTGAAGGAAACAGAATATCTAGCCTGCAGGGACTGACTACGTAACAACCATACCCGCCTGTGCTTTGCTTGATATCCTCCCTTAACTGGCTGCCCCTCCACCAACATCTTCTGTCTTTAGTGGAAGATGGTATTTAAGGTGATGGCCTGGGCCATTTCTGGGAGTTACTCAGTTTTCCTAGGCATCTCCCATATATACAGAAGGTATACATGTTTTTAAACTTCTGTTTTGCTTTCCTCTTATTAACCTGTCTTTAATCACAGGGGTGTCTCCTCCAAGGACCTAGAGGGGAAATTACTTTTCCTCATCCATAGAAGTATTATATACACACTCATCCAGCTCCTTCTTTTTTTTTTTTTGCGGTACGCAGGTCTCTCACTGTCGTGGCCTCTCCCGTTGCGGGGCACAGGCCCCGGATGCGCAGGCTCAGCGGCCATGGCTCACGGGCCCAGCCGCTCCGCGGCATGTGGGATCCTCCCGGACCGGGGCACGAACCCGTGTCCCCTGCATCGGCAGGCGGACTCTCAACCACTGCGCCACCAGAGAAGCCCCAGCTCCTTCTTATTACAAGTGGTTGATTAGGAGTATCCAAAGGAGATATTTTGAGTATCTCTAATGCCGGATCACACCGTGGGCTATCAGTGCTCTCTTTACTACTGGAAATGGTCATTTCTCACAGTTTTTATTCATAAGCGTCACTTTGGATTTGTGTGCTTATTTCTCATCTTGGCTCTCGAACCATGTTGGAAAGCGTAGGGGATGTTTTTCAAGAGAGTTAGCGGCTTCAGTTCAATCATACCGCATCAGGACCCTTTCTAACCAATCTGACGCATCCTTTGCTCTATCACATCGCTTTGTTTTTCCAGGTGCATGGCATAGTGATCAGATATTTCTATACTTTACAAAATGATCACCATGATAAGTTCAGTTACCATCTGTCACCATACAAAGTTATTACAACATTCTTGACTATATTCTCCATGTTGTAAATTTCATCCCTGTGACTCACTTATTTTGTAACTGGAAGTTTGTCCCTCTTAATCTCCCTCACCTATTTCACTCGTTCCCCTCAACCCCCTCCCCTCTGGCAACCACCTATTTGTCCTCTGTATCAATCGTTTTGTTTTTTTAATTCCACATATAAGTGAAATCATATGGTATTTGCCTTTCTCTGTCTGACTTATTTCGGTTAGCATAATACCCTCTAGATCCATCCATATTGTCACAAGTGGCAAGATTTTGTTCTTTTTAATGGCTGAGTAATATTCCATTATATATGTATATCATATCTTCTTTATCCATCCATCTACAGATGGACACTTAGGTTGCTTCCATATCTTGGCTATTATAAATAATGCTGCAGGGCTTCCCTGGTGGCGCAGTGATTGAGAGTCCGCCTGCCGATGCAGGGGACACGGGTTCGTGCCCCGGTCCGGGAAGATCCCACATGCCGCGGAGCGGCTGGGCCCGTGAGCCGTGGCCACTGAGCCTATGCGTCCGGAGCCTGTGCTCCGCAACGGGAGAGGTCACAACAGTGAGAGAGGCCCACGTACCGCAAAAAAAAAAAAAAAAAAAAAAATACTCTAGACTTACTGATAAAACATTTGCATGCAGAGGGTGGGAAAAAAATCCAACAAAATTCAGGAGACTTCACCTCAGTGAAATTCTAGGAGTCCAATGATGTGGGGCATCTTGAGATCTTTACCCTTCTAAGGTAAAGGATAAGTTGTTGCATCTGGCTCCTCCTACAATCAAAAAAGAGGCACAATGCTTGTTGAGCCCCTTTGGATTTGGGAGGCAACACAGTCCTCATTTGGGTTCGTTACAAGCAACCCAAATCCACTAGTTTTGAGTGGAGGTTAAACGTGGGGATACCCTATAACAGGTCCAGACTGCTAGGCAAGCTGCTCAGCTACTGGGCGCATGTGGTCCAGCAGATCCAATGATGTTTGAAGTGGCAGCGGCAGATAGGGATGCTGTTTGTGAAACCGAGTCCTACGGTTCATTTATAATTAAAACTAATGCTGGGTTTCTGTTCTTGTCTTTCTCATTCCTCTTTTGTTCCCTTTTGTCGTAGCCCATCCCTATTTGACCACAGGCTAATCAATAAGGAGGATGAAGATCAGGTGACTTGAGCCACACTTGCCGATAAGCATCCCTGTTTATGTGCTGTTTAAGTTATCTTCCAGGGCAAGATGGCCTTTACAGATCGTGTTGACAGGGTCCTCTCCCCACCCAGGTCAGCAGACCAAAGAGCGTAGACTGCAGATGACTAAGATGATGAACCCCAGCTCCTCTGTTCTTCCCTTTTAAAAGCCCCTAATTTAGAGACCAAGTTGGAGTGGATCTGAGACTTGCTTGGCGCCCTGCAATAAAATCCTTACTCTGCTACAGACACCCACTGTTGGGAATTCCCTGGCGGTCCAGTGGTTAGGACGCAGAGGTCTCACGCCAAGTTCCCTGATCTGGGAGCTAAGATCCCGCATGCCACACGGCACAGCCAAAAAAATTAAATTAAATTAAATTAAGTTTTTAAAATACCCACTCTCAGACTTTGGCTTTTTGTGCTGTGGGCACATGAGCCCTTTGTTCGGTTTCATCTGGAGCCTTCAGCAGTCCCCTATAGGTGAATCGCAGGGCAGGCTCTTAGGATTTTGAAGCAAAGCCCTGCCATTCTCTGCAGATAACTACTCTCCTTTTGAGAAACAGCTCTTGGCCTGCTACTGGGCCTTAGTAGAGACTGAACACTTAACCGTGGGCCACCCAATTACCATGCAACCTGAGCTGTCCATCATGAACTAGGTGTCACATGACCCACCCATAAAGTTGGGTGTGCACAGCAGCATTCCATCACCAAACGGAAGTGGTCCAAGCAGGATCTGAATGCACAAAAAAAGTTACATGAAGAAGTGGCTCAAATGTCCATGGTCCACACTCCTGCTACACCGCCTCCTCTCTCCAAGCCTGTACCTATGGTCTCATGGGGAGTCCCTACAATCAGTTGACAGAGGAAGAGAAAGCAAAGGACTGGTTTACAGATGGCGTTGCAGGATACACAGGTAGCATTTGAATGTGGACAGATGTCCCTTTCTGGGACATCTCTGAAGAAAAGCGGTGAAGGGAAACCCCAGTGGGCAAAACACAGATTAGTGTAACTTGCTGTTCAGTTTGCTTGGAGGAGAAATGGTCAGATGTGCAACTACATATCAATTCATGGGCTGTAGCCAGTGGTTTAGTTGGATAGTCAAACACTTGGGAGGAACACAGTTGGAAAATAGATGACAAGGAAATTTGGGGGAAAGGTATACAGTAGGCCTCTCTGAATGGGCAAAAAGCATGAATATATTTTTGTCCCATGTGAATGTTCACCAAAGGGTGACCCCAGCAGAGGAGGATTTTAAGAATCACATGGAAAAGATGACCCATTCTGTGGATACCAGTCAGCCTCTTCCCAGCCACCTATCATTGCTTAATGAACTTATGAACAAAGTGGTCACGGTGGCTGGGATGGAGATTATACATGGCCTCAGCAACATGAACTTCCATTCACCAAGGCCAACTTGGCTATGGTCACTGCTCAATGCCCAATCTGCCGACAGCGGAAACAAACACCAAGTCTCCAATGTGGCAAGTTGATCACCCCAGGGGTGATCAACATGGTAGCAAGTTGATTACACTGAATTACTTCTGAAACCACACAACTCAGATTGGGACTTGAACCCACGGGCCAGGACTCGAACCCAGACAAAACCCAAACTGGGACGTGAGCCCACTGTCTTTTAATTGAGATCACACCACACATGTGGTCTCAGGACTTGATGAAAGTCAGATTCTTTATGTCTCATTGCAGAAAGAATTCAGTGAGAAACAAAGTGATAGGTAAGAAGTGGATTTATTTAAAGAGATACATATTCCATAGACCGAGTGTGGGCTATCTCAGAAGGTGAGAGGCCTTAAAATATGGGGTATTTTGTATTTTGGGGTTGGGTAATTTCAAAGGCTAATGAGCGGGAGGATTATTCCAACTATTTTGGAGAAGGGGTGGAGATTTCCAGGAATTGGGCCACTGCCCACTTTTCCGGCCTTTTATTGTTAGCTTTGGAACAGTCATGGAGCTGGTGGGTGTGTCATTTAGCATATGCTAATGCATTACAATAAGCGTATAATGAGGCTCAAGGTCTACTGGAAGTTGAGTCTTCTGCCATCTTGGACCTAGTTGGTTCTAACCAGTTTTTGTCCTGTCCTCAATGGCTGTGTCATTCTTTTAAAGGTTATGCTCTGCCCCCTTCCCTCCTGTTTCACTTCCATCATGGAAGGTCAGCATTTTGTTCTTACTGCAATTAGACACTTCGGATATGACTTCGCCTTCCCGCTTGCAATGCTTCTGCCAAACCTACCATCTGTGGACGTACAGAAAGACTTATCCACCATCATGGATGGACAGCATTGCTTCATATCAAAGAACTCACTTCACAGCAAAAGAAGGGCAGCAACAGGTCCATGTTCATGGAATTCGCTGGTTTTATCGTGTTCCTCACCATCCTGAAGCAGCTGGCTTGATAGCTTTTGTAGACTTTTGAAGACTGAGTTACAGTGCCAGCTAGGGGGTGATGGGGCTCAGGACAGGTCACCCCAAGATGTGTCAGGCTGACACGCAGATTATTTCGAGCTGAAAGCAGAAAGACCTAAAAGACTCGGGAAGAACCTTTGAACAACTCCCCACTCTTATTGCCTCAAAGAATTTAAGATAGGAGGGCTGTCCCAGGAAGGAATTATAAATAACTACAGTAAAGTATAAATTAGATGTGGTAGACAGGGAGAAGCCTAGCAAGGCCCATTTGATCAAAGTCCTCTCTGTGTGCCACTGTCTTTGGATCTGTTTGCCAAATATTAACTCTTTTTATCTTCCTGTGAATTACCTTACTTCCCTTTGAAGTGTCAGACTCCCTGTCCTTAGTCTAGAATAATATATATTCTTCATCTTGCCTTGCTGTCTTGGGAATTCTTCACGCTTATGTGGATTCGTCATGCGCATGTAATCAATTTGACTTTCTCCTGTTAATCTGCCTTATGTCATTTTGATTGACAGCCAAAAAGAACTAAGAGGGGAAAGAGGAGGAAATTCCCCTCCCCCGCAGTGGTTTTGGGGAAGAAGAAATTGTCCTCTACCCTTCTAGGTTCTTCTGACTGGTCTAAGAATCAAACTGACGTGAGACAGTTACAGGAGAAAATCAAACAAAAGTTTAATAACGTGTTTACATGGGAGACACCCAGGAAAACTGAGCAACACAATGGCCAAAATCCTCACCTTAAATAGTCTCTTCAGCTAAAGACAAAAGAAAATGGTGGGGACAATGGATGGATCTCAGGCCCTGCCGAGTTTCCCCACCACACTCAGCCCATATTCTTTGCAAATATCTCTGGTGATAGGTATATTCTAGGAACAAACCCTCTATCTGAATTGTTTTAGGCAGTTAGGGAGAAGGTCAAATGTTCTTTCTGAGTCTTTTAGGCCTTGATTATTTTCAGCTCAAAATAAGCCACATGCCAAAGAGACATTTTGGGATGACAAATTTTGCTCCCCTACAGTGGTCATACCTGGCAAGGCTGGGGCAAGGTCCTCCAGAAGTCTGTATGTGCTCTGAATCAGCACCTAAAATATTTCACCCACAGCCAAGATTCATGGGTCCAGGAATCAAGGGGTGGAAATGGGAGTGGCAGTGATCGCTACTAATCCTAGGAACCCACTAGCAAAATTTTTGCTTCCTGTCCCTGTGTCCTTATGCTCTGCTGGCCTGGAGGTCTTGGTTCAGAGGAAGGAATGCTTCCACTAGGAGACACAGCAATGATTCCATTGAACTGGAAGGTAAGACTGCTGCCCGGCCACTTTGCCTGTTGATTCAGAGGCATGAGGAACTCAAAGAAGGGAGTTACTGTGCTGGCTGCGCTGACTGACCCTGACTTCCAAGGGGAAACTGGACTGCTTCTCCACAATGGGCATAAGGGAGAGTAAGTCTGCCATACAAGAGATCCCTTAGGGCTTCTCTTCCCATTACCATGCCCTGTGATGAAGGTCAATGGAAAACTGACAATCCAATCCAGACGGGACTATCTATGACCCAGACCTCTCGGGAATGAAGGTGCGAGTCACTCCACCAAGTAAAGAACCACAACAAACTGAGGTGCTTGCTGAAGGCAAAGGAATTATAGAATGGGTAGTAAAAGAAGGTAGTTATAAATACCAGCTATGGCCATGTGACCAGTTACATAAAGACTGTAATTATCAAAAGTATTCCTCCTTGGAACTAGTGATGTAAGCCTCATGTCTACTCGAAGAAGGCGGTCTTTTCCCCTCCCCCTTTCCTTTGACTATAAAACTGTAGCGCACTTAATCCACAGGGCAGAGCTCCCTCGCCTGCCCGCTTGCGTCTCTTACAAGTGTCCTATATTAATAAATCTACTTCTTAGAAAAAGTAGATTATCAAAAAAAAAAAGTATTCCTCCTTACTTTGTTATGAATTTATATATATATATACATATTGTGGGTTTTCCCCTCTTATTCCCTTATCATGTACCATAATATATATTGACTTTCTTTCATAGAATTGTGGGTTTTTTTAACTTAGGCTCAGTGATTTCCCCTCATTAGAATGAATCCCCTGCTCCTCACTAGCCTCATGACATCCATACATCATGTTATTTATACTGCCCCTTGCATTCTTTCTTTCTTTCTTTCTTTGGCCGCGTCAGGTCTTAGTTGCAGCATGTGGGAATTTTTGTTGCTGCATGCGGGCTCAGTAGTTGTGGCACACGGGCTCTAGAGCACGCGGGCTTAGTTGCACTGCAGCATGTGAGATCTTAGTTCCCCGGCCAGGGATCGAACCCACATCCTCTGCATTGGAAGGCAGATTCTTAACCATTGGACCACCAGGGAAGTCCCGAATTTAAGTGTTTTTAATTTTACATCATAGTATTGAAGTTATGAGAGATGGAGGAGAAGAGTGAGCATCACTCAGGGACTTTACCTCACCTTCTGGGGAAGGGGTTGGTGCATTTTCAGTTGCACACAGGATGGTTGTGTCACGTTAGGTGGAATGATGACCTTGTCTTTATTTGGAGAATAAGTATGGCTTAAGGACACACATATGAGTGTCAAATTGACAGGGGGTAGACTCGTGATGATTAATTTTATGTGTCAATTGACTGGGCCATGAGGTGCCCAGATATCTGGTTAAACATTATTCTGAGTGTGTCTGTAAGAGTGTTCCTGGATGAGATAAACATTTGAATATGCAGACTGAGTAAAGCTATCTGCTTTACTGAGTGGGCCTAATCCAGTTCTTTGAAGGCCTGATAGAATAAAAGGCTGAGTAAAGGAGAATTTGCTCTCTCTGCCTGCCTTTGAGCTAGAATATTGGTTTCTCCTGCTTTCAGACTCAGACTTGGCCTGAAAATAACACCTTTGGCTCTCCTGGTTGTCAGGTCTTCAGAATTGGACTGGAACTGGACCATTGTCTCTCCTGCATTTCCAATTTGCTGACTGTGAATCTAGGGACTTCTCAGCCTCCATATTCACATGGGCCAATTTCTTATTTTATATATATATACCTATATATATGTAGTTGACCCTTGAACAACGTGGGGGTTAGGGATGCCAACCCCTTACGCAGTTGAAAATCTGCGTATAATTATACAGTCGACCCTGTGTATCAGTGATTCTGCATCTGCTGATTCAACCAACTGTGGATCGTGTGGCACTACTGTATGCATATAGTAAAACAAAATCTGCATGTAAGTGGACCCACACCGTTCAAGCCTCTGTTGTTCAAGGGTCAACTATATACATTTATCCTACTGGCTCTGTTTCTCTGCAGAACCCAGACTAATACAGAAGCTTAAGCATGTTCTTTAAAGACATAAAACTATTCAAAATACAGATTATCTAAGAGTTTTTTGGGTTTTTTTTCTTGGCGGTGTCACGTGGCTTGTGAGATGTGGGATCTTAGTTCCCCAACCAGGGACTGAATCCGGGCCCTCAGCAGTGAGAGCACAGAGTTCTAACCACTGGACCGCCTGGGTATTCCCTAAAAGTACTTTTTTTTTTTGCAGTACGTGGGCCTCTCACTGCTGTGGCCTCTCCTGCTGCAGAGCACAGGCTCCAGACGCGCAGGCTCAGCGGCCATGGCCCACGGGCCCAGCCGCTCCGCGGCATGTGGGATCTTCCCGGACCAGGGCACGAACCCGTGTCCCCTGCATCGGCAGGCGGACCCTCAACCACTGCGCCACCAGGGAAGCCGTAAAAGTACTTTTTAAAGCAGACTATTAGAAAAATACTTGTAGGGACTTCCCTGGCGGTCCAGTGGTTAAGACTTTGCGCTTCCACTGCACAGGGCACAGGGTTGGGGAACTAAGATCCCACATGCCGGACTTCCCTGGTGGCACAATGGTTGAGAATCTGCCTGCCAATGCAGGGGACACGGGTTCGATCCCTGGTCAGGGAAGATCCCACATGCCACGGAGCAACTAAGCCCGTGCGCCACAACGACTGAGCCTGCGCTCTAGAGCCCACGAGCCACAACTACTGAGCCCGAGTGCCACAACTACTGAAGCGCACGCGCCTAGAGCCCGTGCCCCCAACAAGAGAAGCCACCGCAATGAGAAGTCCGCGCAGTGCAACGAAGAGTAGCCCCCACTGGCCGCAACTAGAGAAAGTCCGGTAGCAACGAAGACCCAACACAGCCAAAAATAAATAAATAAATAAAATTTAAAAAAAGATCCCACATGCCACATGGTGTGGCCAAAATAAATAAATAAATAAATAAATAATTTTAAAAAGAAAAGAAATATACTTTAGAACAAAGAGGAAGACTTCTCATAAAGATGGTAAATTAACTTGCCTTTTGTGCCTAAAATCCCACTAAAATATAGTAAAGGGTGGGGTGGAGAAGGTATAAATCTATAGGAACAAAGTGAATGGAAGAAGAGCAGATGAAACATTTAAACACAGTTTTGAAAAATGGAAAGAAGGTGTGATGTAGTGATGATACAGCCCAGGGGAAGTAGCTGACAAGGAGTCAAAACCGGAGGAATGGCCTGAAAGCCTAGACTCCAGAAAGGTGGACCCTCAAGACCCCTCCCTACCTAGCACAACCAGGGAAGTACCCAACCCCACCACCACCAGGCAGAGAATTGATGCTATATTCTCTGCGAAAATGGATAGGAAAGACTCTGGACCCAAAGACATCAAGCATTGCATGGAACAAGAGAGAGATGTGCACCTACAAAACAGACGTACATCTTCCAAGCAGGAGACTGGGAGACTCCTCTCTGAAGAGACTGAATAATCCTAAAGAATAAAGCCTCCAGGGACTTCCCTGGTGGTGCAGTGGTTAAGAATCTGCCTGCCAATGCAGGGGACACAGATTCGATCCCTGGTCCAGGAAGATCCCACATGTCGCAGAGCAAATAAGCCCGTGAGCCACAACTACCGAGCCTGCTCTCTAGAGCCCGCGAGCCACAACTGCTGAAGCCCGTGCACTCCAGGGCCTGGGTGCCGCAACTACTGAGCCTGCCCACTGCAACGAAGAGTGCAGCAACGAAGACCCGATGCAGCCCTAAAATAGAATTTAAAAATTTTTAATAAATAAACCCTCCACATACAGACATTTGGAAGTTTCTAGGTCAAAAGGGGAGCTCCCAGCCCAATCCCCTTCAGGGAAATTCACCAGTCAACAAGCCCTACTCAGGGTCCATATATCCAATCAACTTTGTAATGCCTTGTTTGTATTAGAAAGGACAGTCGGCATCTTAAAAGAGATAAAAGAAACAAAAGGAAAGCAGAAATCCTGAGGGAAAAGGAAAAATGCAGGGGATAAAAGAAGAAATATAAGTAAACAAATAAAAAATCCCCCCAAATCCCTAATTAATCTTCTCGGAAGGCTAGTATAGCAAAGTTCATCCATAAAACAAGAATGCTGTGGGGGAAAAAAAGATGCTATCTCAGCATAAAGAGTTCTTGAAAATTAAGAATATGAGATGGAGGGATTTAATTCCCTGGAGGTCCGTGGTTAGCACTTCCACTGCAGGGGTGCGGATTCGATCCCTAGTGGGGGAACTAAGATTCTGCAAGCTGGGCAGCGCAGGCAAAAAAAAAAACAACGTTATTAAAAATGAGATGGAGGGCTTCCCTGGTGGTGCAGTGGTTGAGAGTCTGCCTGCCGATGCAGGCGACACGGGTTCGTGTCCGGGTCCGGGAAGATCCCACATGCCGCGGAGCGGCTGGGCCCGTGAGCCATGGCCGCTGAGCCTGCGCGTCCGGAGCCTCTGCTCCGCAGCGGGAGAGGCCACAGCGGTGAGAGGCCCGCGTACCGCAAAAAAAGAAAAAAAAAAAATGAGATGGAGAAGGGAGAGTACATGTAACTATTAAGGAATAGTTGGTGGCCTTTGTGTGAATAGTTTCATAAGTGGTGAAAATGAGTACCAAGTTCTAATGGGTATAAAGACTGGTGGGTAAGTGTCTTAGTCAGGGTAAGTTAAAGCAGTAACCTTAAATCTTGGGGTTTAATACCACAAATGTTTACTTTTCGCTTAAGCTAAGTGTTGAGCAAGATGCCAGCTGGGCGGCTTCCTCCATCTCATACTATACCAGACAGGACGCATGGCCTCTGTATGTGCTACTATCTAGGGAAGAGAGAGATTTGGGTGTCACACTGGCTGTGCACCTCCTGGGCCAGGAAATGACGCTTCATTTCTGCTTACAGTCCATGGGCCATAACTAGTCATGTGGTCTCAAGCTTACTGCAAGGGGGTTGAGAAGTTGTAAACCCATACCTGGATATTGAGTGAACTCCGACCAGACTGTTTCTCCACAAGTACGGTCAGGAGGGAAAAGAGGCCAGTAACCTCAGAGAAAGGGAAGGTGTTTTAAGGTGGGAAGCCCTGCAGATAGTAATAGATAGTAGAGGTCAATGAGCCAGAGGAAAGGGAGTAGAAGGAAATACAGAACTTGCTAAAGAAGGAAGGACAGGGTGGGGAAAAGCAGTAATGAGAGAGGAGGGATTTCACTAATACCTGATGCTTATTTCTATACAGACACAACCACTTTGGTTTATAATTATCTCTTCACGTCTCTCTTCCCCCATACACAGAGCTTCCTGTGGGCAGGGACTGTCTCTTATGGATCTTTGCATCGAGGGACCAGCACAGAACCCGACTTACTAAGCCCTCCATGAATGTACTGCATTATAAAGTAAGAGGCCATATAATCTCAATCTTCTCCCACTCACCAGCTCAGCAGCTCGTATAACTGGAGAAACAGGTGCTGCGTTGGAACAGTAGGAAGAATGAAGGGAATGTAGCCGATCAAACACCTGAGGGGAAAGGCAAACAGGAATCTGTTGTGTCAACGGAGACACAGCCTCTTGCCACACAGACTCTTGTCTTGGAAAACCAGAGGTGTAAGAAGGGGCAGACATATTACCTAATTGCACAAAACGAAAAGAAACCGACTTCGTCTATTTTTAAATAGGGTCTAACTAACTAGATGCTTTAATAAATATATCTTACTTATTCAGCAAATCAAAGATTTTAAGGGTCTTAAGTAACATTTAGCCAAACACTTCAATTAGGCAAAATCTAGTAAAATTGAAGGTGTGCAAACCTTACAACTCATGATTCCCCTCCTGGTTATAAACCCTAGAGGGGTGTTTTCTACACTGAGCAAGTAGTGATATCAAGTTAGTGGATCCTGATGAGCAATTTTTTTAATGAATTAAAATGGAAAATATAAGAGAACACATCACATACACACGCTGCACACATGCGTGTACATATTAGTTGCGTAGTGTATGAGCATGTGTGTATACTGGATAGCAATGTGTTTCCTACAGTAGACCCCAGTTAATTAAAACAAACAAACAAACAAAAAATCCGTTTGGAGTTACAGCCCTAGAGAAACTTTCACTGTTGCTTAAAGGAGAATGTCCACAGCAGCCATGTTTGTAATACAAGAAATACATGAATAGTAAGTGATCCAAGTATTCCTCAACATAATCGTGAAAAATAATTGTGGTATAATCAAACGGTGCAATGTTACTTCACAGTTAAAACGACTGTATTACAGCTACATGTAGAAACATGAATGTCTCAATAAAGATGTTAAGCATAAAAACAAGTTGCAAAATGATACATTCACTGTAACCATAAATATAAACTTTAAAAGCATGCAAAACTATATTATAATTGTTTCTGGATATATACAGAGTGTAAAGTATAAAAAGAGGCATGGGGTTGATAAGTACCAAAGTCAGAAAGGAGGTGACCTCTGAGAAGGAAAGAAGGGAAATGCCCTGTGGAAGGGATACACCAGGCTCTTCAGCTGTACGTGTGATGTTTGTTTCTTAATCTGGGGGATGTTATATTATTCTTGACTTCTCTGATTTTTTTTTAAATTTTGTCCCCCAAAAAAGAGGAGGGAGGTGAAATTTAAGGTTTCAATTCTGTCGCTGCCCCTTACTAGGGAAGGAACTTAGCGAGTTCCTTAATTTCTCCAAGCCTCTGTGTCTGTAAGAGGACATCGTAATAATAAATATCCTGTTTCATAATCAATTAAGCGAAATAATATGGGTATCAGAGCTGCATAAAGCGCGAAGTGCTATAGAAGTATTAGCTGTAATTGTACAAGAATGCTCCACGAATTCCAGTGGTTACTGGAAACTCTTAGTGTTCCTTTGTTAAGTATTCTCACGGAACCTTGTTCCTTTCTCTTGCAATTACACGCTTTATATGACCGTGCGCCATCCCCACTCCACAGCTCTGGGCTCAGAGCCCAGCACAGGCCCTGGTACATTTTCGTTAGCCTAATCTGAACAGTGGAAGTAGGAATGGGAAGCAAGGTGGGAAGAAAGGACTTTTATTTTGTCTTCAGTCTCTATCCTCTTTGCACTTTGATCTTGAACCTGTATTACCTGAATAGCGACAAACTAGTTTAATTTTTAATTAAAATCATAAGGACTAAATCAGCATATCTTAACTGCATCGCCTCTCGGGGGTAGGTAGTTTTAATACAGGAAGTTACATGAAATCAAAGGAGCAGGCAAAGAGTGCTGGGGGCGCCGGGCTCTCCCCACCCTCGGGGAGGGAAGGCGGCGTGCCTAACGGTTCAAAAACGGCCGAGGCGCCGTTAGAGGGCGCTCGCGAGCCCGCGGCAGGAATTCCCGCCCTCCCGTTACATGCCCCAGTAACCCCGGCGCGCCGGCGACCGAGAGTAACCTCGCGATCGGGTGACGGCCCCCCCGCCCTGACTCTCGCCTGCTCCGTCTCAGCCAATGGGGAGGCAGCGCTCGAGCCGGCCGGACTCTCGCCCGCCCCGACTCCTCCCCCGAGCTGTTAGAACTGAGTTGTACAGTCGCCGCGCCGTCGGCTTCTGACTTTTCCAATCAAGGGTCTAGTTCCCGATTCCGAGCCCCGCCCCCTGCCGGCCCCGCGTTCATTCTCGGCCCGAGTCACCTTTGCCTTACAAACGTTCGTCCCCGCCCCCTGCCTACCTTGCGGCGTGAGGCCCCGCCCTCTGCCCGGGCCGACCAATGATCGGCTGATCCCGGAGCCGCTGGGCGGTCCTGCAGCCAATGCGCACGCCGTGGGCGGGCTCCGGGCCGGAATTGGGGGTGAAGCTCCAGCGTTGTGCCCACATTTGGGGCGCGCGGAGCTGAGGGGTCCCCGGGGGGCGCCCGGAGCTAAGATGGCGTCCGCAGCCGAGGGGGACGTGGGAGCGGCGGCGGAGCTGGCGACGGTGCTGCGGGGCGGTTTCCAGAACCTGAGCCTTAACAAGTTGGCGACGTCCCTGGGCGCGTCAGAACAGGCGCTGCGGCTCATCATCTCCATCTTCCTAGGTAAGGACCCCTCGCGGAGTCCCCAAGGAACGGGGAAGTGACCGCCCCCTCTTCCCGGAGCTACCTGGAGGGCTTTGTGGGGTGCAGATGTGAATCCTAGAACACACCAACCAGCTGTGGAGAGGAAGACGAGTCTAGTCCCGAGTCTGGGGGCGACGTGCCCTCTGAACCTCTTCACCTTTCCCTTCGACCCCTGCTGTACCCTTCTGGCCCCTCATTGGGCGCCACCACCCTCTCATCCTGCCATGCTCTACCCTGTGTCCCGGCGACCTGTCCTTATTTGTCTCTCTCTGGAGTTCTCTCTGTCCATGTGTACTGCTGTTATTAATATCAACCGTCACACACGTGCGCTTCTTATTGGCAGTTATAGGCCCCCTAACTTAGATATATTAGTCCTATGGGCCCCCTCAGCCCCATACTCCATACTTGCATATTCTGAGTGTCTCTTGTGCATTTCCAGCTTGTATTACACCTTCATCTTTTTGTCCCGCTTCTAATATTTTCCTCTTATACCATATTGCTTTTTCTTTTCCTCAGCCATACACCTGTCATTTACCCTGGAATATCGCTTTAATACTGGGCTTGGGAAACAAGAGTGGCAACTTCTTAAAAACTACCCATGCTACCCCAAGCGTTTATTGCACACGTGGTTCAAAGGATGTTTTGTATCTGCATTTTTGTCACAACAAACTGTATTATAACTGGTTTATAGACTTTTTTACTGCATCCTTTCTCCGTGGTTTTTTAACACACGGAAGCAGCATGGCACAATGACAGAAAAAAAAAAGTGTGTGGACTTGGAAAACAAATCAGACCCAGCCCTGCTGCTGCTTACAAACTGTGGGACCCTGGGCAAACCGCTTAACCTCTCTGAGCCTCAGTTTTCTTATTTATGAAATGAGGACGATAATGCCTATCTGATAGGACTGCTGTAAAGTCTTGTAGGAATTCAAAGGTGAAGAGCTGATACATAAATATTTGAGTAGCTGGAAGGTTTTAGGAAGGTTATGGGACATTAGCTAGGAGAGTAGGGGTGGGGAAGAACTAAGCACACAAGACTGGGGGGCAAGAGTGGGTCTGAACCACAAGAAATTTGAGATAACTTGGGCAGATGTGGAAAGCCTTAAATGCCGGGAAAGAAATTTGGAAGTTATCCAGTAGTCAGTAGAGACACTCACATATATCACCTAACCCGATCTAGATAATGGGAGAGGCATTAATTCATATTTAAACAACCTTGGGTAATGTCATTGTCACTTGCCTATTACACACCAAACCAATATAATCTTCCTTTCTTCCAGATGAAGGTCACCTTTTCCCTCCCTTGTAGAACTGTAAAATTTTAGAGGCGGACAGAACGTTTGGTTGTGTGACTTGCTTCATGTCACGTCACCCAGATCTAACCCAAATTTATCAGTACCTCAATCTAAGTTTCTCTGCACCATACCAACTTTGAACTTCCTACTTCTTCATCCTTGTCTCTGGCCCAGTTATTTGTTGGTATTCTAATTGGCAATTAAGAGTTTACATTTCATTCCTTAGGAAGCTCACTGTTGATGTCTCAACTATAAATTGAGAATGTAACACAAGAAGCAACAAATTATAAGGGGCAACCTGTTAAATGGAGCTGGGTCTGGGATTAGGACTTGGAATCTGTCCTTTTAGTGCTGACATAATCAAATACAGCCTGTACACTCCTGGTGGACTACTATATACCATCATGGTGCATACAGCTGTCTAGAAAATTGTTTTCTCCGTATCCCACCCCTCTAACCTCATCCTCTCATTGCCACCAAGCATCAAAGTAATAAACACTTGGCATAATACATCTACCACACTCCTGAGCCCCCTTATCCATTGTACCATTTCCCACATCCCCCCTTCCTATCCCACATGCGCTATTGCCTTCAGTACCTCACAGTATATCTCACGTTTAGATCAACTTGGGGTTCACGTTACCTCAGATCAGGCATAGGTCTTGCACGTGGATGTATAGGACTGTATTTTCTAGGTTTATGTTAAATAAATACATAGAAACATAAATTGATAAGCTTGTTGACAAGTGTGTGGAAGAAAGGGTGCATTCTGGTTGTAAATATGTTTCTCTTACAAAGGTATTATCACTTCTGTGTATTGTAACCTAGAAACCAGTAGCTTTTCAGCAATGGAGTTCCTGAACCAGCTCTCTTGGGGAGCTGGGATACTGGAGGAAATCCTTGCCTGAGGTACCAAGAAGGCCTGTAGTCCGAAATGATTTCTGACTCACTTTCTTCACTTTCTACTAATGAGATTAATGCGGGTTTAAAGCACCTAAATGCAGGTACCCTGAGGGAAGGGTTAGGTATTATATATTGATATCAGACATTCACATTTTAAAGGGATAATCTCATTACTTTTTTTAAAATTGTACTCGACATTTTTTAAGGGAGCTTTATTTTTTAAATTTTTATTTATTTTTGACTGCGTTGGGTCTTCATTGCTGCGCCCAGTCTTTCTCTAGTTGCGGCGAGCGGGGGGCTACTCTTTGTTGCAGTATTCAGGCTTCTTGCGGTGGCTTCTCTTGATGCGGAGCACGGGCTCTAGGCGCTCAGGCTTCAGTAGTTGCAGCACACGGGCCCAGTCGTCGTGGCTCGCGGGCTCTGGAGCGCAGGCTGAGTAGTTGTGGCGCACAGGCTTAGTTGCTCCGCGGCATGTGGGATCTTCCTGGACCAGGGCTCGAACCCATGTCCCCTGCATTGGCAGGCGGATCCTTAACCACTGCGCCACCAGGGAAGTCCCAATACCTAAACTTTTTGAAACATCATTGTATCCTATGGTCTTTGGAATAAACAAAATGCTCTCAGTTTCTTTATGGCTTAGTTTTCCCCATTTGCTAACATCTCTTGTTATTCTCCAAATATTATTATCATTACTGAATCATATGATTACCCCCTCATTACTATTTTAATTAGATAGTCTCATTACTTTTTCCTTAACATCTTACTCTCCCTACTTGAGTTCTGTGTGCCGATCTTGAGGTGGGCCACCCAGCCTTTAAACCTTTTTAACTGAGACCCACGATAAGAAATATGTTTTACATCATGACCCATTATACACATAGGTGAATGCTTGCATTGGAAGCAAAAGTTTCAGGAAACATTACTCATCCTGAGTATAGGCAGTGTGTTTGGCTATTTTCTATTTTATTTTTTAGTATTGTTGATGACCTGCTAAATTGATTTCATGACCCATTAATGGGTTACAACAAGCAGTTTGAAAAATCCTGAGTTAGAGGCTGTGATTTTTAATATTCCGTACTTCAAGGAAAGGGTAAGCTTACGAGCACTGCTGCACTGGAGTATTTTGAGCAGGCAGAGGACTGTTGTGGGAGGCATGGTTTGTGTTGCATATGGTTTGCCAGGAGTTTTGGTGGAAGATAAATTCTGCTGTGAGCTCTGGTGCTGCCAGATGCTACTGGAAAACATCTCGGCCTCAAAAAATTGGGTCTCAGCGTTCCTTAGCATAATTAATAACATGAATTGTCCCAAACGAATTCAGTAAAATGTATCTACTGTGGGTGAAGCCCTGTACTTGACCCTGGTGAGGGCAAGGGCGGTGGTGCAGAATGAGTAATAGGGCCGGGCACCCGAAGGTATGACATACGGTCTGTTGGGGGAAGGGAATGGGCACAAGATAAGTACTGTCATAACCACAGTAACAGGCAGGAGTCTAAGTGCCATCAGAGAGTTACAGAGCTTTGTGAGATTTAAACACTGGCCCTTTAATGAACCTTGAAAGTCGTTGAATAAGGTTTCAGCAGACGGAGATGGTGAGACGGAGGAATAGGGTGAGCCGGGGGCACCGAGGCAGGGATGTGTGGTTACACATTCAGGGAACAGGAAGTGGTCCAGCTGGACCGAAGCAGAACCTAAGGAGAGAAGTGGTGGGAAATAAGACTGGAAACGTGGGTCGTGGAGCCTTGAAAGCCAAGGCAAGGAGTGTGTGCTTAAGCAGGTGATAGGGAGCCTTCCCAGATACCTGAAAGGGGAGCGATGTGGCTGGCACTGTACTGGGAGCTGATACAGCGGTAGAGGCTCTTTTGGAAGGTAGGTTCCGTGGCCACTTTCATCTACACAGCTGCTCGAGCCAGAAGCCTAAGAAGGGGCCTTGCCACCTCCCTTTCTCTCTCTCCCCTCACCCCCATCACCAAGTCCTATCAACACCACCTCCAAATTGTGTGTCAGATATACCACTTTCCTCCATCACCACGGCCACTGACCGTCTGTCACCAGAACCACCTGAGCAGCCCCCAGATGGGTCTCTGATTTCTTCCTGCCCACCCAGTCCGTTCTCTGAGAGCAGCCAGGGTGGTCCGACCCTGCGCCTCTCCTACTCAGACCCCTTCAGGGGCTCCCATACCCCCCTGGGAATCTCCTGCTCCCGCCTTGACTCAAGCAAGTTCACAGCCTTGTAGCCACGTGGCCTTCCCCCAGTTCCTCAGAAAATGCATCGGGTCCTTTCCAGCCTCGAGCCTTTGTACCTGCTGATCCCATTGCCAGCAACGCGCTGCACTCATTACCTACCTGACAGAGCCTTTTCGTCTTTCAGGCCTCAGTTCAAATGTTCACTTCCTCCAAGAGTTCTTTCCTGCCTCTCATTTTAAATTAAGTCCCCTGCTGTACTTTCTCCTACTGACTGAAATCTCTTTCTAAGTATATATGCCAATGTGTAATTATATATTTGCAGATGAGGGCAGAAATCATGTAAGTTGTGTTCGTCACTGTGTACCCAGAGTTTAATACAGTACCTAGCTTATGGAAAAGGCCCAATAAATAATTGTTGAATAAGTGAACGTGTGAATGAATGACTGGGCAACTGATTCCATGGAGGATAAAGAAGTAGTTGAAAAAAAAAACAAACTGAGTCTTTCTGCCAGCGTAGCTAGAAAGGTGACAGTGTCTTTCACAAATGAGAGGTCAAGAGGAGATGGCGCTCGGTGCCAGGGAATGATCTAGTTTTGGACTTGCTTTAGCTTCCAAGGGCACCTCCAGGTTGTATTGTGAAGCCTAGTGTTCAGTTCAGGAAAAAAGTTGGACTAAAGATGTAGTTTTAGGGACTTCCCTGTGGCGCAGTGGTTAAGAATCCGCCTGCCGGTGCAGGGGACACGGGTTCGAGCCCTGGTCCGAGAAGATCCCACATGCCGTGGAGCAGCTAAGCCTGTGTGCCACAACGACTGAGTCTGTGCTCTAGAGCCCTCAAGCCACAACTACTGAGCCTGCGAGCCACAACCACTGAAGCCCACGTGCCACAACTACTGAAGCCCACGTGCCACAACTACTGAAGACCACACGCCTGGATCCCGGCCTGGATCCCGTGCTCCGCAACAAGAGAAGCCACCGCAATGAGAAGCAACGAAGAGTAGCCCCCCTCTCGCTGCAACTAGAGAAAGCCTGCATGCAGCAACAAAGACCCAATACAGCCCAAAATAAATAAATAAATAAATAAATAAATAAATATATAGTTTTAGGAGTCAATAGTGATATCATAATTGAGCCAGGGAGGGACTGAAGCTTACACAGAAGAGAATCTAGGGTGTGTTGATGTTGCTGCCCTTTGCTGATAATGACAGTGGCTGACATTTAGAAAGTGCTCAACAATACCCCACCTAAGCTTGCCAATTACCCCTAAGATATTTACAGTACTCTTGTCATCTCCTTTGTGTAGATAGGGAACTGGGACCTCCAAAGGTTGAATAGCTGTCCTAAGGTCACACCTGTTTCTGCCCACCTCTAAAATCCCTGCTCCACCACCTCGGGATTGGAAGGAGCATGCAGAGGTGGGAAAGGCAAAGGCCCTTGGCGTCCTTCACTGTTTTCATTCTACGCGATTGAGCCAAGATGTCAGCAGCATGTGAGATACCTCTCTGAGGCCAAAGCTGGCGCCGGCCAAATGAAGCGGATGGCCACCCCGCCCAGCGCAAGCTTCCTCCCCAAGCTTGGCCGCAGCTGTGGCTTGGCTGGTGGACTCACCAATGGCACTTGGGGGTAAGGGCTCATTCCTCGGAGGTTCCAAATTAGCACCACTACGGTTAGCAACCTTTAAAATCAAAGGAGGTCCTGCAGTTAAGCTCCCTTTGGACCAAAGTCAGGTCTGGCCCTTCAGAACTAAATCATCATTCAGGGCAAAAAGCTTTCTTCGGGTAGCAATATGAAGAAAACCAAAGGTAAGCAAGATGAAAATTGCACTGCATTAACTAAACAAATGGGACTTCAGACCATAGTACAAAGCAGTTTCCAAAAATTCTATGATTGTGAAATAAGGGAGTTGTCCTAAATGACTTTCAAAGCCTCTTCTGATATCCTAAAAGGCTAGGTACATTCTCCATTTTAGACTTTATTCTAATTCATAGCCACAAATTTCATCATAACCTAAAGCTTCCTATTGGGGATTTCTTTTAAAGATATTTTTCCAACTACTTTTTTTTTCTTTTTTTTGAAAATAAATGCTCCAACAAACCAGTTTGACACATTCATGACTTTAAAGCAATTAATTAGAATTTTACTCATTTTCTTTTTTTTTTAACATCTTTATTGGAGTATAATTGCTTTACAATGGTGTGTTAGTTTCTGCTTTATAACAAAGTGAATCAGTTATACATATACATATGTCCCCATAGCCCTTCCCTCTTTCCAACTACTTTTTATCTACACTCCAATATCTTACATTGCATGAAACTTCATGTTTGAATGCCAGTATAACTTTAATGTCAAACAGAACCATTTCTTTGCAGAGGCATGTGTAAATCAGGGCCCATGAGATTATACACACAGAGGAATTTAACAAAAGCAATTACATGCCCACTGACATTAAATCTGTCCGGGCAGCCATGGGAACTCACTGAAGGAGTCCCGTCCAGCAGCCTTTTAAAAATGGGGTTTGGTCTTCAAAAAGGAAATGGCATTTCAGCTGGATCTTAAAAGGTGTGGAAGATTCTAGTCAGGTGGAAATAAAAAGGGAGCTTTCCAGCGGCAAAGAATAATGAGCATGTATGTGGAGAGCAGGAAAAGTGAGAAAATTCTGAGGAACAGCAAGTAATCCAGTTTGGCCAGAACAACAGAGGCTCCATAAAGGAGGAGCAGAGAAGAGCCTGGTGGAGTGTTCAGGTGTGTGGGAGGTGCAGGTGGCCGAGTCGGTTGAGTAAGCTGGCAGGACGCGCATCATCTTCAGAGACCCGCGGGCCTACGTGCGCGTCTCTAAAACTAATTAAGATTAAATATGTACTGGGACTTCCCTGGCAGTCCAGTGCTTAAGACTCCGCGCCTGCCCTGCAGGGGGCACGGGTTTGATTCCTGGTCAGGGAGCTAGGATCCCGCATGCTGCGCGGCACAGCCAAAAAAAAAAAAAAAAAGATTAAACATGTACTACTAGCTGTTTCACCATCGACCAATTACTAAACTTCAGCCATCCTCTTCCTCATGTTCCCAAAGGCCAACTTTACTAAAGAAATTGAGGTTAAGCAGTGTATCTGATAAATAATTCTTTAATTATGTTTAATTCATAACAAGCAGCAATATTTTGAAACAGAATACAAAATGTACCTGCACTTTAAAAGATAATATAGTCATCAAAGAGCTGTTTTATTTCTGGAGAACTGCCTAAGCGGATCCTTCGCATGTGTGCGTTCACTCTCGTTCTGCTCTGCAAAGCGTGAGAAGCATTGCTCCTTGGGAAGCTCTGAGGACTAAACGAGATGAACTGTATAAACACCTGAGCAAGCCTGACCCAGGGTAGTTCTAAGTAACCGTTCTCTCCCTTCCCTCAATAGATCTTCATCTCCTTCCTTTCCCAGGAGACTCCAAGTGTGGTCTTGGGGCCAGCAGCATCAGCTCTCCTAGGAACTCGTTAGACACGCAGATTCTCAGGTCCACCCCGAACCGACTGAATGAGGAACTGAGGACGGGGCCCAGTGGTCTGTGGTTTAACAAGCCCTCCAGGTTTTACCGGTTCCCCTGACGTTTGAGGATCAAGGGTTTAGCGTGTGGCTTCAAGTATCTGTTTTGTAATACTTGATGTCCTGATAGTACCTTAAACTTTTGGAAATGTCATTGTATCCTATGATCTTTGAAGTAAACAAAATGCTCTCAGGTTCTTTATGGCTTAGTTTTCCCCGTTTGCTAACATCTCTTGTTATTCTCCAAATCTTATGATCATTCTTGAATCATATGATTAATGTCATTATAACAATGACGTTATTATATCATTATCATCTTTATTATCAGAACTATCATCATTACCCACACGGTCTGTTGTGACTTGGAGCTTTAAGAAAAATTAGGTGCCCTCATTGCAGCTACCGGGGAAAGATGTTCTAAGTGAACTGTCCTTCTCAAGCAGAGAGTTGGGTTTTTCTTTGTTTTTTTTTTTTGCGGTACGCGGGCCTCTCACTGTTGTGGCCTCTCCCGTTGTGGAGCACAGGCTCCGGACGCGCAGACTCAGCGGCCATGGCTCACGGGCCCAGCCGCTCCACAGCATGTGGGATCCTCCCGGACCGGGGCACGAACCCGTGTCCCCTGCATCGGCAGGCAGACTCTCAACCACTGCGCCACCAGGGAAGCCCAAGCAGAGAGTTTTTAAGGTAGGGGTGTGTGTGTTGACATTTTCCCAGCAGTTGCTGAAGTCAAGGGTAAGGAGATTTAGGGCCCACTTGGAGTTCTCTTGATGAAGCAATAATAGCTTCCTAGAGACCTTAAAGCCTAAGATTTGTGTAGCCCAAGAGATGTTGCATGCATCTTTATTTACCTCTATTTTCAAAACAAGAAGGGGAAGCGGGGGGCGAGTAAGACACTAAAAATAAGGATAAGTAATTTCTGGATAAGAATTTCCTTTGGGTTTAAAATGGACTGCTTTTGACATCTAAGGTCCTCCCTATTCAAGCAGTGGCTTTGAAGATAAGTGAGATTCATGAAACTCTGGACACCCTGAATGAAGGATTCTGTCTGAAAACCATGTGTACTATAATTGTTAGTAATAGAGGCGTCTGATGGAAGTGTCATTGCGTTCAAATTATAGAGACAGTTGGCCAGAAAGCGGGTAGAAGGTCAGGCCAGAAATGATCAGATTCAGGTTTTGTTCTTGATTCACGTGAAGTCAAGTAGATGGTTTAAATGCCTCACGCTAACCATAGGCTAAGTTTAAATTAAAAAGCTTTGTCAATTAAAGATACTTTTCAGTATCAAGTAGCTATCATGTTGCTACGGCATTTTGATAAGAAAAGTATACATAGTCAGACATGAATAAAGACACAGATGTAGAGAATGGACTTGAGGACACGGGGAGAGGGAAGGGTAAGCTGGGACGAAGTGAGAGAGTAACACTGACATATATACACTACCAAATATAAAATAGATAGCTAGTGGGAAGCAGCCGCATAGCACAGGGAGATCAGCTCGGTGCTTTGTGACCACCTAGAGGGGTGGGATAGGGAGGGTGGGAGGGAGACGCAAGAGGGAGGGGATATGGGGATATATGTATACGTATAGCTGATTCACCTTGTTATACAGCAGAAACTAACAACATTATAAAACAATTATACTCCAATAAAGATGTTAAAAAAAAAGTATACATAGTCATACCTGCTACATGAAATTATAAGTGGTGAGATAGTAATTTTGCAGGCAATTAAGAATTCACTATAAACAAAAAATAGAGGACTCGTGTGCATATGTTGTATGCACATCTGAGGAGGATATGAGAGCCCAGGAGGCTAAGTTCTGGTCACTGTATATTTGTATGTGCTCTAATGAGAAGTGGCTTCCATGTAGACGTGCTAAATGGCTTATAGCTCTTGAGGTTTCCAGTTTCTGCTGTGATAGCAATTCTAAACTCAGATGGACACCACTCTGGATTACTGTCCATAAATATAAAACCTCTGTTTGCAAGCCAGCAAGCAGAGGCCAACTGGAACGGTACCCTTTAAGGCTCCTATGGCTTATACCTCAGACAAAAGTAGAACAGACTGATTACAGTTGGAGGACAGCATACAGGGCCCTGGTTAAAAATATTGACCCATAAGGGCTACTAGAAATCCTCTTTTTTTTTTTGCAGTACACGGGCCTCTCACTGTTGTGGCCTCTCCCTTTGCGGAGCACAGGCTCCGGACACACAGGCTCAGCGGCCATGGCTCATGGGCCCAGGCGCACCGTGGCATGTGGGATCTTCCCGGACCGGGGCACAAACCCGTGTCCCCTGCATCGGCAGGTGGACTCTCAACCACTGCGCCACCAGGGAAGCCCCGTAAATATCTTTTAAGTGGCCTCAAGGAAGTACATGTATAATGCTTTTACAGATATTTTCTCTTTTAATCTGCACACCAGCCTGCAAGATGGCTAATATTTTCCCTGTCAGCTGAAAGAAAAACGCACAACCTAAAAGTTACAAGTTAAGTTTCATTCAGGGACCTTACTGAGGACTATAGTCCTGGAAACAGCCTCTCAGATAGCTCTGAGGAACTGCCCCGAAGAGGCAAGGGAGGAGCCAGGATAGATAGGAATTTTTTGCTGGGAAAAAACATGTAGTTGAGCATCAAAAGATTACTGCCAATCACAAAGAGCAGACATCTCAGATTAATGATTTTAGTGCTTTTCTCTGTATGGGAAGATGCAAGAATCTGGGCTGATTGAAACTATTCCTTAGATATACATCTTAACTATCCAGGGCCCTTATCCGAAGCCCAGAATCCTTCCAGCTTTCCTCCGTCCTGAATTCCCCTCTGGGTGCATTGTCGGTGGGTGACTGCAGTGCCTGATGGCTTGGTTCCTGTAGAACTGGAATGGGGGGGCAACATTCTTTTCTTTACATCCCTATTTCAGAGATGAAGCAATTAAGATACAAAGAATCTAAGTGATTCTCCCAAGTGGCAGAGCTGAATTTCTAAACCAGTTTACTCTGATTCCTGAGTCCGGGGATATTCTAGCTAGAATCAGATAATCTGGCTAGAAGTTGCCACCATGTGGTTCGCTAACTTGCAAAGAATTAAAATGTGATAAAATGCACTGAATATAAGCAACAGGAGTGCCCTTTATCTTTGCTAGAAAAGGCATTTCGGTGTCTTAAAGTGCGTCAAAGTCAGTCAACATCCGTTGTCCCCGTTCCACTAAAGGGAAGAACTGCTAGTCAACAGCCTTAGCATTCTTTTCGGTCTATAAATTTTTGTCATAACAAAATAACTACGTGACCGTTTGAACAATCTGTAGTAGTACAGAAAAGACTGTAATCCAGATGTTCACAGATGAGGACGGTGTTCCGAGCATCCCTTTTGCCATCTGATCAGGCTTGAGATACCCCTGAGGGCTGGCCACTGCCGGGTGACTGACTTTTCCTGGGCTCAGAAGCCAGTAAGCGCCTGTGAGTGTCTGCTCCCCATAGGGTCACACAGAGGGGATTGGCGGCTTCAGGGCTGGTCTGTTGTAGTGTTACAACTTCTCAGCTTTGGCAGCAGGTTCCACCAGCCCGCCGGCATGTGTGTCATTGACACTAAGCTTAAGAAGTCCTTGCTTATTAACTACCAAGAGCACGTGGTTTGAGTGAAGCAGTTAAAGACTGACTTTTGGTGGGACTTCGGGGCACTTCAGGTTTAGGTTGTTTATTTGGGCCAAGTGACTAAAAAAACTAATATTTCTTAATCTTCATAAGAACACTTTTCCTTTCTTTCTCACAAGTAACAGCCGTTTACTAGTTTACCCTTAAAATGTCCCCTCTGTTCTTCATTTTTTCCCAGGACATTTTGATCATTTCTCCCAGTTTCCCTGAATCCTGTACTACAGTTGTCAAAACGTTTGAGATACTCAGCTGGAGGTCACTTTCAGAAATGAACTGCACAGGGAATTCCCTGGTGGTCCAGGGGTTAGGACCTGGCGCCTGCACCACTGTGGGCCTGGGTTCGATCCCTGGTCGGGGAACTAAGATTCTGCAAGCCACGTGGCATGGCCGAAAAATTGGAGAGAAAAAAAAAGAAACCAGGGCTTCTCTGGTGGCGCAGTGGTTGGGGGTCCGCTTGCCAATGCAGGGGACACGGGTTCGTGCCCCAATCCGGGAAGATCCCACATGCCACAGAGCAGCTGGGCCCGTGGGCCATGGCCGCTGAGCCTGCGCGTCCAGAGCCTGTGCTCCGCAGTGGGAGGGGCCACAGCAGTGGGAGGCCCGCATGCCGCCAAAAAAAAAAAACAAGGAATGAACTGCACAGTACGAGGGTAGGGACAGGGAGTCCCCAAGAATTGATGAAGAAAGAAAGTAGGGAAGAGCACCTAAATTTAGCACTGAAATGAAGTTTTTGAATCGTTTTAGATAGGAGGATAAGCAGACGTAAACATGGGCCTGTATGCGTCGGTGAACAGAGAATCAGAGAATAATACAGCTGTAGCTTTAAACGCACACAGCTGGTTGTTAGAGACGCACTCGCAGGCCACTGCCAGGTGTCAAGGCATGCGGCAAAGTTTCAACATGGAAGTCAAGGGATGTGGGTTCTCATTGCAGCTCTGCTCTGTTAACCTGAGGCGTGCCAGTTGTCCCCTTTGGGCCTTAATTTCTTATCTAATGAAGGGTTTGGAGTCAGTGATTCCTAAGGTTTCTTGGGTTCGAAGAATCTGGATCTTATGAATCACCATTCAGCATATGATCCAGCCCGAGCCATACAGACTGTCGAGTGAGGAAGGTGTGTTGGCACCTAATCTGCAGAAGAGAAACAGGGCCATCGTGAACAGCTTCCAAAGGCGAGCTTCATCCCCACCTCGGTGTCCATAACCTCCCCGTGTTCTTCCGGCTGGCAGAGTGATCAGGAACTCAGCTCGAAGCATTCAGTGCCTCGTCAGTTACCTGTCCCCGAGAAGAGACAGTGTCACGCAGGGCCTCACCCTCTTCCCTATCTCTACTTGTCTTCCTTTTCTCTGTATAGTTCTTCAGCGCAAGGAATTTCCACTTTGGTGAAAGAAAAGAAAAGAAATTTGAGTGGCAGATCGTCACAGTAGAAATAAGAATGATACAATTATCATGTGAAAATATTTGGTAAAAATAATCTACCAATAAGCCGTATTCAGAAGCAGTCCTGTTTCATATTCTAGTCTGTGATGCTTGGGGAAATTGAACTGAAATTCGATCCTGAAAGTGGTTTTCCAGTTGCCCAAAGCAAAATGCCCATTATCTACGGGAACATTACATAGTCTAGGAAACTGCCAACGTCCAGATGACGCAAGGCTGAAACAGGTTTTTCCAACCACCTCCTTTAACCAGAAACTGCAGAGTCACCATAACCGTGTCAGTAAACAAGCCCTAAGAGCGGTGATGGGCAGACATAGCCTTCTTTTGAGATCCTCTGTCCCCCATCCCTTTACCTCTGACCATAAGCATGAATTTTGAGTTTGAGATGACTTTTCGTCACTTCACTCCAAGGAGCCCATTGACACTCTGAACCAGATCTTCTCACAGGAGGTGAGGGCAAGTGGCCCTGGGCTGGGGGTATGTTACCATGTTCCTGCAGGCCGAGGAAGAAATGGGTAGACAGGAAACAGGCGATGAGCTAGACCACAACTCTAGGAGGTTGACTGCAAAAGGGCAGTAGCTGGAAGGAGCAGCACAGGGCCGAGGAGCCGGGGCTAGAGGGGTGGGGCTGTGCCTTTGGAAGGGGGCGGAGGGAATGTGCGGAGCGACTGAGTCATGTGTGGATCCAGCTTCATCAGTCACGAGCAGTCAGTACAGGTTAGATAACTGCTTTGATGTGTTTGATGTCCCTGTATTCGTAAAATGCAGACCATAAATGATTACTTACCTCATATAGTTGTTGTGAGGACTCACTGGGGTAATGTGCCTAAATTCTGTGTAAAACTCAATACATGCCACATGGTAAGCCCTTGATAAAGGTTAGTTGCCAGTATTGATGGTAATACTTGTTATTATTGGGAAGAAAAGACTGAGGAAGCTGGCAAGAAAGATCACAGGCGAAGTTCCCACCTAAGAGTGGTTGGGGTAGATAGAATTCAGAGGATTGGAACCAAAGGGAAGGAGGGGAGGGTGTTTAAAGAGAAGGGAGGGACATCTTCCTCTGAGTCTGGAGAGAAGGAGAAAAGCTTGGATTTCAAGCAGAGCTTCTTCAGTTTTCCCGCGGACAGCTCCCTGAAGGCCAGGGTGGAAAACTAAACAAAGGTATCCTCTCCGGGGCTCAGGGACTCAGCCTAAAGCAGCTGTTGAAAGACAGAAGTGTCATTGAAGGCTCGTGTTGTATCTTTAAAATACAGGACAACTTGGCCTTCCATTTTGTATAATGGATTTGTTTTACCAGTTAAATTACTTGAGAATTTTTCCTGCAGAACTTCTAGGAAAGTGGGCATGCCACACCTGTCTCCCAGCTCCTATCAGTTGCTTACGTTTAGACAATGAGACACGGACATTGGCAGCGATGTTCTAAATCAGAACTTGGGAGCTCTCTGCCATGCTCCTACGCAGTCCCAGCTTCTGAAGAAAGAAGCGTGTTCCACAGCTGAGGAATTGCCCACTCCTGTTTTCGATAACCTTTCCAAAGAGAATCAGTCGGGTTGACTGATTTCCTGGGTGTGGGCTGGGGTCCCTGCAGCCCTCTGTCTCATCCAGCTCCTCCTACACGGCCGTTCTTCCCGAGGGACAGCCCTCACCACCCATCTCACTGAGGAGAGGAAGGTTCTTTTCCTGAACTTGCTCACCCGCCTCCCAGGTTTCTCTGCCAGTCTCCTTGCCTCGCCCTCCAGTCTCAGGGGAAGGGCCAGGGCTTCTTCCCTCTTTCTGCGGTAAACGCTTGTTGCTCTCCCACAGATACTGTCCTCGCCCACTATACTGCTTGTCTTCTTCCATAAAATACATATGGGAATGTCCCTGGTGGCACAGTGGTTAAGAATCTGCCTGCCAATGTAGGGGACACGGGTTCGAGCCCTGGTCCGGGAAGATCCCACATGCCGCAGAGCAACTAAGCCCGTGCGCCACAACTACTGAGCCTGCACTCTAGAGCCCGTGAGCCACAATTACTGAGCCCGCATGCCACAACTACTGCAGCCCGTGCGCCTAGAGCCCGTGCTCCACAACGAGAGAAGCCACCGCATTGAGAAGCCTGCACACCACACGAAGAGCAGCCTCCACTCGCCGCAACTAGAGAAAGCCCACGCACAGCAACGAAGACCCAATGCAGCCAAAAATAAATAAATTTGTTTTTTTAAAAAAAACAAAGCAGCATGCCATCTCCCAAGCATATACAAACAGAAAGAATCCAGAGACATCCCTCCCCAACAAAAAAAAAAACACATATGGATAGAACATCTCTGTCTTAGAAATGCGTCCCTTCACTCAGTGGCCACGTTCTCTGGCCAGAGTCTTTTACTGCCTACTGCCTCGCCTCCACGTCCAACCTGCATTTCCTCTTGGTCCAGCCCCCGCTTCTTAGCTGGCCCCCAGGTCCCAGCCCCCGTGTCCCTCGTGCTGCTCTGTTTCACGGTGACTAACGACCTCATTGTGAACGTCTTCCTCACGCTCCTTAGACTTCCGGCACATTCGATGTTTTTAAACTCCTTTCCTACCGCAGAAGTCATCTTCCTTTCTCACATGGGTACTGTCCTTATTTACCTCTTGTTCTCTGTTTTATCTCCGTTTCTTTTGCTTGGCTCCCTTCAGTACAGGCATTTTCCAGGACTCAGCCCTGCCTTTGCGGCCTCTCCCTGTGAGAGTTTTATCTGGCTTCAGTTGTTGCCAGCAGAGCCAGCTGTCTCCTCTGATCTGTGTGTCTCTGTCAGTGGCACCACCTTCTGACATGGAACCTTGAGGCCAGTGGTCTTCCCATTGCGGTCCATGTACCCTAGGGGTACATGAAGACTTTCCAGGGGATACATGGGCACAGATGAGGGAATCCACTTTCAGATTTTAAGCTTCCATATGTATTCTTTTCTAAAATTGACGTGCTTGAGACAGTGTCTGCTCTGAAAGTTCTCTTACAGTCACTCTTCACCAGCCTTTAGAAAGGAGACTTGCCCAGTGGTCCAGTGGTTTAGACTCTGTGCTTCCACTGCAGGGGATGCAGGTTCGATCCCCGGTCGGGGAAGTTCTGCATGTTACACGGTGTGGCAAAAAAAAAAAAAAAAGGAGAAAGGCCCGGGGGTAAGGGGTGCCCCAGGGAAACATTTCACAGGAGCCACGAAAGTGAAGCAAAGAGGAGCAGCCCCTTATTTTATCCAGGAGACAAACTCATGACAACCCTCTGCCTTATCGTTCCATCTTAGAAGTAGAATTCAGAGACAAGGTGGTTGTCATGAGGGAGAAGTATTAACTTGTTTATTTGAATTAAAAAATGAGGTTAGACCTCTTTTGACAGAAAGTGATCAAGCTGATTGGTTTGCCATTTAGATCACAAGGCAGACGTTTTCCATGTGTACTTAAAGCACACCTTCAATATACATGTTTAAAAACACATCATTTGCTGTTGTTTAAACTTACAGACACAGATGCAGAGAACGAACGTACAGATACCAAAGGGGAAGGTTGGGGGTGGGAGGAATTGGGAGATTGGGATTGACACGTATACGCTATTGAGACCATGTATAAAGTAGACAACTAATGAGAACCTGCAGTACAGCACCGGGAACTCTACTCAGTGCTCTGTGGTGACCTCAATGGGAAGGAAATCCAAATAAGAGGGGGTATGTGTATATGTACTGCTGATTCACTTTGCTGTGCAATAGAAACTAACACAACATTGTAAAGCAACTGTACTCCAATAAAAATTAATTAAAAGCAAAACTTATAAACGTTAGATGGCAACTTACAAATGTGAGAAGGCATCTATATTTTTTCAGAATTCTTTCAGGGGCTATTCCATCAAAAAACTTTGAAGGGGCTTCCCTGGTGGCGCAGTGGTTGAGAGTCCGCCTGCCGATGCAGGGGACACGGGTTCGTGCCCCGGTCCGGGAAGATCCCACATGCCGCGGAGCGGCTGGGCCCGTGAGCCGTGGCCGCTGAGCCTGCGCATCTGGGGCCTGTGCCCCGCAACGGGAGAGGCCACAGCGGTGAGAGGCCTGCGTACCGCAAAAAAAAAAAAAAAGTTTGAAGACCATTGTAGGGGCTTAGCCACCTTTAATTTATCCCTTTCCATCATACCCCCCGTTCCAGTCATTCCTCTTGATTTTTTTTTCCTATTATATCAATTTCAGACTCTGCCTGGTTTTCCAAACCTTCCTGGCCCTTCTTATGGTCAAGCTGGTCTTGTGAAGTGACTGTTCCATGCTGTTTCCTACCACCGTGTCTTTAGTACATAATTCTCCTGCCCATTCCTTATTTCTTCTCTTTTCATCCTAACTGCTGTGTTCATTATTGACCTCTCCTCTAACCTCTACAACATTGGCTATTCCACGCAATTAGCATTTATAGAACATTGTTGCTTGATTTTCTTTTCTCTCTAAAAAGCTCCTTAAGAGTCTAAAAGCATCTCTTACACTCTACCACATTCTCCTTTTGCCTAATGCATTGCTGACCACTTAATGGATGCTCTATAAATATTTTACTGACTGCCTAGAATACAGTATTTGTTCATTCATTCTTTTATTCTTTCCTCCATTCAACAAATATTTTTGAGACCTTTTTTGTACCAGGAAAAGACCGTTTCTGTACCAGGAAAAGACCTTTTTTGTACAAGGTACTTGTGGTACAGCAGGGGAAAAAAAGAGACAAAAATCCTTGCCTTCAAAGACTGATACATAAGTCGAATACATTGTATGTGAAAGAGTAATAAGTGTTGAGGGGAAATAGAAAAATGAAGTAAGAAAGAAGAACAGGAAGTGTGTGTTGGTGGCATAGAGGGTGGGGTGAGTGTGTGCAATTTTAGATACTATGAAGGCCTCACTGATAAGGTGACATTTTAGTAAAAATCTGAAGGGCTGGAGGGACTTGAGCTTATCTGTGAAAGAGCATCCCAGGCAAGGAACCTATTAATGTGAAAGCTCTAAGGTTGCACCTGGCTGGCATTCCAGGAAGGGCAGCCGAGAGTAAGAGATGAGTCAGACAAAGGTGGGGGAGTGATGAACAGATCAGTCTGGTAGGTTCTGGTTGGACTTTGGCTTTTGCTGAGTGAGACTGAAGGCCTGTGGGGCGATTAGTCAGGAGGTGACTGTAATAGTACAGGCCAGAGGGACTTCCCTGGTGGCACAGTGGTTAAGAATCCATCTGCCAATGCAGGGTTCGAGCCCTGGTCCAGGAAGATCCCACATGCCGCAGAGCAACTAAGCCGTGCACCACAACTACTGCAGCCCGAGCGCCTAGAGCCCGTGCTCCGCAACAAGAGAAACCACTGCAAGGAGAAGCCCGCGCAACACAATGAAGAGTAGCTCCCCGCTCACCGCAACTAGAGAAAGCCTGCGTGCAGCAACAAAGACCCAACGCAGCCAAAAATAAATAAAAATTTCAGAAGATACTATAAAAAAATTTTTAAATGGTACAGGCCAGAGATGGCGTTGACCTGGACCAGGGGAAGAAGTGGTCAAATTCCGGGTTCACTTTGAAGGTAGAACAGAGTTTGCTGACAGACTGGTTGCAGGGGGAGGGTGGGGTTCAGGAAGGATGAGAAGGTCGCAGAGCTTCAGCCTTGAGTGAGCAGAAAGGTGAGTTGGCGTTTGCTGAAATGAGGAAGCCAGGGGAGGAGCAGGCTTTGTGAGGGAGATGTGTCAGCAGTTCACTTTGACACCTGTTAAATTTGAGATATCCGTTAGGCGTCCACGTTGTACACGAGTGTGAAGAACAAATTTGGGAGCCATCAGAAGACAGATGGTATTTAAAGCCATGTGGCTGGATGAGATTGCCGGGCACTTCTCTGTTAAAGCAGAGGTTGAAGCAGTCTCACAGTTATTGAGTATCTAATATGTACCAGGCTTAATATATGAACCCAAACCTAGATACCCATTTTACTGATGAAACTGAGGACCAAAAAAAATTAACTCATCAACCAGCCTGAGGGAGTAGCTAGTAAGTAGCAGAACCGGGATTCAAACTGAGATCTGTCTCAACTCCAGAGTTCGTGTTCTTCTAACCATACAGTGCCTTAATTTAATAGTATGTTGCATTTTAGAAAAAATGCCCTTGGCAAACCATAATCAGTATCTTTATAAAATAAATATGCTGTGACTCTTCTTTTGAAATGAAGATGGGAAGGAAATCCCTTAGTCATTTGTCACATGGAATGGAGATTAGATTCAGAAGCCCTGATACCCACTTTCACCAGAATTTCTCAGTTAAGGCCTGCTTTACAAGCTCCCTGTAACTTTATGTGAATGTGTGTGTGTGTGTAATTTTTGTGACCACTTACAATATTTTAGGCTGTGCTAACTACTTTATATGCATTATCTCCTTTAGTCCTTACAACAACTCATTGAGGCAGGTACTGTCCCCATTTTACAGATGAGGAAACTGATGCTCAACATCAAATGGCTATTAAGTGTCAATTACTGTTGGTCAACCAATCAAAAAATGAAGTACACAGGATAGTGTGCTGTGGGAGATCCAAAGGTAGAGGAGGACTTGAGGAAAAGAGATTGTGAACATGTGTTAATTTTAAGATAAAACGAGAATGTAAGGAATGGGAATTTGTTGTATACAATGATTTGCCAAATGAGAGTCTTCAGCCCTAAGTGACACTTGAACTGGGTTTCCGAGAATGGGTAGGACTCTACTGGGTAGAGGAGTGGTTGGAGAAGGTGTCCCACCCAAAGGCATTGGCACAAGCGAAGGTCTAGAGATGAAAGACACGAGATATATTTGAGCAAAAACTAGCATATCAGTCACCTGGAGCAGGGAGATAGAGGCTTTAACCGGAAATGTAGTTTAGAAGATAGACCTTGAATCTTCGGCTTGGGAACTGGTACTGTGTTGAGTAGTCAGCTGGAGTCGTTGATGTTTTCTGAGCAGGGGTTACAGGAAGAGCCCTCTGGTGGAGGATTGTTGGAGGATGAGGCTGCAGGCAGAGGTGAGGTCACGGCAAGAGTTGAAGGGGGAGTGTTTGAGGGCCTTCACTGCAGATGTAGCACAGGAAAGGAGGGGGGTGTGACGGTGGCGAGAAACACTGGAAAGGAGGAATCAACAGGATTTGGTGGCTATAGGTATAGGGAACCAAGGAGAGGGAAGAGGCAAAGACAACTTCAAGCCTTTGAATGTAGTTGTGTGGCCTGGAGAACGGTAACACCATTAACAAACAAAAGAAGCCAAGAGAAGACTGATTCCGGGGAAAGTCCATGTTGTAGTCACACAGAGTTTGAGATGGTATGTGATATCAAACGGAAAATGCCCAGCCAGGAAGTAGGAAATGGGGAACTGAAACTTGAGAAGTCAGGATTAAAGATGTGGACCTGTCTTTGGCGTAAAGATCATATTAAGTTACATGAGAGTGGATGGAGTTTCCAGAGGACAGTATAGCAAGAATAGCAGGGCTTCCCTGGTGGCGCAGTGGTTGAGAGTCTGCCTGCCGATGCAGGGGACGCGGGATCGTGCCCCGGTCCGGGAAGATCCCACATGCCGCGGAGCGGCTGGGCCCGTGAGCCACGGCCGCAGAACCTGCGCGTCCGGAGCCTGTGCTCCGCAACGAGAGAGGCCACGGCGGTGAGAGGCCCACATGCGGCAAAAAAAAAAAAAAGAATAGCAGAGGACCAGGGCTGACTCCTGGAGGTCAGCTGTATTCAGAAGCCAGAGAAAAGCCTTGGGTGAAAGAGACAAAGAAAGAGAGGTTGGCGCGATCTACTTGAATTGCGTCACCACGCTTGGCCAAGGCAAAGCTCAAAGCAAGCACAATGAATGAAAAGCAAACATTTGGGGACTTTTGTAGCCACTCCATAGTGCCACATCACCCAAGCCCATGACTTTGTATTTTACAAAAGTATTGGTCCACAACGCATGGGGAATTTTGAAAACTGGTCTATACCACTGACCAAGAAGGGCTAGCCAGAGGATAAAAGAGCCAAGAGGTCCACTCCTAAGTATATACCCGAGAGAACTGAAAACATACACCACACCAAAAGTTGTACAGGAATGTCCATAGCAGCCTTATTCTTAATACCCCAAAAGTGGAAACAACCCAGATGTCCATCAACTGATGATTGGGTAAATGAAGTATGGTCTGTCCAAACAAAAGAATATTATTCAGCCATAAAAAATAACGACATACTAGGGCTTCCCTGGTGGCGCAGTGGTGAAGAATCCGCCTACCAATGCAGGGAATGCGGGTTCAAGCCCTGGTCCGGGAAGATCCCACATGCCACGGAGCAACTAAGCCCGCGAGCCACAACTACTGAGCCCGCGCACCACAACTACTGAAGCCCGCACGCCCCAACTACTGAAGCCCACGCACCTAGAGCCCGTGCTCTGCAGCAAGAGAAGCCACCGCAATGAGAAGCCCGTGCACCGCAACGAAGAGTAGCCCCCGCTCGCCACAACTAGAGAAAGCCCGCGCACGGCAATGAAGACCCAACACAGCCAAAAATAAATTTAAAAAAAATGAAATTTAAAAAACAAGAACACCAGCAAATCCTGGCACCAAGAAGATAAATGTTGATACACTGTTGTGTGAAAAAACTAGGATACATGAGTACACAGGTTGTGATCATAAGTTTAAAAAAAAAGTTATGGGAAGAAAGACTAAAAGGACATAAACTAATATATAACATGATTATCCATTTACTTATTCACTTAAATAATTGAGCACTTTATGTATGACACTCATCTAAGCCTTGCTCACAACTATATCGCCAGTGATAAACTAACTGCAACTTATGATTGAAAAGTAAGGGGAATTCCCAGGGGGTCCAGTGGTTAGGACTCCAGGCTTTCACTGCCGAGGGCACAGTTTCGATCCCTGGTCAGGGAACTAAGATTCCCGCAAGCCACGTGGCCAAAAAAAGAGAAAAAAAGTAAGAATTGCAGCAGCTGTAAACCATGACCAACTCAGAACACTGATTATGCAATGATAGACTGGGTAAAGTGTCCTTCCACAAAACAGTAGGGATCCCAACTCCTCGCACACACGCTACTGCAGTAGGAAGGTCGCCAAGCACATCAGCCAGACTTCTTGATGGGACACTGAATGTGGGTCTGTAGTAAAACCAGGGAACATGCTAATTTTGGTTGAGGAATAACGAACGTTGTTGGCCCTTTTTAATTCAGTAAGCAACCCTTGGCCGTGCGTCATCAGTTCATGGCCCATCAGGAGATCCCCTGTAGTTCAGTCAAGCCCCGGGACCATACTCTAAATCACGGCTTGGGAAGACATTTTCCCAGGATACCTAGCTGGATTTATAACTTGGTCCATGCCCATTACGTAAGGAGTACCTACATGTGTCCTGTAACTGCTATGCAACCGTATAGGCCGTCAGCAACCCCAGTTTGTAGCCGGGAATAATTTATATTTATCCTCTTAACAATCTGACTGAGGGACTTCCCCAGTGGTCCAGTGGTTAGGACTCCACGCTTCCACTGCAGGGGGCATGGGTTCGATCCCTGGTCAGGGAACTAAGATCCCACATGCCGGGCGGCCAAAAAAAAAAAAAAAAGAAAGAAAGAAAAAATAATCCGACTGATAATACTCTGCTAGTGATGAAATTATTATAGGTCATAAAGGTGTAAAATGGTGTTTCTGGGCACCCTGAATCCCTTGTATCATTTAAGGAAAATGCAAGAGAAAATTCCTAGCAATATTTAATAAGCCAAAAATGAAACCTAGTCTTCAGACCCAGTTTGTATTGCCTCAATATAAAATACCTTCAGTTTTAAATTTGTATTTACAAAGAGACTTTTTTTGATAATTGGGGATACTGTTATTGTCTTTGTAGACATCCACATAATGCATATGTTTTCCTCTCTGGGCTGAGTTTCATGCCAGATCGACTTCCAAAACAAACCTGGGAGGACGCCAGGCACGAGTAACCCTCTCCTGCTCTTCTCCCCCTCCAGGTTACCCTTTGGCTTTGTTTTACCGGCATTACCTTTTCTACAAGGACAGCTACCTCATCCACCTCTTCCATGCCTTTACAGGCCTCTCGATTGCTTATTATAACTTCGGTGAGTGAACGGAGCACTGTGATTACAGGGAGCCTCGGAAGGAACAGAGCTGAACAAAACTTCCTGGAGAGAATTGGATGGGGAGGGAAGTTGTGATGCTCTGGCAGCAGAGGGTTTGTATGGGCAGGGACACAAGCTTAACTTCTCCCTTCACATACATTCCCCTCCCCGGTAAAAGCATGTTGAGAATGGGTGCCCTTACCAGACACCGTCAACAGAGAAGCACCAACAACAGAGAAGCACCAACAACAGAGAAGCACCAGTTTGTCTCTGCTGTGGCTGGAACTGGCCGACAGACCCAAGCAGTCCCCTCAGGAGCGTCCCGTAGGCCCGAAGTTCAGCAATACAGCAACTCCCTGGCGGTCCTTTCTATTTATACAGTTCATTTCCTTCCCTTCCTCCAAAACATGAGGCTATTAAAAAAGAAGAAAAATCCTAATACCAATATGTATACCCTTTGTGTTTAGAAGTCTCAGGAAGGGTGGGAATGCAGAAAAAAAAAACAGGCAAAACTTTGCTCTCTCCTCCGCATCCAGGAATCCAGCTCTACCACTCCCTGCTATGCGTCGTGCTTCAGTTCCTCATCCTCCGGCTGATGGGCCGCACCATCACTGCCGTCCTCACTACCTTTTGCTTCCAGATGGTAAACGTCTTTCCCTGGGCAGCTCAGGTCACAGCTGACAGCAGTTGGGGGCGGGGAGGATGGGGACTGTGGTGTAGAGGAAGCCGTGGACTGGGAGAGCCAGTTTCTAATCCTTTCTCCCCACGACACTTGGCAGTGTGGCTCTGGGTCACTTGCCAGAAGCCCCAGGTGTTTCATCTGCAGGCTGCAGTGACGATGCTTCACCAACCTCAAGGACGGGGTGCCGGCCGTCCTTTGTGCATAGGACTGTGCCACTGGGGTTCTTTGAGTCTGACCAGATTAGCCCAGCTGTCCATGAGGGGAGTCACTTAAAGGCAAGGCAGAAAATCCACGTAGAATGAGCCACAGAGTGTAAGCGTTGAGGACATCTCTTCCCCTTTACAGGTTCAGTTTCTAGACCAGGAGAAAGGAAAAGTGAAAAGAATACATTGGATTTCAGAGCAGGGAGAAAATAAATCAGAGCAATGGTAGAATAAATATTTGCCGCTCTCCTAGGCCTACCTTCTTGCCGGATACTATTACACAGCCACTGGCAACTACGATATCAAGTGGACAATGCCACATTGTGTCCTGACCTTGAAGCTGATCGGTGAGTGGTGGGGCCCTGCCTTCCCCGTTGACACCCAGGCTCCTCTCTTCAGACCTTAGGCTTACCCCGGGCCCTGCCCCGTGTGCTCCTGGCCATGTCCCGTGTCCCCTCCCTCCTCTCCACCCACACCTTCTCTCTCTGCTCAGGTCTCGTCATCGACTACTATGACGGAGGGAAAGATCAAGTAAGTACCCCTCCCTCCACAGAGACGTGAAGGAGTTTAACCAGAGGGAAGGAGGACGGCTGTTGTTATCCCCATGCCCTCATGCCCGCCCGTGTGGTCGCCGTTTCCGGCCGCACTGATCAAGGACCGACAAGTCTAATTGCCCGGGTCCAGCTCTAGCTCAGAGTCCAGAGATCAGGGCCAGCAAGGCATTGGGAAGAGCAGCAGCCGGCCTAGGCCGAGCTGCACCTGCGCGTGCCCATTACCCCCGAAGCACTGACTCTTCTCCGTGCTGTCATCCCCTCAGAGAGGCTCTATTTGAAGAACCTGGATCACTGGGGACGAGGGTGGGGAGCCCTCAGACTGGCTCTTGGGTCCTGAACCATTCGTTCTCTTCTCGGCATAGAAATCCCTGTCCTCTGAGCAACAGAAATACGCCATACGGGGTGTCCCTTCCCTGCTGGAGGTTGCTGGCTTCTCCTACTTCTATGGGGCCTTCTTGGTGGGGCCCCAGTTCTCAATGAACCACTACATGAAGCTGGTGCAGGGACAGCTGACTGACCTACCAGGCAAGATACCAAACAGGTAACGGCCCCCTTCGGTCAGGGCGTCTGCGTAGGCGTCTCACCCGACAATAAGCCACTTCTGAAGTGACTTCCTGCAGGCCGGCCGGCTGCATTCTCTGGCCTGGGCCTGGCTTACGGCCTGTGACGGGCGCTCCGTGCCTGCTCGCTGCAGGAAGGGGGCCCTTTTCAGCTTGGGTCACTTCCCGCCATCCCTCCCGACCCTGTAGTACAAACAATAAAAATTCGCTTTTATGCCATAGATTTTGCCTGAACCAGTCACGTCCCTGCCTTTAACACTCACTTTCCCAGTTTAAAAATACTGTTAAAAAAATAATAATAATACTGTTAAATATATCAAAATCTATATATATAAATATATCTCACAGTAGAAGACTGATAAGTTACCAGGAAAATCCCTTTGTGGAGAACTTGTCCAGCCTGCGTTTGAGCATTGATCCAGCCAGGACAGGAGGGAGCAGATCCAAAACCGGTCCTTCCCCGTCTCTGCATCGGGCTTTCAGTCCCGATGTAGCCCAAGCACATGGGGGAGCCTTCAAGGTCCACGGGACCCCCGAGGGCGAGCACCCCAGATTCCCCAGCCCGCCCCCTCGTTGCCCCACCCCCACCCCAGAACTCGCAGGGTCTGCACACTCCATCCTCACGTCCGGCCCTAAGGCTGCGCTCACTCTGGGAAGCTGCTCCCTCGTGAAGGTCGGAGGGCGAAGGGAGGGGCCTCCGCCCGTGGTGACCCTGCTTGTTCCTTTCCAGCACCGTACCTGCTCTCAAGCGCCTGAGTCTGGGCCTTGTCTACCTAGTGGGCTACACCCTGCTCAGCCAGCACATCACAGAAGACTATCTCCTCACTGACGACTACGAAGTGAGTGCTTCCTGAACAGCAGCAGTGCGACTGCGCCAGAGATAGACAGTGGCCAGGCCAGGAGCCCGTAGATAGCCGAGAAGTGGGTAACACCACCTACAAACGCGTGTTGGTTTTGCTCTAGATCTGAGAGTTGGTGTCAATGCCAGCCGGGCCGGGACCCGTTCATCAGCCAGCACTGAACGACCTTCGCGGGCACAGGGCTGTGCCAGGTGCACTTCAGCACCCCTGACCTTCCCCCAGCGGCTCGAGCTCGCCCTCTTACAGCCAGGCGGCTCGAGCCCCGCTCTGGCCCAGGCAGACCAGGGCTCTAGGAGCTCAGGACCCAGGGAGGGGGAGTGCTGGCTCAGGCTCCGTCCCGGCTCTGGGGAGGTTGGTCTCCTTCAGCTGACGTCGAACGTGGATGTGAAAGTCCCCCAGCACTAGTGTCCCAGGTGCCCGGCTCTGTAGGAGAGGAGTTGAGGACAGCACTGTCTGAGGGCCTCTCCGAGGGGGCTCCCTGCTGGGTCCCCTTGGCCTCTTGCAAAGCAGTTAGGCAGACCGTCGGGGGGACACAGGGTAGTAGTCAGCCACACGTGTGAGGACGGGGAGCACGGGGGCCCCTCCTGGCCTGGCGGTGTCCCTAATGCTCATGCCTTCTCTCCTGTCAAGAACCGCAGCTTCTGGTTCCGCTGCCTGTACATGCTGGTCTGGGGCAAGGTTGTGCTGTACAAATACGTCGCCTGTTGGCTGGTCACGGTAAGGAGAGAGGGCCCAGGGCCACAGCGAGACGAGCTGCAGGCTGGGTGCGGCGCAGAGCGGCGGGGTCGCTTACGCCGTGGCTCCCTCAGGAAGGCGTGTGCATCCTGACGGGGCTGGGCTTCCACGGCCTTGACGAGCTCGGGAGGGCCAAGTGGGACACCTGCGCCAACATGAAGGTGTGGCTCTTTGAGACAGACCCCCGCTTCACGGGCACCATCGCCTCTTTCAACATCAACACCAACGCCTGGGTGGCCCGGTAAGCGCCCAGCCGGGGAGGTCGCACGTCACTTCCTCCAGCTTTCCCCACTTTGGGGGCCCCCCCATCAGTCACTCTCACATCCCCCAGCCACACCCACTTTTGTCCCCAACCCAACCCCCCCAAACCGTCCCTGTCTTTTTTTTTTGGCTGCGTTGGGTCTTCGTTGCTGCGCGCAGGCTTTCTCCAGCTGCGGCAAGCGGGGGCTACTCTTCGTTGTGGTGCGCGGGCTTCTCACTGCGGTGGCTTCTCCTGTTGCGGAGCACGGGCACTAGGCGCGCAGGCTTTGGTAGCTGTGACACCTGGGCTCAATAGTTGTGGCTCACGGGCTCTAGAGCTCAGGCTCAGTAGTTGTGGCGCATGGGCCTAGTTGCTCCGCAGCATGTGGGATCTTCCCGGACCAGGGCTGGAACCCGTGTCCCCTGCATTGGCAGGTGGATTCTTAACCACTGTACCACAGGGAAGTCCCATCCCTGTCATTTTTGAAAGACAGAAACAAGGCATACATGGCCTTAAGTGCTGGGTTTTCACCCCACTTCTGCCGCCAGCCTTATGTTCACAAACACTTCCTCAGTCCCACGCGTGGGGGCACCGTCAGCAGTGTGGGTGCAGGGCCTGCGCCGCTCACCGCCGCAGCCTCAGCACCGGGCGCCTGGCAGGCCCTCCGTCACTACCCGTTGTACCAGGCGGGGCCCCAGCTGAGCCTCACGTCTATTTTCTGTCTAAACCGTCACTGCCTTTCATTCTAAAGTGATCGGAAGGGCTTCCCTGGTGGCGCAGTGGTTAAGAATCCGCCTGCCAATGCAGGGGACACGGGTTCCAGCCCTGGTCCGGGAAGATCCCACATGCCGTAGAGCAACTAAGCCCGTGCGCCACAACCACTGAGCCTGCGCTCTAGAGCCCGCGAGCCACAACTACTGAAGCCCGCGCGCCTAGAGCCCATGCTCCGCAACAAGCCACTGCAGTGAGAAGCCCGCGCACCGCAAGTAAGAGTAGCCCCCGCTCGCCGCAACTAGAGAAAGCCCGTGCGGAGCAACGAAGACCCAACGCAGCCATAAATAAATAAAGTGATCGGAGGGCACTGCCTCCCCTCCCCCAGGGGGCCCTGGGGGAGCAGCCACCACCCCTGCACCCCTAAGGGCTCCAAGAACCCAGAGGCAGGATGGATCTGAGTCTCATCCTTTCTCACCCTTCTCTCTAGTTACTTCTTCAAACGACTCAAGTTCCTTGGAAATAAACAACTGTCCCAGGGCCTCTCACTGCTGTTCTTGTCCCTCTGGCACGGCCTCCACTCAGGGTACCTGGTCTGCTTTCAGATGGAATTCCTCATCGTTATTGTGGAAAGACAGGTAAACCTTAAGGGTGGTGGATGAAAGGGGCCTGAGAAGGGGTAAGGCGCTGAGCCCTCTCCCCTTCCTCCACAGGCTGCCAGCCTGATTCAAGACAGCCCAGCCCTGAGCAGCCTGGCCTCCGTCAGGGTCCTGCAGCCCCTCTACTATCTGGTGCAGCAGACCATCCACTGGCTCTTCATGGGTTACTCGATGACTGCCTTCTGCCTCTTCACCTGGGACAAATGGCTGAAGGTACACGAGGGCCTGCCTGCCAGGAGGGGAGGGAGCCACTGAAACCTCAGGCAGTGGGGGCTGAATCCAGGCCCTCTGTCTACCGCGGTGGCCTGTATCCCTCCACAGGTGTATAAATCCGTCTATTTCCTTGGCCACGTCTTCTTCTTGAGTCTACTATTCACATTGCCTTATGTGCGCAAAGCACTGGTGCCGAGGAAAGAGAAGTTAAAGAAAATGGAATAATCTGTTTCCCTGGTAAGATCCCTCCAGCTGAGCTGAAACTACCGGGTTACAGAAGAGAGCAACAGACTGGGGCGGGGGGTAGTACTGGAGATGCGGGGGGAACCTCACAGGGCCTGCCTTCCAGGAAGCACAGCATGGGGCACTGACTACCCTGAGGTGCGCCCGGAGGGAGCTGGAAGGGCTGCAGACCGGGGACTAGGAGGGCGAGACCGACCTGCCCGCCCGCCTTCTCCCCTTGCAGGTGGCCCAGAGCAGGACTGGTGCAGAAACGACTCGCCTCCCTTTCCACAGCACTCCTTCGTCCCAGAGCACAGAGAACCAGAAGCCAGGGTACGGGAAGACGGGGCTCCCCCAGCTGTGCCTCTGCTGCCGGCCACGTCTCCATCTGGGGCCAAAGGGGAGACTCTCGTGGGAGGAGTAGAGGGGCCCGTTGTCTCCCCTCTGGGCTCCCCCATGCACGTTGCCTTATCTCTCCCCCTCTAGCCAGGAATCTGTTGTGGTTTTCTTCTGCCAATTTATTATGATGATTGTATATGTGCCGCTACCTCCGCCCCCCCCATGGGGGGAGGGGAGGGGCACAGCCCCACCTGCTCCACTTTTCTACCTAGGATTGTACCAGATAAAGTCACCTCAGTGTGTTGTTTTTCACTTCTAGCGCTCCTGACTGCCTTCTTTCAGACACAGCCCTCCACATCTGCCATGGCTGAAATAATCAGGGCTCCGTCCTTTAGGGCACAAAGCCCACCTGCGAAGCCCAGGGCCAAACTGCAAACACTGTAACCTCATGTGTCTTCCTGAGGTCTGAGGGGTTACACCAGGTCACACCACCAGAGGCTGCTGAGCTTAGGAATCCCCAAAGGACAACTAGGTTTGCAAGAACAATGTTTATAAGATAAACAAATAGCAGGTGTACAGCCCGGACCCACGCAAACCCCGGTCGCGGTGCAGGAAGGGGGTCTTGCGGCAGTCAGCTGGGCACCAGGGCGGGGAAGCAATGTCCACAGTCTCTGTGTCAGGGCAGGGTGCTTCTGTCAGATGACGCCCCACGCTTCTTCAAAGGATGTGGTGAGCTTTGCACAGGTGAGGGCAGCAGAGAGTGGGTAGTTGCTGATGGACACCATCTTCTCTGTGTACTCCACATCCAGCTGGGGAGAGAGCAGTCAGTCAGCCGGCTCTGTCGCTCCGTCACAGGTTCAGCCCTTGTCTAGGGCAGGAAAACTACCATTTCCCAGTGCTGTTTAATACCAGTGTGAGCAAAGGACGGAGACGGCCCTGGCTTTGACCATGCCACATGTGCCAGCATTCCTCAAAGGATGCGCCCTGGGGGCAGGAAATGGAAGCTTCATCTGTCCCCAACTTATAAGGACAAGGATCATCAAAACACTAAGTGCTCCTGGGATTCTGTCCTGAGCTTCAGCTCCGGGAAGAATCTAAGAGCTGAGCCCAGGCCTTACCCTGCCGTGGGCAAAGGCCCCCACCACAAAGACAACAGGGTCGCCGCTGGGCACCAGCTCCCGCACATCGCCGACGACCGGGGCGGAAAAAGAAGTGCCGATTTTCATGCACCCAACCGGGAAGTGATGTGACACTGGATTCTTAATCACCTAAAGAAAGACAGAAAAATCAGCCCCAGACACACTCCCAGAGCACTACCTCCAACTAGTAGCTGTCAACACCTCACCTTCAAGAGCTTCTGGGGGCCATCAGCTGCTCGAACGCTGAGTTTGTGTAAAAGCTGAACTAGGGCAGAAAAAAGAGTTCAGAGCTAGCCAGAGAGCCTGCCTCTATGCCCAGTAATCTAACCAGGAAAAACCTCAGGTGAGGCGAGCTCCACACGCCCTGCGTGTCTACACGACTGAAACGTCACGGCCAAGCAGCTGTCGAGCACATCACTGGTTGTGTGGTGACAGGCCCCCTCCCTGCTCCTCAGCCAGGAACCCACGCGGGCTGTACCCACTGTGCATGGGGAGAAAGCGCAGACCCCCTGTTCTGGAATCAGCCACATGTGCCCCTCCCCCACTTAAAAATTCCACACTTAATTTATCCCTTTGCCTCTCCCTTCATCACTACTGCCAAGTTTAAGTCCTAAGGCTTCTATCTCACCCATGAGGCCACAGAAGCGGTCAAAGGTTCTGGGAATTCGAGTCTGGGGGTTCACTTCAATCAGCACATTCTTCTGCGTGTGGATATAAACCTGTAGCAAGCCAGCCCGGTTCAGGGGACTGTCCATCAGCATCAGTAAACTCTGAGGGAGGCGGAGACCAAGGCACGGTTAAGACTGAAGAGAAGTCACACGCAGCTGCCTTACCTTCCGTACAGAGGCACGGGGGCCTGAGCCCTGTCCCTGGAGTTACCTGGTGAGCTATGTCTGGTCTCACTTCCCCAGGGTCCCGTCCGTTCTTCAACAACATGGACTTGTGCTTGTCACAGTTGAGCAGCTCATACGTCTTCCCCACCTGACGAACAGGGAACAAGGTCAAGAGCAACATAGGCTGCTTTTACCTGGAACAGCGGTTCTCAGGTGGTCCCCAACCAGCAACATCTGGAAACCTGTTAGACAGTCACATTCTCACGTCCACTCCAGACCTACTAAATCAGACACACGGTGTGCGGCCCTGAAAACCGTCCAGGGGATTACTGTGTGGCCACGTCCTCCCCCCACACCCCATCCCATAACTGGTCTTGGAGGGAAAAGGGAGGAAGAGTGCAGCCTGTGATTCCACACGATCTAAACTGGATTGAATTTTTTTAAATTTATTTATTTTTGGCTGTGCTGGGTCTTTGTTGCTGCGCACAGGTGTTCTCTAGTTGCAGCGAGCGGGGGCTGCTCTTCATTGCGGTGTGCCAGCTTCTCACTGCGGTGGCTTCTCTTGTTGCTGAGCATAGGCTCTAGGCGCATGGGCTTCAGTAGTTGTGGCTCGCGGGCTCTGGAACGCAGGCTCAGTAGTTGTGGTGCACGGGCTTAGTTGCTCCATGGCACATGGGATCTTCCCGGACCAGGACTCGAACCCGTGTCCCCTGCATTGGCAGGCGGATTCTTAACCACTGTGCCACCAGGGAAGTCCCTAAACTGGATTTAATTTTAAAACCTATGGGTATTAGGCAAAGCCAGTGAGGGATTCTGGAACCAGGGAGAAGTGAGGTTAATGAGCAAGACTGAATGCTTGTTTATCACAAAAGCATTATGTAGACACTGGGCAAAACATACGCGGTCACTACCCTCAGGTTGCTTAAAACAAACATGCACAAAGAGCTGCAAGTCTGAGCAGGAAGAAATGTGAAAATTCTAATGAGGCAAGAGGTAGTTTAATCAAGGAACGTTCTCATAAGTAAAACAAAGAGGGGTGGTTCCAATTTTAAGGCATGTGAGCAACCGCTAAAAGAAACAACTGCAAATCAGAGCCCTGAGGAGCATTATAGGGTGGTCAATAAAAAGTTTAAAAACATACCAGTAGGGCTTCCCTGGTGGCGCAGTGGTTGAGAATCCTCCTGCTAATGCAGGCGACACAGGTTCGAGCCCTGGTCTGGGAGGATCCCACATGCCGCGGACCAACTGGGCCCGTGAGCCACAACTACTGAGCCTGCGGGTCTGGAGCCTGTGCCCTGCAACAAGAGGCCGCGACAGTGAGAGGCTCGTGCACCGCGATGACGAGTGGCCCCCGCTCGCTGCAACTGGAGAAAGCCCTTGCATAGAAACGAAGACACAACACAGCCAAAGATAAATAAATAAATTTATTTTTAAAAAAATACGTAGCTTTCCAAGTACTCTATTAAAAGACTTAAAAAAAATAAATTTAAAAAAAATAAAAACATACCAGTAAGTACAAACACAGGTTTCGAAAAGGCCAAGTTTTTATGTATCAACACAACATTTGTATGTCCGGCAACATCTTGAGATATGACTCCAAAAAGTTTGGGGGAAGAGGCATATAGATTTTGAAATTAACTTGTTATTTTGAAATAACAAGAATGTCACAGAGAGTAAAACAAAGGACCAAGAACTAAGTCCATGGGACACTCTTAGTTATAGAGGAAAAAGAACCTCTTGAATAGAAGAATCTAGTTTTGACTCATTAGTAAGTTATAACCAGGGTTTTCGTTCTTTTAATGGAACAGAATAGAAAACATCAGAGTACTTCAAGTATAGTCATGGTAAGTAAAGGCTTATGGAACTTTCGGCTTCATATAATTGAGTGCACATACTGGTTCACGATGTAATTTTTTTTATTGTGGGCTGTGGTTAATAAGCTTGAAAACCACTAACTAGAATAATCAGAGAATGAATACCATGTGTAATTCTGTAATAGGCACTGGAGATACAAGAATTTTTAAAACCTTATTCTCTGTCCTCATTATAGCCTTCTAGTGGAAGAGACAAACTAAACAAGCACATGAGTATTTAATGCGAATTGTGATAAACATTACGAAGGAAAACTAAACGGTTCACTAAAGAATTATGAGGACCTGATTTATACCAGGAAGGGAGTCATTTCTATGGGAAAGTAACATTTAACCTAATAACTGAAGAATGAGTAGCCTAATAGGCTCAATAATTGTTAAATGAATCAACATTAAGTAGGAATTAATAAAGCAAAGAGTCGAGTAAAGGGTGCTTGCAGTTAAACAACATTATCTGCAATGACCTTAAGGTATAAGAGAACGTAGTGCTTTCAAAGAGCTTAAAGAAGGCCAGTGAGGTTGGAGTACAAAGAATAAATGGAGGGACTTCCCTGGTGGTGCAGCGGATAAGACCCTGTGCTCCCAACACAGGGTTCGATCCCTGGTCAGGGAACTAGATCCCACATGCATGCTGCAACTAAGAGTTCGCATGCCACAACTAAGGAGCCAGCGAGCCACAACTAAGGAGCCCTGGAGCCGCAACTAAGGAGCCCGCCTGCCCCAACTAAGACCCAGCACAACCAAATTAATTAATTAATTATTTTAAAGGGGGGGATATACGTATACATATAGCTGATTCACTTCATTGTACAGCAGAAACTAACACAACATTGTAAAGCAATTACACTCTAATAAAAAATAAACAATTTTTAAAAATTGAAAAAGAATAAATGGAGAGTGCAGGCCCAGATGAGGCTTGCAGAAGCAAGAGGTATCAGCACAAGGAAGACAAAAGCTAACAGTATGGAAGATTTCAACCAGCTATGGATTCCATCACCCTTGGAGTACCATTAATGACAACTGGCCTAATTTATTCCAGAGCATGCTCTAGGAACTTTAATTTGCCCACAACCTTTTCAACTTCCTAATAAGTAACCTGAATCAAGAATAATAATAACAACTATTTCCAAGTGACAGAAATTATTTAAACCCTTTCCACATCTTAACTCCTTTAATCCTTCCAACAGCCCAGTAAAATAGGTACTACTGTCATCCCCACAGATATGAAGAAATGAAGTGGTTAAGTGATGCTCAGAATTAATAGCCTGGGAAGACAGCGGCAATGAAGTGAGAGATGAATATGTGAACCTATAATTAGGTTAGAAATATCAATTATAGAAGAAAATGAAAGGAAACCTGATGAGCTGGTCGTTTGAAAAAAGAAAACAGTTTTCTAAACTGCAAGCTTTATAAAGTGCCATAGTGGTTGAGGAAGAAAAGCTGGAACTGAATTGCACTCGGATTACTATGGCAAGGTACTATTAAAGCACTTTCATTACAGTCCCCCTGCAAAGTATTAACCCCCGCTTTACAAACTAAGAACAAACTTGTTTTCTCAAAATCACACACTTGAAATAAGTGTAAGAACCAAGATTAAAATCTGGGTCTGGCTTCTAAACCAGTGCTATTTCTTCTGGCCCTACTCACTGGACAAGTTTAGTTCTAAACAGTATGAGAAACAATATCAGAAAGAATGAGAACACTGCACAAATTTTTAAGACGGGGAACTGCCGGATTTGTTCGGGAGAAGAGCCCAATGATAAGTAAAAATAAAGATGTGAAAGTATTAATGATAATCTGGTCCAGGCAGTGTTTTGAAATGTACAGTAATATAAAGGAGAGTGACAGACACCTTTCAATGTATTAAAACATTAAGTCCTTACAAATAAAAGGGTGGGAAGACTGAGCTGCAGTAACTACTTTTCCCCTCTACCTAGTAAGCTTGTCTTGGGATGAAGCGGGACGACGCGATGGACGAAACCCCTTCCCCTTAGACGACTCTGGGGTTGGGGATAGGGTTAGGGTTACCATAGAATCCTAGTAAATCAATCGGAAGCAAGCATGTGACGGCTGCAACGGGATTCAAGGGCAAAGAAAACGAGCACTGCCGACCCGTGTTAAAGGAAGAGACAGTCGATTAGGCCACTCTTTCTCCAAAGCATGTTTCACCTGTCTCCGCTTTCTCCATCCACTTTGAGCCCATCACCCTCACCCAACCTGGTCCCATCCTATCTATCTACTAGCTCTTCACCCCCTAGTCCGAAACTACCTTGACTGTCTCCAGACTGGCCCCTTCCAGCACCACAATGAGCCTACGGCCTCCGATCTTGCTTCCCACCCCGAGTCGGGGCCGCTTGGGCGTCACAGCATCCCAGTCCTCTTCCTGCTCCGCGGCGCGCCGCTCACGAGGTTGGAATCCACCACCGGGCGCTGCCATCTTGCAACCGGACCGGAAATTGTGTAACGTCCTTAAACTAGGGCCTCGCTCTCGCCCCAAATGCAAGCTTCCTTCCGTCTGCCATTTTGAAAGTGGGCGCTCGGAAATGGCGACGGCTGGCTGCAGATGCTCCCGAAGCCGCTCTGGGAGGGCAGGGTTCCAGAAAGGGGAGGGAACTTCCAGAGGCGTGCTTCCTGTGCCGCAAGCTCTGGTCCGCCGTAGACTGGGGGGAGAGTTTAGAAGGGAACGCACTTCCGGTGCCCTTTCTCCCGCGAGCACCTGGAGCCGGACCCTCGTGTGGAGAGTGCGATCCGTAAACTGGAGAGCTGTAGAGGCGGGCCGGCACCCCCTTCGGACCACTGGTGCCGCCGGCCTCAGGACCGAACATGGCCCAGAACTTGAAGGACTTAGCGGGACGGCTGCCCTCCGGGCCCCGGGGCATGGGCACGGCGCTGAAGCTGCTGCTGGGGGCCGGCGCCGTGGCCTACGGCGTCCGCGAGTCGGTGTTCACCGGTGAGCAACCTCAGCCTGCCCTCCGGACTCCGCCCGACCTTCCCGGACCCCTGCCCAGCCCCGCCAGGTCCCCGCGCTCACCCAGCCCCTCACCCCGCCCCACCAGAGGCTGGCACGTACTCTGAGCCCGGCCTGGGCTGACCCCTACCCCTCTCCCTGCAGTGGAAGGAGGGCACAGAGCCATTTTCTTTAATCGGATCGGAGGTGTGCAGCAGGACACCATTCTGGCCGAGGGCCTTCACTTCAGGTAATGGCGGGCAGAGCGGACTGACCCTGACCCTGACCCTTCACCCTTGAACGCCGACCCACCTATGGCTGTGGGAGGACTTTCAGCGGGATTCCGCGCCGCTCTTTACCTTCCTCACCCCATCTCCCAGAACAGTGCGTGCTGGCGACATCTTCAGGAGCACATACTGTTGTTCTCCGGAGGGAAAAGAGAATTTCTTTTTGACCGTGGTCATTAAGAGGAGGAGCAGGCCAAGAAACACGTGGTGAAGGAAAACCGGACAAAACTAGGGAAACGGTAGTCTCCTAATCCCTGTCCCTGTTCCCTCCCCTCCAGGATCCCCTGGTTCCAGTATCCCATCATCTATGACATTCGCGCCAGACCCCGAAAAATTTCCTCCCCCACAGGCTCCAAAGGTAGGTCTGGGCACTGGGGTGCCACTGGCAGTAAACAAGGGAGCCTAGCCAGAGACTAGGCAAGATGGGAGTGTCAGATCTCTTGGGCCTTCGTTTCCACCTTTGCAAACAAGCTAAAATAAAGGTACCTGCTTCTGGAGTTCAAGCAGTACATTCTGGACACGCTGTGTGTTTGTACATTTTTCAACTGTTCCTCCCCCTTAACGTGAACTCGGTGAGAGCATTGTTTGTCCTTTGTCTTAGTCACTGCCTAGAACAAAGCTTTGTTTTAAAACCTTTCTTTTAATTCTTTGACTCATCAATCTACTGGTACGCTCTGTCCTGGGGAAACTTGGCTGCACTTTTCACTGGTGCACCTGTTCCCTCCTAGACCATTCACAGAAGCTGTGCCTTTGAGATTCCCCAGACCAACCCTTACACACACACACACACACACACGTTCACAATGAGGCGAGTAGCTCACCTGTAACGTACTGTTTTGCACGATTTTTAGTGCAGGTTGCTTAACATTCCCGAAACCCTAGGCCCTAAGAAATCAAGGATTCACAAAACACCATCTCTGTTCTCAAGTCCTTACAGTCTAGTTCAGGATTATGGTACAGTGTAACAGAGCCTAAAGTAGAGTAGCGAAAAGAAAGGTCAGCTTTACTGGAGGAGGGTTGTGGGTAGAGAAAACTTGACAGTGGACAAGGACGCATTTGGTCTGTGCCGAATCATTCTTCTCCCTGCGGGGCAGTTCCGGACCACAGGGCATTGCCCTGGGTAAAGAGAGAAGCCAGAGGAGAAAATGCTTGGGGAGGGAGGCTTTGCTAGGAAGCCAGGTGAGGCCCCCGTGGCCTTGCCCAGCCACTGCTAACCTCACGCTTAGACCTGCAGATGGTGAACATCTCCCTGCGGGTGCTGTCCAGACCCAACGCCGCGGAGCTTCCCAGCATGTACCAGCGCCTGGGGCTGGATTACGAGGAGCGCGTGTTGCCATCCATCGTCAACGAGGTGCTCAAGAGCGTGGTGGCCAAGTTCAACGCCTCCCAGCTGATCACCCAGCGGGCCCAGGTCTGGCTCTGGCTCCCATCACCATCTGTGTAGCATCAGCATTTCCCTCCTAGGCCCAGCACACTGGGTGTTAGGAAAGGGTAGTGACCTGACGTCCGTTGCCCCCAAAAAGCTGTGCAGATGGCCACCGTGGGAAACAAGGAGAGCCAAGATTGGAGCTCGATAGCAGTTAGTGTCGGGCTGCATGGGAGAAAAGTGGTCCAGGCGTGCGTGTGGGGTTGGTACAGCGTGGAGGAGTCAGCGTGACCCAAGTCCTTCCCAGCTCAACTGGCCTAACGAGGAACTAAGAAGGGGTTAGCGCACTTTCTGCGGTTCTCCGGAGATCTGGGATTCTGACGATCACAGAAGCACGCCTTCCTTTCAGTTCTCCAGTCCCCTCAACGCCCCTCTCTCCTCCCCCCGGCCACCAGGTGTCCTTGTTGATCCGACGGGAGCTGACAGAGAGGGCCAAGGACTTCAGCCTCATACTGGATGACGTAGCCATCACTGAGCTGAGCTTTAGCCGAGAATACACAGCTGCTGTAGAAGCTAAACAAGTGGGTGAGTCGCGAGAGGAGTCAGGCAGGGGTTTCTGAGGAAGCAGGAGGAGGGACGGGGTTCCTGACACCTTACCTCTGTGACCCCGGTTCTCTCCCGCTACAGCCCAGCAGGAGGCCCAGCGGGCCCAGTTCCTGGTGGAAAAAGCGAAGCAGGAACAGCGGCAGAAGATCGTGCAGGCCGAGGGTGAGGCTGAGGCCGCCAAGATGATATCCTTCTGCTGCAGAGCTCTCAGCCCAGCCCCTGGAACACTCTGCTTCCCACCCGGCCCCGTGGGCTGGCTGATGAGACTAAGGCGAATGCGAACCGTGCTCTCTGACCCCTGGGGGGTTGGGGTGCCGGGTGGGATCTGAAGTCTCAGTGGGGCACCTGAGGCCTGGCTCCTCGCTGTAAGGCAGATCAATAGCACTGCTGGCCTTGCCTCCATCTGTGCTGCTGCCTCCTGTTCCCGGCAGCTGCCTGCGGGGAGGCCTACAGGTAGGGGCAAAGTAGGGCTGGGCACGAGCCACCTGAGCGCAACCTTGGATCTGACAGCCCAGAGGACGGCTGAGTGAGCCGAGTCATAGGGTGCAGCCCCAGCTGAGATCTGGCCTTGTGTGAACCCTTAACCCCACCCTGCTCACCTGGGAGAAGCTCTGGGCAAGAACCCAGGCTACATCAAGCTGCGCAAGATTCGGGCAGCCCAGAACATCTCCAAGACGGTGAGTGTGAGCTCAAGGCCGCCTTGAGGGGGGAAAGTGTTTCTACACATTGAAATGAGGGAATTAGGGTCTTGCGTGTTCGGATTTCTATTCAAACTGGCTTCTCTGACACTCCTCCTCCCATCGAAAATGGTGTCCCCTGGGCGCCCCTGACCTTTTGTTCATGCCTCTTGTGGACCTAATGCATCACAGTTGCTCGCTGCTCTGGATCCTTGTGTGAGCGCAGAAACCGTGGCTGTCACATCACCACGTCGCTGTTCGTAACCCACACGTGTTCCACCAGTGGTTACTGAATTGCAAGGGCAGGAATCAAGGTCTTTTTTGCTTGGTACAAACATCCATCTTACTTTCTGCCCTGTAGATCGCCACATCACAGAATCGTGTCTTTCTCACTGCTGACAACCTTGTGCTGAACCTACAGGATGAAAGTTTCACCCGGTGAGAGGCATGGCCTTCAGGTGGGGTGTTGACACAGAACAAGGGCCGGAGTCTGGCCACCTGGGCTCTGGCGCCCGTTACCAGCTTACTCGTGTGACCCTTGAAAACACCATGTCTCTGAACCACTTAGAAAAGTGGGTGGTTGACAATTCCTAACTTGAATCTCACAGGATTGATTTTATGCGATCCAGTGGGATTATTCACGTAAAAAGCACTTTAATTGTAAAGTTTTTAAGTGAAAAGTGGTAAAAGATGATACTGGCTGTTCTTCCTCGGGAGCTGCTCTGGGGCACGGAAGGATGCTGGGAAAGCAGGAGTGAGAAATGGCAGTGGCCAGGGAGCAAGTCTTCCCAGAGCCTGAGATTCCGGGCTTCCAGCGTGCTTGTCTTTTTCCCTTGGGAGCGGAGGAGGGTTTAGAGTTGGGTGGGGCATGAAACTGTCAAGTCACGTGTACCTTTCTCTTGTCGTTCTGTGTTTCCTGTTCATCTGGTGACCTGGCGTCCACAGGGGAAGGTAAGTTGATGGTGCATCCTTGTTTCTGTGGGGTCCTGCCTTTTCCCCACCACATCACCTTTCTCACCTCCCCACCCACACATTCAGGGAGGAGGGTAGTTGAGGAGGGAGTGGCCCGAGGTGCTCTGCCTCTCACAGGTACGTCCCCCCCAATAATGTCACCGTCTGTCTCATTTCCACAGTGACAGCCTCATCAAGGGTAAGAAATGAACTGCTGAACAAGAACTCCACCCTCAGGGAGGAAGTGGATCTTTTTCTTCCCCGGTTTTTGAGGAGCCAGCTTGGGGCCCTACCCCGCCCCCACCGTCAAGTGATGGTCCCTCTGCATCTGTCCTCCCAGCCCTTCTCGGGTGAACAAAGACTGACCATTTTCAGGGGAGTGACTTTCCTCCCTGTGTCGGCCAGAGGTGTTGGGACTGTGTGATTTCCTGCAGGGTTGGTTCCTCCCTCGTGGTCAGAAGCAACAACCACCACCCCAGAGATTCTCAATAAATGTTTATTACTTAATCCGAAGTCAAAGCCTCTGGTGTCTGAACTGGGCTGGGGAGGCACGCGTGCGCACGCTCACACCGAGCACTCCTGGGTCCTTCTTCGTCTCTTCCAGCAGGGGGCGCGAGGACACCGGCCGGGGCAGGTAGGGAGAGCCGGGGCCTGCCGCTCTCACCCTGGAAGCCCTCAGAGCCGGATCCAGAACAGGACCCAGGGTGGGAACTGCGAGTCCTGGAGTCCGAGGCCAGCTGGACTCCCCACCCCACCCTCCTAAACCGCATCAGCCCTTTGCTTACCAACATCTCCTTTTTTAAAGGCTGGAGCAGCTGTGGCTTTGCTGAGCTAGACCAAAAATCTGATGACCCCAACAGGAGCTGCTTCCTTGGTACCAGGGCTCCATGCAGCTGTGGGGAGACCACATGTGCTCATCAGGGGGTTTACGTGTTCAGACGGCTGGCGGACCGTGTCGCCTGCTGCAGGCTACCCACACTTCAGTCTCTCAGTCAGGGCTCGACCTCTGGAGGTGGGCTCTTCACTCCCACAGCCCTGGGCCCCCAACGGGACAGGCGCCTCGTCCCTTCCCGGCGCCGCCCTCACTGAGGGTCGTCGGGCGGTAGAGAAACGAGGCCGCTGGCTGTGCCCACGTGCCACCCCAGCCGTGCCGGGGCGAAAGTGTAGGTAGGAATCCTGGAATTCTTAGTGGTGGGGTTAGAGGGCAGAGGGCCTGGGTTCGCCTTCAGCTGCTTCGGTTTTTGAAGAAAGTAGATTAACTGTCCCCTGCTCTGCAGGTTGTCATGAAAGGGACGGGGAGACCAAGCAGATGTGGCCGCCCCAGCCCTGAGGAACTGGAAGCCCAAGGTGAGAGGTGAATGCGCAGAACGAGTCCGCCCAAGTCCCATCCGCATTTTATTTCCTTCGCATTCCCGAGGCAGGAGGAGGATGGAGGTGCCCAGAGAACCAACGTGTTCCCAAGTCCCGCTGCGTCTCCGAGGCAGCCATTTTGTCTCCTCCCATTGTTTACGTTTCCTAGAGACTTAACCCCCCCTCCCCAAGGGTAAAGGTCAGAGGTTGCTGGTCTGGAGGCCTCCGTGGTCTTCAGGGCTCCGTGAAGGTCATTGCCGAGGGCGCCGGCCGGGGGCCATCTTTACCAGACAGTGTTAGGAGCTTCAGCATTAGACCATCCAACACTGTGCTGGAAGATGGACCCAGAGCCGGCCACAGGCGTCAGGGCTGAAGCCGGCCGTCGCTCCAAGGACCCTGGCCGCAGGCCAGCTGAGGTCTATTGAAAGTCTGCGAGCCAATCCCCAGCGCAGGGTCAAGCTGTGGGTTCTGGGTCCTCCAGATGACAAATCACACTGGGTTGGGGGAGGGGCTGGGGCCATTGTGTCCCTTCCGTGGGCAACCAGCCAACAGCCAACCGAGGGCCACCTCTTTCTCAGCACCCTCTGCTCAAGAGGAAGGGGCCTCCAGGGCTGGGGGAGGCTCGGGAGTGGGCGGCACGGCCAGCTGGGTGCTGGGGGCCCGGGGCGGTGGGCGTCGCTGGCACGGGGCAGGGGCCTCCATCATTACCCGGCAGTATTAGAGACTCTCAACCAGCACCCAAACACTACTGGGTAAGACGGGGGCCCCCACCCCACCTCCCGGACGGGCCGGCAGTCCTCGCCCAGGCGCCCGGTGGAGCTGCGGAGCCCTGGCTCCCCTCCCCCACCGCCCGTGTCCCCGGGGACACTTCCGGGTGAGCCCGGCAGCCGTCACCAGGCCCATCCCGGGTTGCTGATCCACTGAGGCCGGGTCAAGGCTTCGGAAGCCCCCCGCCCATCTCTTCCCCGCCCCGAGCCCCCTCCCCGCCCCGCCAGCCTCTCCCCCCCCCCCCGGCACCCGCTCCCCCCCCCCCCCCCCCCCCCCCCCACCCCAGCAGTCCCTCACTCAGCCCCAGGACCCCTCTCCCGCCCGCCTTTACCTGCCACCAGGCCGCCTGCCCCCCAGGGGGCGAGGGCCGTGGAGAGGAGGAGGAATCGAGGCTCGGGAGTCAAGGCCTAGAAGCCGCCCTGGCCTCCACTCTTCCTCCTTCCTTCTCGCCTGCCGGGCAGCGCAGGCTCCTACCTGGGCCCCGCCCGCCGCCCCTGCGCACAGGTGTGTCCTCCAGCCATAGGCTGCACCCCCCGCTGCCTTAACCCCTTCCCTCCCAGCGCCAGCCGCAGGCGCCTCCTCTGAGGCCTGGTCACCCCGGCAGGCCCCGACCCTCGGGCCCTCGGCCGTGGTCTCTCCTCTCCTACCTGCCTCCTCTGCCCCGGGGCCCAGACCAGGGAGCCTGGTGTCGGAGGGACAGAGGGACGGGTTGTCTTCGCCCCCTTCGCCTTCCTCCTTGGCCTCGCCCCACGGCCACTCCCACCCCCGGCTAGCCCCTTCCCCCAGGCCCCTGCCCGAGAGCCTGAGGGCAGAGAGGGCTCAGCTCAGCAGGGACTGGGTTGTGCCCCTGCCTGGTGCCCACCTGTGTGGAGAGCAGGCAGGTCCCCCAGGGGCGCCTCTCTGTCCTCACCTTTAGTATTGGGGTGCCCCCCTCCTGCCAAGAGTCCCAAGCTGGCCAGGAGCGTCGGCACTGACCCGGCCGATTCAGGTTCTGAGCTGCTCTCCTGCAGCCCTGGCTCTGCTCTCCAGAGGGGCCGGGCACCCCGCCGGGCAGAGCTGCCCCTAGACCCACCTCACAGCCCTGGAGAGTCCAAGTCCCAGCCGCCGGGCAGTCAGCCCGAGGGCGGGTGAGAGGGGATGGGACCCGCCTTTCTTTTGTGTGGCTCAAGCTGGGATAGAAAGGGCGTTGCTGGGAGAGGGGCCCTGAGGCCCACAGGTGATGCTCCACCCACGCACCCCCTGGAGGGCGATAGCTCCTGGGAGCTGAGCTGTGTCGCCCAATCCCAGCTCTGCCTTCTCGCTCCCTAACACCCCCACACCTTTGTTTGCGTCCTTCTCAATTCTTGTCTGTACTTATTCTATGTTTGTGGACTGTTTCTGGGTCTGCCTTCCCACCAGGACAGGAACTGTCGGGTTCACCATCATGCCCCAGCACTGCTCCAGTGCCTGGGACACAGGGACGCTCAATAAACAAAGTGTATGCTGAGTGAATGACCACCCAGCCTCAGCTGGCCCAGCAGCAGGGAGCCGGGCCTTCCCCAGTCAGACTCTCTCAGGCTCAGCTCCCCAGGAGACTAGCATTATAATCAACATGAAGCCTTAACGCAAAGAAGGAATCATCGCTGTTGTCCACTGTGGACCCAGGGGAAGGAAGAGCGGACAAAAATAAAACTGAAACTCTGATCAAGGGCCTAAGGGCTCTTAGTAGCCCCAGAAAGGGAGAAGCGTGGCGCTCCTTTGCACACCAGGTGCCCGGGGGAGGGAGGTTGGCCCTGGGCCTGTGTTAACTGGCCGTTGTTATCCATCTTCTTAGCTTCTGGATGTAGAAGTCCGTGCCAGAGAATGTAGTTATGTCCCCCTCGGGGTGACCCTGGCTGCGTCTCCAGGAATGCAGGCTCTGAGGTCAGAAGGCCTGAGTTAAAATAAAATCTTAGGTTCACTGCTCAATAGTCCTGTGGCCTTGAGCAAGTTATTTAATCTCTCTGTGTCAGTTTCTCCCACTGTAAAATAGGAATGCTACAGGTACCTCGGTTCAATAACCACTTTTAGTCTTTTCAACAGCGCCTGACACACAGCAAGAGTGTAACGAATTTCATCATCCCTGATCTCAGTGATCTTCACGACCACCCTTGCAGGATCGTCCTCCACTTTAAAGGGACGAGACGGCGGAAGCTGACCCACACTCACACTCGTGTGTCAGACTGTGAAGGCCCAGCCTTCTGTGTCCACATGTTGCACTCCCTGCCCGCCTCCCCCTCCCGCCCAGGCACACAGAGTTAGAGACCCACACACAGTGACCTAGAGGCTTTATTTACAAGAGAAGGGCCCAGCCCTGCCAGGGGCCTTGCTGGGCTATATACAGGGGCTGGGAGAGGGAGGCGGGGACATGGCCATTTAAATTACAATGGAATAGGGGCCAGGCTCCGAGGTTCAGGCTCTGGGTCTTCCACTGGAGGCCTCTGCAGGGACGGGGCTGAGGCTGCAGAGACAGGGAAGGAAGGGATAAGACAGGGTTGGACCTGGAGGGGGGACAAGACACAGGTCTGGTTGGGTTGGGAAGACAGGGTGAGGCCGCAGCCGCCCCGTCCGTCCCAGGGAGAGCACCGAGCCTGGGGGCCCCTGAGGGCAGGCCAGGGAGGGGCCGTACCATGGCCGCCCCAGGACGGGCCCAGCTCACTTCCTCTTCAGGGAACCCTTGCTCTTCTCCTTGTCCGCCGACCGCTGCTTCTTCACCTTCTCGTCCTTCTTGTTCTTACTGTGCACGTTCTCATACACGTCCTCCTTGTGTCTGCAGGCGGGGCAGGTGGGTGCGGGCAGTCAGGACACAGGGCAGGGGTCTCCAGCACCAGCAGCCCCTCGGGGCCACCCCCATCTCACAGGTGAGCAGACTGAGGCCAGGAGAGCAAGGAGACCAGTCCTGACAGTGTCCTTACACTAGACTAGAAGCTGCTTTGGGGGCAGAGGCTCCATCTCACACATCAGTGCCTAGCACCGGCCCCACGTGGAGGGCACTCAGGAGACACTTGTGAACACAGCTTGTAAGAACCAAGCTTGAACTTTAAGCCGAACCTCCCTGGAAAGGACGGGTCGGGCTGGGGAAGAGAAAGGGGCAGACACTGGGAGGTGGGAGGTGGGGCCACTCACTTGGAGGAGGTGCGGGCGGCCTTGGCATGGGCATTCTTCATGGCTGGGGGGTAGGTAATGTTCCCGTACTCCGACTCCCAGCCCTTCTGGGACTGTGGGAAGAAATGTGGTGGGAGGCCAGTGGTCCCAGCAGCACCGGGCAATGCCCACTGCCCCCCTTGGCCCCTCCAGGCCATGCTCTGCCCGCACCTGCATGACCTCCAGCTTCTTCTTGGTGGTTTCGATGAACTGGGCGATGGCCACGTAGATGAACTTGTACTGCGCCTCCGTCTGCACCATGCCCGAGCGCTGGGCCCGTACCATCTGGATCGTCTTCTGGATGTCGATGTCACAGTCCAGGCCTGGCAGGGAGGGCAGCTGGACGTCAGGCCCTGGGCAGAGGTGGTGGACACGGGGAGCCGCTCCCCCACCTGCCCCGCATCTCCCACAGGTCACCCTCACCCTTGGTGGAGATGCTCTCCATAAGCATGTCGATGACAATGATGGTGCCGGTGCGGCCAATGCCGGCGCTGCGGAGAGGAGGGGCACCATCAGAGGCCCAGCCTGCACTAGCCGGGAAGCGGCGGCAGGGCAGGGGGGGCCGGGGGCGGGGTGTCAGCACAGCACCGGCAGGGGCGGGGCTTAGGGAACCAGGCAGGGTCACTGGGAAGGTAGGCAGGGTGGAAGTCTGCCCAACTCTGCACCCGTGCTCATCACTCCAGCCAAGGGATCTGGGGGCAGAAGCTGGCTCTCAAGTGCTAAGACGCTGCTCCCCAGACACCCATCACTTTCCTTCCCAGCACCACACTCCACCGCCTGCTTCCACTCCTCACTCTGCCCCCCCACCCCAGGAGGTCTGGGACCCCATTCCCCGACCACATCCTGCCTGCTCCCCTGGTACTCTGGGCCTCCCCGGCCCTCTCCCACAGCCTTGGCCCCAGCGAGGCTGCCCTCCTCGCCTCGGGAGCATCTTTCGGCAAGGCTCCATTTCCCTTTTTCTTCAGATCCTGATGGCAGGGCAAGGGCAGCGTCCAAGACAGCAGGCCTCGGGAGCCACCGGGCTCAGGCAACTTGGGGTAGCATCGCAGCAGGAAGTCTGCCTTCTCCCCACCCTCTGCTGCAACAGACCCCAGGAGCCTCAGGACCGCACACAGACCCCAGTGCCACCCCCTCGGCTAGGCCAGTCAGGCCAATGCCCTGAGTTGCACTGTCTAATTTCAAACCCAGATTGTCAAAAATAACACCCCCTCACCCACTTCCTTCCTGTAACGTCTAAATTAAGGCCATGGGGATTTCAAGAAGGGGGGGGGAACGGCCTGGAGGCAGAGTCCCTGAGGCAGCACGTGGGGGGCACCTCCAGACGCAGCCCCCCGGCCCTGCCCCAGGACGCACAATTGCTGGTGGGGCAGAAGGAGGAAGCCCCAGCCCTCACGGCCCCGGGGTCACGTGGAGGGAGCTGGAAGGGCAGAGGACAGAGCAGATTCCCATTTCCCCATTCCCTGCCTGACGTGAGTTATTAAAGCATTAACAATTCCCATTCTTGGGCATTTACTGTATTCCAGACACAGTGAGAGGGTCTCACACTCACAACAACCCTATAAGACCCTGATTTTACGGACAAGAATCCAGGGGTCAGAGAAGGGAAGTCCTTTGCCCAAGATCGCACAGCTGGTGAGTGGAGGAGCTGGAATTTTGAGCAGCAAGTCTGTCCGGGACCCTGTGCCTGCTGCCTCCCATCCCCCTCAGGCCTGATGGGACACCTGCTCCTCCTTGCTGACCCCTCAGCTTCCCCCCTTAGTAGGAATGGGGTCTCCTGATCATGAACATGAGGGTCTCCAGTGGAGCCAGTGGTGCATAAGCCCAAGGGCTGAGTTGGGGGCACTGGCGGGAAGGGAGAGATAGGTCGCAGCAATGAAGAAGCCTCAGCCTGCCGCCAGGGCTGCAGATGGAAAAGAGAAGGGATGGGGAGCTACACCAACCCCAAGGAGAAATACCGGAAACACCGGCTGGGTAGGCGCATCTGAGAAAACAGGAGTGACCAGGACCTGGGTCTACCGTGAGCCCTGCTCCAGGCCCCCCCACTGACCAGCGGTGACCTGGCAAGAGGCTGGGCCTGTTTCCTCATCTGTATGTGGCAGGGTTGGACTAGATGCTACATCCAGGGAAGTCTCTGAGGAAGCCCACCCCACCAGGCACAGGATCAAACAATGGGCTTGGTTCAAGCTTAAGCTCCACCCATGGGTGTGGAGTCATCAGGGAACCCAGGGACCTCCCTGGTGGTCCAGAGGTTAAGACTCCTCACTCCCAATGCAGGAGGCGCGGGTTCCATCCCTGGTGCAGGAACTGAGATCCCACATGCCACACGGCATGGCCAAAACAAAACAAAAAACAGCATCAGGGAACCCAGAAGAGGTGGAGGCGGGGGGGGGCGTTAGATGAGTTAATATGTAAACTGCTTACAAGTGCACGTGGCACTCGGCAGTACTCACTTGCCAGCTACTACTTTGATGATTATTATTAATAATAACATCATCATCATTCTTATTCTCACCTGCAGTGCACGATGATAGGCCCTGCGTGAGGCAGACTTTCCTGCCGCTGGTTGATCTGGTCCAGGAAGCTGAGGACACCCCCAGGCTCGCTGGGGACCCCGTGGTCAGGCCAGCTCAGGTACTGGTAGTGCCAGATCTCCCGAACCAGGTCCCCCTGGGTCAAGGACATAGTCAGTGCCCCCTGCTCCCACGCATGGCCTCATTCGACCCAACCAAAGAGAACAGGTGTGAGGAGGGCCCCGGGCATGGGGCAGGGACCACTCACATTGTCCAGCGGGGAGACCTGTAAGGTGCGGAGTTTGTACTCAGCTGCGTCGTGTTCCCTGCAGTTGGTTACAGCGTAGAGTCCATAAACGTGCTGAGTGCCCACCTCTGGCCAGTATGGGACACATTTGTTCTGAAAAGGGAGGGTAAAGGTGGGGACTCAGGCCTGTGCCCACCTCGAGCAGGGCCTGAGTCCCTGGCGCTGGCCCCGTCAGCATCCAATGGATGAACAAATTAAATGGCCAAGAGTCAGAGACATAGGGCCTGGCTCGGCCTCTTACAGGTGGTGAGACCTCACCAGCCACTTAACAAGTCATTCAGTGCACGTTGGCTGGCACACGCACTGAACCTGAAGCTGTGCAAACCGGGCTGGAGTTAGACACAAGTAAAACGCAGCCTGTGCCCCTGTGCCTACAGGAGCTCACAGAGAGATAGGTGAGCGGGGGACCAGAGCCGCTGAGGAGCCGGGGGGAGGGAGAGACTAATCCTCCCTCTTGGGAACGGAGGAAATCAGGGACAGCTTCACAGAGGAGGGAGCATTTGAGCTGGGTCTTCACAAAACGAGGAGTCGGGCTCCCCTGGTGGCACAGTGGTTAAGAATCCACCTGCCAATGCAGGGAACACGGGTTCGAGCCCTGGTCCGGGAAGATCCCACATGCCGCGGAGCAACTAAGCCCGTGCGCCACAACTACTGAGCCTGCGCTCTAGAGCCCGTGAGCCACAACTACTGAGTCCACATGCCACAACTACTGCAGCCCGCGTGCCTAGAGCCCGTGCTCCACAACAAAGAGAAGCCACTGCAATGAGAAGCCCGCACACTGCAACGAACGAAGAGTAGCCCCCGCTCGCTGCAACTAGAGAAAGCCCACACGCAGCAACGAAGAACCAATGCAACCAAAAAGAAAGAAAGAAAGGAAAAAAGAAAAAGCGAGGAGTCTGTGAGGCAGAGAGAGTGCAGAGCCAGGAAGTCAGTCCCTAGCGGAAATGAGCTCGTGCAGAGGCATGGAAACCTTAGGGACCCTGGCCGGTCAGAGGCAGCGAGGGCTGGAGGGCAGCCACCAGGCCTGAGCGCCAGGTCCGGCAGCGTGACTGCTCTGAAGGCAGCTGGGAGCCACGGCAGGGTTCTCAGAGGGAGCAGCCTGGTGCAGTGTGTGCTCTGCACAGGTCATGGCCACTCCACTGCAGAGGGTGCCGTGGGGAGGGGGCAGCCTGCAGGCAGGGAGGTAGCTTGCCTGTGGCGTGAGGGTTTGGGGTTGACTCCAGACAGTATTATGAAGCCAAGAGAACAGGAAGGGCTGCCGCCCAGAGCGGAACAGAGGGACACTTTAAGGAAAGAGGCCACTGGAAATCTGGGTCTGGTGGTCAGGGGAGCCCAGGGTGGGAAGCGGGGATCCGGGAGTCAGCGTGTACCCAGACCTCGTGCCTCAGTTTCCCAACAAGGTAGGACCCTTGCCCTCCGAGATGCCCCAAGTCTCTTTGGCTTAATGGTGGCGGGCGACCACTGGGGGGCTCATGGCACGTGGCTTGGCTTACCCGGCCCTTCTCCACCTCCCGGGTGGTCATGACGACGACACGGGTGTTCTCCTGCCACACCATCTGCCAGAAGTCGTTGACTGTGGCCTCCAGGCAGCCCTGGCTGGCGATGTAGGTCTTAGCATTCTCATCAGGGCCTAGCAGCTGGTTCTGGACGCGGGTGCAGAGACACGCAGGACTGTGAGCCCCTCGCACCCCTGCCACACTCAGCCACCCAAGGCAACAGCTCTGGCTTCGCCCGTGCATGTTTGGACCCAGCCCCCCCACGAACGGGGGTCCCCAGGGCCCAGCCCCCCCTCCCCCATGACCGGCGGGCACACCCACCTTGACGTAGTTGGCGTTAATGTAGTCGGACCCAGGGATGTTACTGTCGCGTCCCTGCAGGACAACTCGGCTGTGGTCGACTGGGAGCGAGCAGAGAGGAAGCAACAAAGGCGTGGGTCAGACCCTTCCTGAGTTTCCAGGCCTTTCTTGCCCAGAAGCCATGAGCTCTCAGAGCTCTGCGGGCAGGCAGGGATGGGGGATCTGTATGGGGGGAGGGATCTGTGTGGGGTGGGGCTGGAGGTTTCAGAGGAAGAAGGGGGTGGGGGTGGGGTGCCGGAGGCCCCTCTGGGAGGAGCAGAGGCTTTTTGGAGGAGGGGAGGCTATTGCGGGTGGAGAGGGGTCCCCCCTTGAGCTGGGGGAAGAGGCCCTCTGAGATGGGGCGAGGCCAGCTGGCGGAAGGGGAGTCTCCTGGGTGAATGGATGTGGGAGGGCTGGAGGCTGCCCAGGGATAGGGCACTCACACGGAAGGATGTTCTTGTAACGGTTCTTGCTCTTGTTTTCTGGCCGCTGCCCTTCCAGCCGCTGGTGCAAGTTCTTCACCTCCTGCTTCTGCAGACTCTGTGGGGCAAGAGGGGGAAATGGAGCCCCAGGCCCTGGAGAAGGCCATCCACGGCTGGCGAGGACGTGGGGCAGATCAGTGGAAGGGGTGGGGAGAGAGGGGACGGGGTCTGCCTGGGACCCCAGGCCCTTTGCCCTGCTGGCCCCCTCACACACCTCAAACTCCTCCCAGAAGCCAGCCTTGGCTGTGTTCTCCGACTCCTGCTTCTTGTTCAGTTCCAAGACCCGGTTCTCAATGTCAGCTGCGTTCACCCTCGTGGCGTAGTACGGCTGGGGCGAGGGAGGGCGAGAAGTCAGCCGCTTCTAGAGCTCAGAAGCTCAGGGGAAGGAAGGAGGCAGCCTGGCCCACCCCTCACCTGCCGCAGGTAGACGAAGGCGCCCGAGGCCTCCTCTATCCCCGTCCTCTTGAAATGCTCCACCAGGTCCGTGAGGCTGTCGAAGGTCTCCGAACCGCCCACTGTGTAGCGTCCACCCTGAGGGGGGCCGAGTCAGGCCACCTCTCAGGACCCGAGTCTCCCTCCCTGGACCCCCAGCCTCAGACCGAAGCCCGGGCTGACCCTCCCCACAGGCAACGCTGGCGCACAGATGGACCCCCAGCAGGATGCCGCCCCACTACCCAGATGCCTTACCTCACACATGACCTTGATGTGGGTGACTCTGAGAGGGGAGTCCGGCCCAGACTTGGGCTGGTCGCTGAGCACGGACAGCACAAAATCTCCAGGCTGGCTGAGACTTTCACGCACGAGAAAAGTCCAGGGCTCACCCTTGGCCTGCAGCAGTGTCTCTGCCTGCCCTCCAGACATGTGGCCATGGTACCACCTAGAGAAGACAGCACCCGGGGAGGTGAGACCGAAGCCAGGGGCAGGTGCTGGGTAGACATTCACGGAGGGGGCAGGGAAACCAGGCACCTGCCACGTGCAGGCACTCTGCTATATGCTTTCAAACCCACCACCATCACAGAAATGCTGAGAAGTAGATACTACCCATTCTGCAGATGAAGAAACTGAGGCTGGGTGATGGCACACTGGCCCAAGGCCCTTGCTGATAAGAGGCGAGCCTCAGGACTTCTAAGCAGGCCCACCTCTGAAAGTTTAAGACAAAGGCAGACAGGCAGGCCATATGCAGAATACTTGGAGGGGAGAAATCCAGGAAGGGTCTCCATGAAAGACAGGGCTGGGCTAGGGGAACAAATGCAGAGGCCAAACCCCACAGGGCTGGGGATGGAGAGACGGAAGTCACAAGGGAGGCATAATGGGGAGAAGTCCCCCGGGGGGCCGGGAAGGCAGACAACCCCGCTGAGTAAGAGTGGTTTGGGGGCTCTGGGGTGCCTGGGATGATGTCACTGAACGAGCTGTTAGAGGGGCTCAGAGGGGCTCAGAGGGGCAGAAAGCAGAACTAGGACCTTTCCCCAAAGCACACCCCCTTCCCAGGAGGAAACTGTAGCCCCGCAATGCCCAGCCCCACAGGAAACCACGTGATGGAAAAAACACAAAACTCCTTCTGGGGAGAGAGTGAGAAGTGAGGTTGTGAGGTTTCCTCAGCCCAGGGACCAGGGGAGGGGGGGGCATTTTCCAACCGCAGGAACGGGGAGAAGGAGGGAGGGGGCCAGTCTGTCCCGCCCCATCTCACTCCTGCCCCAAGGAGACTGCAGCTCAGAGACTTCCAGAGTCTCCTGCCCTGTCCAGGACCCCCTGGGCCACCCCATCCCATCACTCGGGGATAGGCCAGGTCCCCAGGGCTATGGAGAGGGGGCTAACCCGCTTCCCCCAGGCCCCAGGATGAGGAAGTTTCCATGCAAATGTCAGGCTGACCACAGGGGAGAGCTAGCCAGTGAGGGGACAAATGCAAATTCCCACAGAGGGGGTGGGGCAGCTGCAAGAACACAAGTGGAGGTTTGGAGAAAGAGCCTCCTCCACACACTCCCAGGGTCAAGGGTGAGCCCAGGCCTCCTGGCACGGGTAACCAAAAGGGCCTCTTGGAGTCAGCTGCCCTGGTCTTGATTCCCTCGATCCTCGGTCCTCGACTTCTCCCAGCCCCAGCTGGAACCCAGGCCTCAGGCCCCTCCCAGGGGGTCTGCTCAGCTCCATCCCTCTTCCAGCTCCACCCTCTTCCTGCAGCAGCCAGCAGGGCAGATCCTGGCCAGGACGAGGAGGAAGCCAGGACATGAAGAGCTCAAGAGAGTCTGGGTGGAAAATCCCCATGAATGTTGCAGGTGGGGTGCAGGAAAAGGGCAAGAAAGGGCAGCCACCAGCAAGGTCATCAATGTGGCTTCCCTCCTAGAAGAGGTAGCTTCACAGGAAGGGGATCAGTGGCTTCATGTTCACGGGAAAGAGGTCTCCAGGGGGGGGCCCCAGGGCCTTTATCTCAGCCTCATCCAGGGCTAAGTTTCAATCACTGACTTGAAAAGAATATGAATGCGCGCTGGGAGGCATGCATGTCAGAGAGACTGAAAGCAGACAGAATCAAAGTTCAGAATCATTTCAACAGTCGATACACAAATATAGGACAAGGGCAAGTTGACTTGGCCCTAGGAGTGTGAAAAAAAAAAAACCCCAGAGTTGTTCAGCTGCCCTTCCCCTCAATGGGAGCTGTCATGGAGATGAAGCTATAACATGAGCCACCACGTCCTGCCGAGTGTTAGGGTCCCACCACCCTCCACCCGTGCACTGGGGAGATTGCATGGGAAGTAGCCAACCCAGTTTTGGGGACCACATCTTTGGAGCCAAAAAGATGCCTGGAGTATTACCCTGTGCCCAGGTACTAGGCCCCTTACACACCCATCACACAGTTTTCAATGATCTGGGTTCTGGTCAAGGGACTCGTCCAGCTCCACCCAGCCCAAGAGGGCAGACCCGTCCTCACGGGTTGCTGAGATGAGGCACTAAGTGTCCTCATAAACGCTGGCCCCTACGCTCTTCCTCAACATCAGCCTGTCCCTGTATTAACCCCTGCTGGGGAGGGAACAGTTACAGGAGGGCAGATTCTGTTCCAGGTAAGAAGAAGCTCTTTCTAACAACAGAGCCAGACTGCTGGGAACACAGCCACGAGGAGTGGCCTCTCGGACACTAGTAGAGCCTGCGCTGCTGGCAGACAGGGACCCTGGAGAAGGGCGAGGTGACCTTCTCTTGCTTCCTCAGTGGTTGATGGAAAGGGGCCCCAGGATCACATGGAGGGAAGAGGCCCCACAGAGCCCTGAGAAGGAGCGGGGGCGGGGGCGGGGGGGGGAGGGGCACTTGGGGTGGAGGCCAGCCCACCTCTCCGTGGGCTGGGCCAGGGCGCGAAGCCCCTCACCTCTCACTGGTGGGGTCTGAGCAGTTCAGCGGGTACTTGAGGTGGATGACGGTACCATCGCGGTCCTGCAGGACGCCCTGCTGCTGCGTGTAGTACTCCACCAGCTCCGCCAGCGTCGCGAACTTCTCCCCTCCATACAGGTCGTAGAAATCCCCCGAGTTCTGGATCCGAATGTGGGTCACCTGATCCCCCACCCTGCAGGGCACCGGGCGGAGGTGACGCCGGTGGATACGAGAGAGCGGAGGTGGGGACGGCGTGGGGGATGGGCGGGGGGTCCTGGGCAGGGAGCGCACACGGGGGCGGGGTGGACACACACAGGGCCGAGGCGTGCTGGGGCCTGGGCAACCAGAGTGAGAGGCCAAGTCCTGGCCCCGGCTAGAGCCTCGGGCCACCCACCTGACGGAGAGGGAGAAGTCGCCCTGGTTCTTGCGACTGGGCCGAGCCAGGAAGCTCCCGTTGACCCCTCGGCCCTTGAGCAGGGTCTCGGCATCCAGCCCACTGAGGTCTCGGTGAAACCACCTGGGAGGCCAGGAGGGCAGTGAGGAGAGGGCCCTGGGGCACCCCACCTCCTGCCTACCCAGGGTCCCCGGCCCTTACCTCACCATCCTGGGGGTGCCCGGGGGGAAGGGGGTGCAGGCAACAGGGTGGAGCTGCTGAGTCCGGGCAGGTGGAGAACGCTGGGGCTAAGCCTCCCGAGGCTCTCAGCGCCCAGGTCACCTCACCACTGCCGTCCTGGTTCTGGGGCTGCCACTCCACTGGCCTGGGGCAGCCGGCGGGGCGGGGACAGGAAGGGGCGCGGCCGACCCCTTGGGGGAACTCACTGTACTTCTCGTTTTAGAGCAGAGTGGGGAGAAGCTGCGCGGGGTGGCAGTGGGCGCGGGGGGGCCCACTTCCCACACGCCTGTCATCAAAGGCCTCGGGAGTGAGGCCCTCCATACATGGGGGGACACCCGAGTAAGGACACACGTGCGCCAGGCGCACTCCGGGCGCAGATCATGCTCGGCACGTGGGAAGCCGCCCAGTCACGCGCCGTCTACTCCTGCTCCGCCAGCCACTTCCACGCAGCCTTCCCTGGTCCATGCCACCAATGATGGTGATGGTGGCAACTGTCACTAATGGAGTCTGTATGCCAGGCACTGTCCTGTATGATATTTACATGCCTTATCTGATGTGTCATCACCATAGCCCCATGAAGCATGTACCTTCGTTATCCCCATTTTCCAGACAAGGAACCTGGGGCTCAGGGCGTGTAGGGAGCTTGCCCAGGGTCACACAGTCAGTAAGTGGCGGTGCCAGGATGCAAACCAGGCGGCCTGGTTCCAAAGCCGGTGATTTTAGCTACTGTATGCCAGCACTCAGGGCTTCAAAGAACAGAGGTTGGAACTGTACTCCAATAAAAAAATAAAGAGCTGGGGCTTCCCTGGTGGCGCAGTGGTTAAGAATCCGCCTGCCAATGCAGGGGACACGGGTCCGAGCCCTGGTCTGGGAAGATCCTGCATGCTGCAGAGCAACTAAGCCCGTGCGCCACAACTACTGAGCCTGCTTTCTAGAGCCTGCGAGCCACAACTGCTGAGCCCACGTGCCTAGAGCCCATGCTCTGCAACAAGAGAAGACACCGCAGTGAGAAGCCCGCACACCGCAACAAAGAGTAGCCCCACTCGCCGCAACTAGAGAAAGCCCGCGTGCAGCAACGACTCAATGCAGCCAAAAACAAATAAATAAAATAAAATAATTAAAAATAAATTTTAAAAAAAATGACTCCATCTTGCAATGCAGGGGACGCCAGTTCGATCCCTGGTTGGGGAACTAAGATCCCACATGCCACGCGTGCCACAACTAGAGAGAAGCCCGCACACGCACTGCAACTTAAGCGAAGAGCCCGCATGCCCCAACTAAATCCTGACGCAGCCAAAAAATAAATAAATAAATATTTTAAAAAGTAAAATAAAAATAAAAACTAAAGAACAGAGGTTGGGAGACTCTTCCATTAGGGTCGCAGTGGGAGGGGGAGACTCCGTAATTGCCAAGGCCAGGAAGATGCCTACAGAGGGATGCCCTCCCCTCCCTTGACACACATAGCTGAAGAGGTGCCCTGGGGCAGAGGGATAGACAGAATGACCCCTATGCCCTGTCCAACTTGCACCTTCTCTGCTTCTTGTACTCAGGCTTTGGCCCATCCATCTGGCCCCAACCCTGCAGTCAGGTAAGGAGCAGACCTAGGGAAGCAGGTGTGGGCGGAGCCACCAGCCCCCATGGGTGCGTCCACCCTATGCCTGAGCTGTAGGTTCTTGCCAAGGGGGTCTGGTCTGAATCCACTGGAGTTCAGGACTCTGACCAGAGGCCTGTCTCCTGGGACTGGGGCTGGGGGCGCAGGGCCTTCCAGGGCTTATTCTCAGGGCCGGTTGACCTGGAGAGGCCCTAAACACTAAAAGCTTGCCATGCTCCCTGTAATTCCAAATACAAACCAAAGCAAGAGGAAAGAAGCCCAACGAAACAGACGCAAGAAACTCCTGTTGGTGGCTTCCCTAGGGAGGGGGACCAGGTGGCTGGAGGAGAGGGCTGGGAGGGACCTTTCCTTCTCCCTTCCACCTTTTTGAAGGTTATATCACGGGCACGTATTACCTTTATAAAAATAAGTAAACTGACTGGGAGATGGCAACTCCTGGGACACTTCTGCCGTACTGGGCATGCTCTACATCGCGATCTGGGTGGCGTACACACGGACGGAATAAATGTGACGTTCGATATTCATGCACGTGACGTACGCTGTGCCTCAAAAAGTAAGGAAAATAAATAACGAAGTGCTCCCGCCCAACCAAAGTCTATTTTCTTACGTTGGCTCCTTTATCATTGTTTGAACATCAATTTCCCCCCCACCCCAAGAAGGGCTTCTTTTTTCCACCTCTTTCTGGGGCCCTGGGAGCCTTGCTTGGTCTGTTTATTGCATGGTCTAACACTGACTACCTCCAGTCTTGGACAGCCGCCCTGAAAGACCATGAACTCACCCCCACAGCAGGGGGCAGGAAGGAGGTGGACATCGCCTTCTCCACCACAGGGGGTCCGCTGCCAGTCTGGCTCACCTCCAAGGGGTCAAAACTTAGCACCATGCCTCGCACAGAGTATGTGTCCAATAACCAAGCTCATCCGGACCCAGGCACATACTTGGTCCCAAGCCCAGGTCCGGTCCTACACATGCACACCCTACTCGTCATATACAGATGAGTATACACACACGCGCGCACACACAAGCACACTAGCATCCACTTATGCACACACAGCCCCACTACGTACACCTCACCATATCCACGTCCATCTACGCACGTACCTGGTTGGGTGCAAACACCCACACGTGGACACCACATCCTGACCACACGCGAAGCTGCAGGTCCATGCTCGACACTAAACACTCCCTGCACCCTGGCCACAAGCCACTCTCCTTCTGGAGCTTTCACACCACTTGGTGGAGAGAAACTAACTAGGAACCCAGAAACTCCTGACCACGGAAGAAGCAGGCATTTCTCTGAAGGGGGTCAAGCCAGAAGACAGGCAGACACCAGGATGAGATGTACGGTCTCTGCTGTCCTCTGGCACGAAAATAAATAAGAAGCACCTCCCTTCCCTTGACATTAAGTGCTCTGGAGTTCACAGAGCACTTGCACACACACACACAATCCCATTTGGGCCTCAGACATCCCTGTGATGTAGGAGTTATTTTTCTGAATTTTTTTTTAAGGGAGGAAAACAGGCTCGAGGAAGCTGAGAGTTACAAAAGTAAGGGTCTACTAATTCCGAAGAGAAAATTATTCACTTGGAAAGCAAGGAAATAAAGGTAGAGATGAAGATCAAGGGGGATGCAGAAAGACAGGCAGTCTGGAAGAGCAAAGAAGGTGAAATAATATCTAGAAAGTTCTTGAAGTTCCCTGAGCCTCAGTATCCCTACCTGATAAATGAGCTTAACAATATTTCCCAAATACTGATACAAAAGACCAACATGAAGTGAGTTTTTGGCACGAACACCTTCTATGTGGCATTATTAATCCACAGGCCAACATTATTAGTAGGTCTCATTAGCCCAATTTTAGAAACAAAACCTAAGCCTCAGAGAAGTAACTTGCCCAAGGTCACAAGCTAGTAAGTGGAAGGCAACAAACCAACCAAGGCTGTCTGATGTGAGGCCACGGCCCTTCCCACCACACCAGCCACTGCTGGAGGAGGCAGGGCACTGGCACAGCCCATGAGGAGGCCACAGGGGCCGGCGCTCCTGCAGAGGCAGGATCTGCAAAGGCACCCGGGTGGTAGGCACAGGACCCACTGGAGCAGCGCTGGGTGTGAGCAGGGCGCTGTGGCTGAGCTGAGCTGCTCTCAGGGGCTGGGACCCACGGCAGAGGGTCTCACAGGGGCAGGCTGGGGACCCAAGGAAGGACTCTGCCCCAGGAGAGGCCTTGCCAACCACGTGGTAGGAAAACGACTGAGGCGGGAGTGCGGAAGGGATCAGGGACCAGGCAACTCAATCAAAACCTTGACATCAGGGCTGAAGGAGACAAGGTGTGCACTGGGGGAGGCAGGGCCCACCCCAGGGCAGATGTCAGTGTGAGAAGCAAGAACCTGCAGGACTCGGGGGTGACCAACCCATCAACTCACCAACACGCCAAGCAGGTCCTCACTGGAGCATCCAAACTCCAGCAAGGCCTGGTCTGTCCCGGCCCTCCCCACTGGCCTGCTCTGCTGCAGGCACTGTCCTTTAGTTTGTTCTCACAGCAGGGCCTTTGCACTGGCCGTTCCCTCCGCCCAGGGGCACTGGAGCCTGGCTCCCCCTCCAGGTCACAGCTCCTGTGTCACCTCCTCAGGAAAGCCCTCCCTGCCCCCTCCAGCCAGTGACGCCACTGGCACCGCAGTCACTTACTAGCACGTGAAGCTGTTTCATTTTCTGGGTAACACTTCTGAGAACCTGCAATTATCCTACTTAGTGGGTTCCTTGGGCAGTCTGTCACCTTCCACTGGAGCGAGTGAAGCTCCGGGAGAGCAGGGACCATGTCTCTCTTGTTTGCTACAGTATTGGCAGCACCTTAAAAAGCACCTGGCGTATAACAGATGCTCAACAGGTATCTGTTGAATGAATTGAGGCAGAGGAGTGAAGGGAAACTGAAGGAAATCTGAATGAAGGATACTGGGAAGTTTAGTGGCAACAGGGGAGCCTTCTCAGATTTGCCTTTCAGACGTGTAATGTTTCATTCAGGTGACATGGGCTCCCCAGGGGGACAGATCCTAAGCAGATGGCAGAAGCAGGGGACCAGAGGGTGAAGGGAGAAATGCAATGGTGAGAAGAAATATTCATCTGTCAGGGAGAAAGTGCTAGAGAAGGGGGGGTGGTGCAGAGGGCTACGAATGAGCCCGAGTTCCTGACATCTTTCGGGGAAGCAGACCCAGGGCAGGGGGCAGAGGCAGGTCGCACTCGTGGTCACACACCTGTCAGGAGTGAGCAGGAATACTGCCCCTCCCTCCCAAATGAACAGAGGACCATGATATGCAAGCAGAGCAGGGGACTTACCCATGGGACAGCATTTCCCGAGAGGGGTAGCGAGTCACAGGCAGATGGCCACAGGGGGCGGGGCTGAGCCCGAGCCGCAGCCGTGCAGTGGCCCAAGGTGAGGAAGAACACTCAGAACTCAGCCACTTTCCTCTCGATGCTGCCCGCCAGGCCAAGATGCCACAGGGACAAGCCCCTGGACTTAATAAACCCGGAAAAGGGACAGGTGGGGAGGGGCTGGCCTTAGACCGCCCACAGCAGCTGGCTTCTCTCTCCAGCCCCACGCCGCGGTCCAGCGCCGCCTGCCTGTGCCCCGCCTCCTTCCCTGGGGAAGGGAGGAGCCACCTGGAGCTCCACCTGGCGCTCCGGCCGACGGAGCTGAGGGAGGATGGGTGCTGCGGGCAGAGACCAGGAAGTAACCCTGGCCAAGGGAGCACCAACCAATGGGGGAGCCTCCCAGCACACAGAAGCCAAGGGGCCTCAGGAAAAGCCCAGGAAGCCCCACTCCTCAGAGGCGGGGCTGCCTGTGCAGGGCCCCCCAACCCAGGGCGTTGAGGGGCCGGCCCCTCCCACTCTGCCCCGGAGCTGGTTGGGCCCAGCAGGAGCACAGGGAGGACCTGGACAGGAAGATGGAGCAGCCCGAAAGGCAGAGCGCATCAGGCCGGGACGCAGAGGTTGTCAGGGTCACAAAAGACAGACGGCAAGGCTAAGTCACAGGCACATTTATATCCTCCGGAACACCAAGGTCTTCCCTTCCCCAGCAGTGCCACGGGAGGGCCAACCCTCAGGAGGCGGCCACACTGCCACCCGAAGCAGGCCCGTGGGGCGGCAGGGTCATAGGCGGCAGGAACAGCGCCTTCAGCTTGCCCGACAGGCTGGCAATCTCGGGATCCTGGGCTTCGTAAGACTTGACCAAGCGGGCAAACTTAAGGACACCTGCGAAGGGAAACAGGAGCATCAGTCCACACCCCCAGCGGACGGATGTGCCCAAGATGGCAGGAGGGGGCAGCTTGAGCCGGAGTCGCTGGCTACTCTGGCTCTGGCCCCAGGTAGCTGTCTGCAAAACAAGACATATGCAGGCCTCTGCCCTGTGTGGTTTGGATCAACTACTTCCTGGTCTACACTGGGGCACAACTGGCTGTGATGCAGTGAATGAAAATATCCCGAAGCAGGGTGCTGCCCACCATCAGGTGAACCATTTTAGCACTTTAGTCAAAAGACCCCAAAGGATACACACCCACAAGATCACCAGTCCAGAACCAGGAACAGGAGGGCCATGGGCCAGTTGGGCCGAATCAGTAAACACCCTTGGGGAAGACCCTGATCTCCCCAAAGAAACTGAACTGCCAACCCTCAAACAGAAAAGAGTTGAAACACCTTGGAGGGGCTGCAGAACTGTACTGTCATGCAGACACCTCACTACAAGCCGTCAGAATGGGTTTCAGGTCCAACTCGGCTGTGACCTCTGGCACTTTCTAGAGTCTGTTTCCTCATCTTAAAATGGTGTAACAGTATAATTAATGGTAACTAGAAAGCTCACTTCAGACTTCGCTTGGCTCAAGTTCATGAACAGACCCTGGTCTCAGAGTACCAATACTATTAGAGTGTGGCTGCCGCCGTGTGGCGAGAAAAGGGATTACGGCTCGGAGACCCAAGGGATCCATCGCTCTCTCCTCCATCCCCGTCCGACCCACCTTCCCCGTCGCAGCTGAAGCCATAAGCTTTGATAACCTCCTGCTGAATCTGCGTGGCCACGGGCAGCACGAATTGCAGCATCTTGCCCATGTCGTTACACGCGTTGTCCCGAGCCTCGTCCATGCGCACGGCGTTCTCCGGCGCCGAGAACGCCTGGATCACCTCGGCCAGGACCACTGTGCAACAGACGCATCCCGGAAGAAGTCCCGGGTACGCATCGGCGCACGGCCGGCGGGCCCAGCCGAAAACACAAGAAAGAGGGCAGGGAGTTATTTAACAGACTGAAACCATAGTAACCCAAGGAACTCGGCCTCCGAATCTCTCGCTCCAGGAGCAAGGACCCTCGTTAATTGACAGAGTATGGTACCGAGTACCCGCATTTCCCAGCGAACGCAGCCATTTCTCTCGCCCCAGATCTTTTTCCCGCACTCTACTTTAGCAAGAATCCCACCCGACAACTAAAAGGTTTCTCACCCTTGGCCTGCTCGGCGCTCAACGCTGCAGCTTGAGCAGAGGCGGTCGCCATAGAACAAAAGATACACGTGCAACCGCGCTCGAGAAACAGCCAGGAGAAACAAGCAATATCCTAGAGCGGCTCTCCCAGCGGGTGGGGCGATAGGGAAATTGCATCAGCTTATGCCGGAAACCTCACGGTACCGCTTCCATTTCTCCATTTTTAACAACCAATAACGAGCTCGTCGTGAGAACAGTGAGCTAACCTACAATCTAAAATTCTTACAGATTACTTAAAATTATTCTATTGTTAAAGACAAACTGTATGGTGGGGGGTTTTCCGGCGAAAACCAGAAAACCTACTAGACAAATTCTAAAAGAGCTGTAACACTACCGGAACACGCCCTGAAGAGAAGGTGGCAGGTCCACCAACTCCACTATTGGTGAGGGTGAGCTCCCATGGCATTTCCTAATCTTTACTGCTATACAAGCAACAGGGCACACTGCAGCTTTCAGAAGGGAAAACAGTATTGAAAAGAACTCTCTTAAATCATCCGTTTCTAGAGTTTGTGAACGTTTGGTACAGGCCTATGCAAATAACTCTATGCCGATTGGCTCAGGAAGAAGCCAGTCACTCCCCTTTAGTTTTTAAGAACGTAGACAAGGATTCGCAGCAGTAAAAGCTTGGCGTTAAAGCAGCTCCCGCGCTTTCCGAAAATGGCCTTGTGTCGGGGTGGGGTGGGGTGGGGGGAAGCTAACGCCCTCTAATTTCCTTTCCCTTCCGGGCGTTTGAAATTGTCACCCACTCCCTCCTCGAACTATAGGGTGGTTAAAACTCCTGCGTTCTGAGCGCTTAAACTTATAGCAGGCACGCCCCCTGCACCTCCGCTTCAACACCATTTCCAACTGTCCTACGGAAAAGATGCAAGTCTCCGGTGGCCCCTAACTGTGGGGCCAGTGGCAGAAGTGCCTCCCAAGTCTGCGTAGTTGCCTAGAGCTGTCCCAGGCCGCCAGCGTCCTGACTCGCCGGCCTTGGGAGGAAGGCCAAGACTCTGCGCCATAACGGACACCGTTAGGGCAGAGCCAGAGTTCCAGGACCCCGGGCTCTTCGAGGTCCCCTCTCCAACTCTCCAGGGGCCCCACCCACCTCCGGGCTAGTCTCCGGTGATCCCACAGCTTTCTCTCGAGGCGTCGCCGCGCAGAGACCCACGCCCCCAACCCACGCCCAGTAGCCCACAAAGAAACAGCCACAGACATCTTCCTGGGGAGTCGTGAGGGTGTTTTTGTTTGGTTGGTTTTGTTTGGGATGTTTTTTAAAGAGCGTCATATAGATATTTATATATATAAATTATTAATGTGGGGGAAGGGCAAGGGGCATACATCGCAGTGGGGGGCGCGCACACGGGGGCTGGGGAGGGGCAGGGGCAGCACACGATGCTACGCAAAACAGCCACATCTAACAGATGAAATAATCACACCAAGGGGTGGGGGAGAGGCGGTGGCCACGGGGGTGGGGCGTGGGGGAGGGAGAAAGGCGGGGGCCAAGGGAGAGGGACCTGGTCCAAGATGCTGTGCGCTTTCCGCCCTCACCCCCGCCCCCTCCCCACCTCCGCACACCACAGGAGCCTTGGCCTTCCATCTGTCCCTTCCTCCTTCCTTCTGCCCAGAGGCCCAGGCCCTGGGACTGAGCGGCACCCCCCTCCGCTCTGAGTGGCAGGCGGGGAGGGAGGCCTCCTGGGTCCAGATGCAGGGGCCACGGGTGCTCTCTTGATCGCAGGTTCTACAGCGGCTTGTCGCTTTCCTTCTTCAGGTGACTGGGGGAAGAGGGGGGCAGAGCAGGGACTGAGAGACTGAGGTCCATCCTGACCTGGCCTCTCTCACAGAGGATGGTGGGGAAGGGGTTCCCCTCCCACGGGAGCCACAGCCCATCCCAGGCGGGCTGAGCTGCGTCCCCTCAGGCTGGCCTAGGGCGCCCTGCGGTACCTGTAGTAGTCCTCCTGGGCAGGGAGCGGCACACTGTGCAGCGGGTGATGGGCGTGCAGCCACTGCTGCTGCTCCAGCGCCAAGCGCTGCAGCTCCGCGGACTGCGCGTGCATGGCCTGCAGCTGGTGAGCTGCTGACATCGGGGCAGAGAGGGAGGCTGGCAGGTCCCGGTAAGGAGCAGCTGTGGGCAGGAAGGGCAGGGGCCACGTGACTGATGGCGTACTGAGGTAGCCAGCCGCTTTACATACAGAGGAGCTGCCACTAATCAACTTAGGTGACAGCCAGCCCAGCAAGTTGCCAGGGGTGGTTAGGATTCAGGCCTCTTAGCCTGGCCCTAAACCCTGTGCCTCTCTTGGGCAGGGCCTCAGCCCTCCTACTCCCGTTCCCAGCTCCTCTGGGCACCTCCTCATCTCTCCCCAAGCCCAACCAGGCCAATCCCACCACCTAACTTCCTCCTTTCTGCCCTTCCCTCGTGAGACCTTCCCCAACCCCTAGACCTCCATCCTTACCAAAGAGCTGGTGACGAAGAACTTCGTTCTCGTGCAGAGGGTGAGGAAGAAGGGGGTTGGGGAGGGTCCCAGCTGGGTAGGGGATCCGGGTAAGGTGAGACCCTGAGGCCAGGGGGTCAATGAGAGGGTGCACCGAGGCAGAGGCTGGAGAGTAGAGAAGAGGAAGGTGTCACCAGAGGGAGGTTTGGGGAAAGCCATGCATTTGGGTGAACGCATCCATGCCTGGGACGAGAGGTGGGCAATCACACACTGGGAGATCCAGTGGATCAAGGAGGCACAGTGGAGGAACTAGGGGCCTGGGAGATGGACGGGGCAAGACCCTACTGCAGTAGGGTTGCACAGATGGCAGAGGACAGGAGATTACAGTTGGCAGAGGGACCTGAGGAATAGGGAGGGAGGAGTGGACTGTTGAGAGGAGACGGAAGAGGATTGGAAGTTTAGGAAATGAGACGGGGAGGAGCTTCAAAGAGAGAAAGCACAAGGAGCCTGCAATGAACGTGACTGTGAGGCTACACGGGGCAGTGTTCTGACAGTAAGAAATGCGGTGAAAAGACAGTGAGTAAAGCTCGTTGTCAACTGTGATCCCACAACCAGAGCCACAAGGCTCTCTTTCCAGAAGGTCACAGATCCAGAGGCAGAGAGGAACATGAAACACCTCCGCCAGGGAGGGGAGAAGATGGCAAGAAACAAGAGTTGAATCCAGAGGAAGAAGAAAAGAGTTACGTGAAGGCTCAGAGGCAGGGGCTGTGAGGGGAGGAAGACCGTGCTCCTTCAAAGGTTCCCACCTTGGGCCTCTGTCGTGGGTGGGCACCAGACCTGAAGAGGGCTGGGGTGTGGGGAAGGGTCTCCGTGGCAAGGCTGGGGCAGGAGGAGACGGGCTGCGAAGGCAAAGGCCAGGGCAGCAATCTCAGGAGAGAGGCTCAGGCCAGACGTGGGGAGGGAAGTCCTGGCCCGAGGGACAGAAGCACCGATCACTTGCCAGGGCGGCAAGGTGGCCTCAAAGGGCCTGGGCAAGGAAGCAGGAGTCTCACCTGCATGGATGGCATCCTGCTGGTGGAGGTGCAGGTGAGAGTGGATGTGGGAGTGCTGGTGGTGATGGGGGGTCACGTTGAGCATCTGCAGCCGGGCCAGCGGGTCGTTGCCCAGGGCAGCCACCCTTTCTGCATGCTGCCTCTCAGCTGCCAGACGCTCCGCGTAGGACATGTCAGGCCGCAGGGCTGGCCCAGCTGCCAGCGCTAGACGTTCTCTCTCCAGGGGCCCCAGGCTCGGATGAAAGGGGAAAGGGTGCAAGCCAGGTGGGCCAGGCTGCAGAGCCAGGCCCCCGTGTCGGGGGAAGGGATCCAGGCCTGGCCCAGGGACCCCGTGCAGGGGTTCCAGCTCACTAGGCTTCACCTCGAAGCCAGGCTTGAGGCGGTCACGCAGGTCTCGTTCACGGGCTTCCCGCTCCCTCTCCCGGGCTGCTGGGTCACTGCTGTACAGGGCCGGGACATTGTAACCCAGGAGCCCCGGGTCCACTGCCCCCAGGGGCACGTAGAATGGATGGTTGCGATTTCCAGGAGACATGACGTGGGGCCGGGCGTATTCACTGAGGGTGCGCAGGGCTGGAGTGTCGGGACCCAGGTAGGGGGGCACTGTAGCCACAGCACTGCCCGGCTCAAATGGAGGGCGATGAGGCACTGGGCCGAGCGGTGGGCACTCCACTGGAGCACGGCCCTCCTGAGCCAACTTCTGTGGGATACACGGAGAAGCGGGGTCAAAAAGGCAGGTTGGAAAGAGGTGGCTGGCCCTGGTCCTCAGCTGCTCATGTCTCAGCATTGAACACCTAAAGCTTCAACTCATTGGAACTCAGCCCGCCAGGGACTTCCCTGCCCCTTCTCTTCCTATGTAGGTTAGTGGCTCTTCCTGGGATCCACAGGTACTCTGACCTGAGCTTGCCTTCCTCCAGCCCAGAGATGCAATTCCTCCCGCTGGAATCCTTTGGTCTCCATTTCCTGGGCTGCAGTGGCTCCTCCCCTCCGACAGGTGGCGCATGACCCCCCCCCCCGACCATCCCCACCCCTCGAGCCTCCCCGAGTCGCGTAGAGGGCGGGCCAGAGGCGGGAGGCGGCGCGCGGTGAACTCACCACGCTGCGTTCCAGCTCGCGCTCCTTTTCGCGCTCGCGCTCCTTCTCGCGTTCCCGCTCGCGTTCGCGCTCCTTTTCTTCGCGCGCGCGCTGCTCGGCCTCGCGCCGCACCTTCTCCACCAGGTCGGCTCGCTTCTTGGCCAGCTTGGAGCCCTCCAGCGGCACGAAGTACAGATCGCTGCGCGCGCACGAGTTAAAGCCGCGGTCCAGGTGTTTGTTGAACCTGCCGGGCGGGAGGCAGCGCGCGCTCAGCCTCTGCGAGCGGCCCCGCACCAGCGGCCGAGACCAGGGCCTGGAGTACTTTGAAAAGCACCACACGAACGAATGCAAGGCCCGTCCCGCGCCCGCCACCCCACCCCCACCCCCACCCCGCCTCTCACCTGGCCGACTGGCTGGCGTGGCTGGGCACGTCTACCACCTTGGGAGGGGGCGAGGGGCTGCGGGCCGGGGGCGCCGGGCTCTCGGGGGTCTCATATTCCTCAGCCGGCTCCTGTTTGATCTGCGTGGCGCTCAGCGGCGGCCCTGAGGCGGGGGCCGCAGGCGGTGGTGGCAGGGATGACAGGCCCGAGGGCCCTGCAGGCGGCAGCGGCCCGGTCCCCACCGTGGGCGAGCCCGGCTTGAAGGTCCCTGGGCCTGCGGGTGGCGAGGCGCCTCGGTAGCCCGGTGGGGTCCCCGTTCGGAAGGAGGGCGGGGACCCCGGCTTGTATCCGGGCGGGGTGGCCGTCTTGTAGGCCCCTGGGGACGGGGCTCGCTTGCCATACGGTGGGGGCCCAGGTGGGGAGGCTGTCTTGTAGCCTGCTGGCGAGGAAGCCACCGTGGCAATGACCGTGGAAAGCGTAGACGAGGAGGTGGTGACCGGAGGCACCGGTGGGAAGGGGTAGGGCGCCCCTTGGGGGCCCTGGGAAGGAGAGGGGTGTGAACACGGGTAGGACCCTTGAGAGGAGGAAGAGGCATTGGAAGAGGAAGAGGCTGGGGGGCCGCTGGGACCTGCTTGGCTGTAGGCCACCTGGCTGTGAGGTGGAGGCAGGTGTGCGGGCCCTGGTGGGTAGGGCCTCAGAGACCCCAGTGAGGGAGACATGGCATAGGGGTGTGCGTGGTGGGAGCTACCGCTCTCCAGGGAGTGAGGATATGCCCCGGGTGGAGGGGGCCCAGAGCCCCCATGGTGCTGCTGCTGCTGCTGCTGCTGTTGCTGGTGGTGGTGGTGATGTGTCGGGACTGGCGGGTGGGCAGCGGATTGGCCTCCAGCTGAAGGAGGGAGGGGGCCTGGGTGGGCATTGCTGTTGGCCAAGAGTCGGCCGTAGGGAGGAGGTGGGGGGGGACCCTGGCTCCACACAGCTTGGGATGGGAGAGAAGGCTGAGTATACTTGGGTGGCTGATTGGAGACAGAGAGGCTGGTGGGGGGAGGGAAGGAGTGGGGATAACTGGGCAGTGCCTGGGAAGCTGGGTACTGGGAGGCCGAGGCCGAGGCAGAAGAACTGGAAGAGGAGGCTGCTGCAGAGCTGCTGCTAGAGGACGAATAAGGATACCTCATTGGCGGGGCGGGAGCAGAAGAGGTGGACGCAGCGGGCAAAGGGTGGGGTGACGGAGCAAGAGTGGGGCCCTTCTCTGGGCCGGGAGGAAGTCCACCCATACCCTGCCCCATGGCATGGGGGGAGGGCAGATGCCCAGCTAGCGGCTGGGCCCCCAGGCCAGGAGGAGAGGCGGAGGCATTGTTAAGGGGTCTCAGGGCAGGCGGGGGAGGCAGGTTTGGTGTCACATGGGGGAAGGTGGCTGGCGGTGGAGCAGACGGTAGGTTTCCACCACCAGCTGGAGTGTTGGGTGGCTTTGTTGGGGGAGCACCACCAGCCCCAGAGCCTGATATTGAAATGGGGGTGGGGGGCTGGGGGTGCTGCTTACCCCCACTAGGGGCCCCCACTGAAGCGGCAGCCCCTCCTCCCTTGGGGCCCACTGGGGGTCCAGACAGAACTCCTCCACCAGCGCCCCCAGGATAGAGCTGTGGATGAGGGGGAGGGGCCCCTGGAGGAGCCTGGAACATTCGAGATGTGGGAGGCTCCATGGGAGCATGATACCCAGTGGGTGTCCCAGAAGGATGGGATTCAAAGCCAGGCTCTGGCTGTCGGGGGGTGCTGTCTGGAGGGGGAGGGGAGGGAGGAAAGAGTGGAGGTGGATGGTAGGGGCGGGCTGGGCCCTGGGACAGGCCAGAAGACGAGTCGGAGTCATTCTCCACGCTTCCAGGGCTGTAGATGCTGGGGGACGTGCTTCGGTTATCCTGGTCGATATCCCTAGGGTCGCTGCTGCCATCATCATTGAGGCTCCGCCCATCCAAGCTATCCAGATCCGAGGGAGACTGTGGCCGAGGGAGCTCCTGCGGTAGAAGAGGGACGGCCATTTCTCCCTTGCCTTTTCCTTCCTTGCTTCTGGACTGGGGGCCTCCCTCGCACAAAATAACCTCCCGCTCACAGCACACCACTGTGCCACGATGCGCTGAGTACTCCTGCTGGAGCCCACCTCCCTGCCATCCGGGGGTTCCCCCACTCTCCCCGCGGTCTCTGCTGCTCCCCAGCAGCCGCCTGAGTTCCCTCCTCGAGTGTCCATCTCTAGCACCTTCTCCCAGTCCGCAGCTGAACCCAAATCCCTGTCTTCCACCCACCAGCCCATCTGCCATCCTCTCGTCTCATCCACCCCTTTAACTACACATCCCAGAAACCACTGGTTCTTAAAAAGACCACTTCTGCATGCTCCTTATGATTTATTTGTTCCTTCCACTGAGACTCCTCAGCCTGGATCTCCTCCCCAGCCCCTGCATGAAAGCCAGCACCTAGAAAAGGAGAGGCTAGAATCCCCACACTCCTCCCGTCCCCTTCTGGCCCTGCCTGATCATCTGACAGTCTGGCCAAGGCTCTGAAGATCTGACGGACACACAGACAGGCTACTTTAATAAGCGCTAGGATAAGACTCTTCTCGCACGTTCCAGGCAAAACTAAAATAAGAACTGTGAGCAAAAGGAAGTTTGGGTGAAAGAATGGTCAGAACATGGGTCAGGATGGCTGCAAGGGTCTCCCACCTCAGTTTTGGTCTTTTTTGGCGCGTTGGTCTCCTCACTTTCACTCTCCGAGATCTCCTCACTCCGGCCCTGCTTGCTCACCTTTGGGGTGGAGGCTTCCTCTACTCGGGCCTTCTGTTAGAGAGAAAGAAAATGCCTGTCCTATACCTCGCGAGCTCCACCAGGACCCTCAGCCAGACAGGAAGTTCCCCCCGACACACATACACACCATCAGCCCTGGTGCCTGGGCAGCCTGTTGCAGGACATGGGGACAGAATACCTTGGCCGTCTGCCTAGACTTCTCGGCTTTGCCATCGCTGCTGGACGTGCTGACCCCTCCAGGGGAGGCCCGGCCCCTCGATCTCAGTTCTTCCCGGGGCCCAGGGGCCTCTTTCTTCCGTCCACTCCTCATTGACATCTGAGGGAGAAGGAGGCAAGCAGGTCATGTCGTTTTCTACCTTGTGCCTCACTTCATCATGTGCCTTATTTCTACTCTCCCCCGCCAGCGGGTGTCCCAGAAGGATGGGGTTCAAAGCCAGGCTCGTCTGCTGGGGGGTGGAGGTGCTGCCTGGCGGTGGAAGAGAGGAAAGAGTGGAGCTGGGTGGCAGGGGTGGGCTGGGCCCTGGGACAGGCCAGAAGCTTCCCTGCCCTTGATCTTTCGTGTTTCTCATTTTAGCTCCTACTCACTGAGTCTTTATTCTGTCGTGTCTTCATTCTTCAGGCTGTGGAGACCCCATTCTCCTCCGCCTGGGCAGCTGAATATAGAAACTTATCTGCTTCACCCTAAGCTCCCCACAGCTGTGGCCTGGGAAGCAGGATCTCCAAGTTTCCAGTACAGGCACCTGGAACTCACACGGTCTGTTTTCAGTGAAGCCTGTTGGAAAAAGACCATCAGAGTCTCCAAACTGGGGAACACTAGTCTGAAGGGGACACTACCGTGCCTGTCAAGGGGCTGAGTAAGCAGCCCAGCCATGAGACACTGCTGGCGTGCCCATGGGTCGTCCCAGCCGCCTGTGAGGGCAACTCTGCCGGCAACAGCATCCCTTTCATCTCGTGGGAAGGCAGAAAACGCCGAGGTGCCTGTGCACCCCAGTTCAGGAGATCACACCGTGTCACCCTTCGTGATCCCTAGGAAATAGATGCACACACACGAATTCCACAGAGCCTTTAAAAGGAGCATAAGGAAACGTAGCTGAAGTATTAGCTGATTTACGGAGTAGCGTCTTTCCGTCAAGCCCTTACGTGTACAATTTCATCTAATATTTACAACCAACCCTGAAAAGGAGGTGTTCTTATTATCCCCATTATACAGGTGAAGAAACCGAGGCTCAAAGATTGTGACTGTGACTTGCTCAACTTCGTGTGATAAATACACAGTGAGGAACCAGTGACAGCACCAGAACCAAGCCCCATCTCCCTGACTTCAAAGCCCATGCTCGCTCTTCAGTACTTAGCTGTACTCTCATCAGAAGTTGGTGGGGAGAATTCTCAGAAGGCCTAGATCAGTCCCAGAGGTATGAAAAGAATCTTTTTTTCACATCAGAGTAGGTGGGAGAACAATGTCCCATTCTACAGTGCAAAGGCACACAGCCCGACCAAGGCCAAGACCAAACCTAGGTATCCCCAAAGTGCAGAACTTCAATTCTGAGAGTCTCGTAAGACCCCTGCTCTAGTGCTTGCGTTCCCTACGGCTAGAGGAAAAGTCCAGGCTCTCACTCTACCAACCAAATCAGTGAATAACAGTGGGTAAACGAGACAAATGTACACATTTGTAAGCCTGTCTTCCCACCTGGCTTAGACAGGGACTCATCCCTCCTCACGGCCTAGCTACATAGCCAGTAATTTTCATTTGCACGTGTTTGTATTTCTTGCGAAGTGTCACATCTCTCCATATTACTAACCGTAAGATCTTTTGAGAACAAAAATGATATCTTCTTACAGTTTTCTTCCTTTCTCTATTCCCCACAGATGTCATGTATATATGGATGTTCTGGTCTGTTCTTGCTACTGACCTGTAAACCCACTAACTTCAGTAGGTCTTCTCGAATGAAGTGCTGCTGGCCTCAGTGCAAATGGAGTAGGCTTAGCCACCTATTCTGAGTTAGTTAGGAGGCCTGGCTAGGGAAATAGCCTTTCTACATTCTGTAGCACTATTTTTCCCAAGGAATACAGAGTAAATACCTCTCACTCACCTCCACTGAACCCTACTGAGGCATGCAGTGAGGGGTGAGCCTAACCTTTCCAGGAAACTTAATAACAATTTACTTAGAGTCCCGAAATAGCTGGGACGGAGCCCCCTGTCTTCTGAACTTACAGCTGGTGCTCTGCCCAGTACACCAGCCATTTCTCTTCCATTACAACTATTACTACACTTTTGAGTTGTTGTGTGAATTGGTTTTCAAATACTGTCAACGCCCCCCCCCCACAAAGAACAAAACCCAACATAACAAAAGGGGAAAACAATCCTAACAAAAGCACGAGAGATGACTGTGACTGGGGTGTCTTTGCCAGCCCCTTAAAGGAGGGTGCTCATCTCTCCTTCCTATCACAGAACCTGTTCATGGTTGGTGAGAGTCAGGGGATCCAATAGGTCAGAGAAAGGCAGGGATGTACCTGAAGAACAGAGCAAGCCTCGTGTGGCCCTCCCCAACCTCAACTTCTTTAATCAGTTAAAATCTGATAAAATTAGCAATGAGTAGCTCTGAAGGAGAAAAGCAGTCATAAAAGGGTAGGTGACCCTGGGGAGAAGGAGTGGCAGGAGAGAGAAGGAGGTAGGGCTGGGTTATATATACATTCCTGAACCTGGAGCACGTTTTAGCACCAACAAGCTGAGCTACCCTCCTTCCTGTCCTAGTAGCCGGTCACTGTAACTCCGATCTATCTACAAAAAGCACCTACTATGTGTCTGCAAGACACTAAACACATTCAACTTCGGCACCTTACCGCAAAAGCAAAAGGATAAAGGCCGGATTGCGGAGGTGAAAACGTGAAAAATAGGGAAAGAGTCTCTAAGTAAGAACAAGAAAATAAATTAAGGGAGAAATCTGAGGAGGCTGTCTGAAGGAATACACTCGAGGCACAAGGCTTTCTAGGATGGGCTTGCAGGGTGAATTCCAGGATCTTTGGCCCAGCCTCCACCATCATTCCAGACCTGCCAGACTCACAAACCAGTCCTAGATAACAGTGCAGCCCAGACCAGCAGATAACAAGGCACTGGCCTGAGCCTGAGAATCTACAGTTGTCAGAGGGGCCTCAGATATCATCTTATCTATAATCCCTTCATCTGATAATGAAGCTGAGGCTCAAAGAAATAAGAAGTGACTTGACCAAGGTCACAGTTAGTTAGAGGTACAGCCAGGACTAGACCCAGGTCTCCCGACTCCTGTTCTGGAGTATTTCCACTACACCAGGCTGTTCCACGGCCCTCTCCCCCGGGCCACCCTCACCTGGGATGGGTATGGAGAGCCCAGCCATTCCTACAAGGTCAGAGAAACAGAAGGTCCAAGGTTAGCTGAGGGAAGGGGTCGCTGTGGGGGATAGTCTGGGAAAGACGAAAAGGGATACTTGGGAAGGAAGACTCAAGTTTAAGAAAATGGAAGAATACCTGTGCAAAGAAGCAAAAAGACTATACAAAAAGTCCCTAATAATGAACTGCCAAAGGATGGTATAACTTGGAACAGGAGCACTTCTATCCCCCCACCATGCCTAAAGGGAGGGTCTTAGAGAAACAACTATGACCTGCAAGTAATATGTCTACCTTTTTCCCAAAGACAGCTGGATGGAAGGGGGTGGACCCCTTGGGGAACCTCCTCTCCATGAGCAGCTCCAGAAACATCCTCCAGAACCCAGCCAAGAGTTCCAAGGGCATAGCCAAAGGCCCCATCAAGATTCTGAACCCCCATCTATTAGACATCCCGCTGGATCATTGCCATGGCAACAAAATGGCAGAACCTGCCCCTCTACAGTCCATCCCGGGGGTCCAGCTGCCAGCAACTCCCCCTGCAGTTGCCAAAGCAGCTCCTGTCCTCCTATAGCACCCTCAGGGAAGGGAGCTTAAGAGTACCTACCCCAGTAGAAATAAGTCCACGCACAAAGGGAAATCTCTGAGCACAAAACAGTAATGAAGGTCCACCCCCTCTTAAGGAAACCGCAGCTAGAGGGGCAGTGGGTGCTCTGCGGATTTGAGGATGGGGGTCACAACTTGTCTGGAGTGCCTATAAGACTGCCCAATTCTCTCCTGTGTTTCCACCCTCCCAGAAACCCTTGCTCCCTAACTCTCCCTTCAGGGTTCCAGTCTTCCTCATCAGTTGCAGGAGGACCCACACTACTGGGCCCCAGTGTGCCCCTCTCTAAGAAGTACCTGTGTCTGAGATTGGAAAAACAAGGTCAGAGGTGACCCGGGGTAGGGGAAAGAAAACTGAGTCACAAAGGCATCACTTTCCCACTTCCACCCGGGAACACGCCGGGTTCTTCTTCTCAAAGGTGGCCCTCTCAGAGCCCCCGTTTCCCCAGGTTCCATTCTCCTCCCTCATCAGCTACAATCCCTCTCTTCCCACCTACCACACCCCTTCCCCATTTTCCAACTCCCTTCTACACCTAGCACCCCGAACCCCGGGCTCTGAAACCCGGGTTCTGGGCCTTTGGGGCTTTTCCTGGAGTCCTCATGCCCCACCTCGCTGCCATCTCTCCATTCCTTTTTGCATTCGCCCCGAAGCCCCCTCACGGGCATCCCATTTTTCCTCCGCCGACCCTCCACCTCGGGGTTCCTCTTTGGGTCCCAGGGTCCTGGCTACCCTCCTGCCCCATCAGCCCTCCTCCTGAGATCCTCCCACCTCCCCCCACCTTCCCGATCCTCCGGGTGCCCCGGCCCCCATCCCTCCTCGGGGGCTGGCCCCACCCCCTGAGCCCCCAATCTCAGGCCAGGCAGTGCCCGCAGTGGGGGACCGGATCGGGAAAATAACAAATGGAGGCGGCGGCGGCGGGAGGGGGAACTACGAGGGGTGGGGGTGGGGAGCCGCGGGCCAGAACCCGGGCGGGCCCGAGGCCCGGGCCGCGGCAGATCTTACCTGGTTGTAGCTCGGGACGGCTGGCTGGCTCCGAGCGGGATTCGGGGCTCCGGCGCCTCCGGGGGGCGGCGGCGGCCGCTCCCCCGCCCCCCTCTCCTCTTCCCGGCTTCAGTCGCCGCCGCGACGGCGGCGGCGGCGGCCCCGACACCCCCGGAGGGCGGCCCCCATCCCCCCTTCTACCCCACCTGGCCCCGATCGCCCGCCCGCCTCCGGAGCAAATCCCGATCCCCGCTCTCGCTCGGCCCCTCCCCAGGCCTGCCGCCTCCCCAGGCCACCCGGAACGCCCGGGCCGCGCAGCCCGCCCCCGCCGCGCCGCCGCCCGCCCCCGCGGCCCGGCTGGCGCTCCGCTCGGCTCCGACCCGCCGCCCGCCGCCCGCGCCCGCCCCGCGCAGCCTGCAGTCGCGCGATCCCCGGCCCCCTAGGCGGCCTCCGCCCGCGGCCCCCGCCCCTTCCCGGGCGGTCGTCTCCCTCGCCCCCTCCTGGCCCCTCCCGGAGGCCGGCGGTCCCCCCGAAACGGGTCCCGGCCCCAGGCCCCGGCCCGACGCGGGGCTGCGGGCGGGCGGGCTGGGCTGCGCGTCCGGCGACTCGCACAGGAAAGCGGACGGCGAAGGGAGGGCGCTTGGGAGAGGGGGATGGGAGAAGGGAGGAAGAGGGAGAAGGAGGGAGCGCGGAGGAACGGAGGAGAGAGGGGCCGGGAGGGAGCCGCTAGGGAGGGAGGGAGCGCGAGGCGAGCGGCGAGGCGAGGGGGGGAGGGGGATCCGGAGAAGGGGAGGCGCCGGGCGAGTTGTCAGAGACAGAGGCCGAGGGGGCCTGGGCGCGGGGAGGGGTTCGCTCAGGCGGAATGCGGGGAGCCCGCGGGCCTGGCGCGGGAGAGGGCTAGGTAGGAGGGGCCGTGGGTTGTGTGGGCAGTTATGAGGGGGGCTGGAGAAGTTTGGGGGCCAAGGGGTGTGCGGTAGAGGTGAGGGGGAGGCCTGTGGGTTTGTGGCAGAGATGGGGTAATGGAGTTAGGTTGGAGAGATGGAGTTTCTTGGGGGCCACGGGGGCAGTGAGGTGTGTGACAAGGGGAGGGGAAAGAAGCTTGGGGTGACAGCGTCTTTGGCAAACGTGTAGCAGAAGAGCTTTGGGAGGGCATTTGTGAGAGAGAATGGGATGGAAGTTTGGGGTCATAAGGAGGGGAAGAAATTGAAAAGATGGAGACATACACAGGAGGATGGGGTTTCTGGACGAGAGTGAAGAGTTTGGGGGTGATTGGTGTTGGGAAAAGAACTGCAAATATAAGAATTGGGAGTAATGACAAGTCTAGAGATGTCATGTGGAGAGAGAAGGGAAAGCAAGAGGAACCTTAAGAAAGGATGGAGACGGTAGGACCAGATGCAGATTCTAGGGGACTGGGTTCTGGGTGGGAGAGGAAAGTGGGAGATGGGGCGGGGGTGGGGGAGATGGCTGGATTCCAGGGGGGGCGGGGGAGTGGTTTCCAAAAGAGCTGAGGAGGGTTTCGTTTGGCAAGACAAGGTAGATAGAATGGGGTGCGGGTGGAAGGGAGTGGTAATGAAGATGAGAAAGAAATGTAAGATAGACAAGGCCTTTGGTGGCCATGCGGAGGAGGAGGGAAATTCAGTGATAGGGAGGACAAGCCAGGGGAGATGGAAAGGGAAAGCAGTAGAAGGAAATGGTAGGAATGGGGGCGCATGAGCGTTCATTTATGGGAGTGGGACACCATCCTCAGGCCCTCTGGCTGGTAGCAGCTCCATTTTCCTTCTCAAATCTGTACAGAGTCATCACTCACAGTACTTTGGGCTACAGGGAAGGGGTCGGGTGGGGATTAGGCTCCACGTGGAGACAACCCCTGGTGCCCAGGTTCCCCCATCGAGATCATTCTAATGTGGAGACAGCTCCACCGCAGACCCCTCTCCAGGCAGCCTCTGCCCCTGACAGTCCCCAGCCACTCCCAGTCTTCAGCCAGGAGGCCAGCACCCCCAGTCCCCACCCCCCAGAGTCTCCTGGGCTCTCTCCCTGCCCCACACCGAGCAGCAACATCTCTCAGGACAAAGGACACCAAGACGCTGGGTGATTTTTGGCAGCTGAGATCGGGAAGGCCAGAGAATGGGAGGGAGGCAGGCTGGGAAACGGGAAGAGCTGGAGCCGGAGTCTGGACTGGGAGCCCTCAGTAGCGCTCCAGGTCGGGGCTGGGGGTGGTGTTTGTGTGTGAGCCCGCCAGCTAGAGGCCCAGGGTGGGCCCTGAGGGTAGGATCCCACCAGCCTTCTGAGAGGGAAGGAGCTTGGCTCTGCAGCAACTGGTAGATTTTGCCTCCTATTTCCCTGGGCCGGGCTCAGCCTAGTTCTAGGAGTACCAGAAGCTCTGAATGGATCCTGTGGCACTGGGGAACCCGAGCAGGAAGGCTTCCCTGGCCTAGGAATGAATCACCACTCTTCAGACTCTTGAACTGGTTGGCACTCACTTTATTACCCCAGTCCCACCTTCCTTATCCCTCAGGGCTTTCCAGACAGCTCCACCCCACCCACCCACCCCCCGCTGCCCACTCCCTTCATCTGTGTCCTAGGAGAACCCCAGCTCCTTCTCCCCACCCCCCAACTTTGTTCCAAGGCTCCTCCTCTCCCCATGGTTCCCCCTCCATTGCATTTCCTCCCTGTCTGCACTGTTCAGTTCAGTCCCCCACTGGGCCCTGGCCCAGGCTCTTCCCAGCTCCTTTCCAGGCCGAGCTCTTCTCCCTCCTTTTTTAACCACTAAGGGATGGGCTAGGATGGTGACATAGCGGAGCCTAAAAGAAAAACGTAGGCAGTGGTGGAAACGGGATAAGGAGAGTGAGAAGAGAAGCCAGGGCCTACCCCCTCCAATTCCTCCCCTACCTGAGGGCCGGGCTCACAACTCAGCTTCAGGGAGCATCACACACACCCCACCACCATCCCTCACCCCAGCTCCCTCTCTGGCCCCAGTCCCCCACGACCCACCCGTCTCCAGGCAACGGCACAAAAGGAAAGTGGAGAGAGGGGCCTGGGAGGCCCAGGCAGAGCTAGCTGTAACCCAATCCAAGCCAGTACCTGAGGGGTTGGGGTGGGGGGGGGCATGAGAAGGCGACCTAGCAAGGAGGAAAGGGCAGAGGTTAGGAAATGTGGCTCCGACCAGGAGTTACTGAAGAAAGATGGATATAATGGACCCTAGAGAAAAGTACGGTGTGCCCCCAAGGGAAACAGAAAAGGACACCAGGAGACAGCAGAGAAGGGAAAGCTGAGATGCCCGCGCTGTAATGAAGAGCACAGAGAATGGGGCGAGAAACTCTTCGACTGAAAAGGGCTGAGTTGTCAGCCACACAGGAGGAGAAAAGCAGAGAAGCGGGTCCTGCCCATACAGAACGGGAATCCTCTTCCAGTCCTGGAGCTGGGCAGGATGGCAGAGGGGGTCCAGGACCAGAACTCAGAGAAGAAACAGAGTGGGAGGCCCACAGAGGGAGCAGCCTTGCAATTCCCCCCACCCTCGCCCCGTAGCCAGTGCAGTCAACAGCCTACAGAAGCTTGATACACTCCAGTGGCCACAGCTCCACCCGGGTATCCGAGCCCTGGAGGGGGCTCCCCCGCCCCCCTCCTCCGGCCCCTCCCCCCCGCCCCCCTCCTCCCCAGTGGTTCCTGGGTTCCCATCTCAATGCTGGGGCTCCGCTGGAGCTGAAGGGTGATAGTGCGTCTCCCCAGCCACACACTGGCACCCTTCTCGCAGGCTGACCCAGGGAGGGGCCCGTTGAGCACCCCAGGTCCTGAATCCCCAGTTTACTGGAAGGCTGTTTCCTCCGGCTTCTGTACCCCCAGTACCATTCTTCCCAAGCACCATCCTTTCCTCCCCGGGTCCCCACCTTGCAGGGGGTGCTGCCCAGGCAGTGCTGGTCGATCCCAGAAGCAGCCAGGACTTGGTCTGGGAGAGGCCCAGTACCGGAGCTGCTCCAGCCCACAGCTTTATCCCTCCTCTGGTCAAGGCCCTTGGTGAATCTGCAAACCCTTTGGATCCCTTTCTCCAAAAATGCATATACACACACAATTTTTGATACTTTTAGGAATTCTGCGGCCCCAGGTTAAGGACCCCCAATTCCCCTGGGTCCTGGGGCCAGGCTTGCTGCTGACACGGCACGGCAATGTGCTCCCTGCCTGGCCAGGGTAAGGTGGGCAATGCCATCCTCCTGGCCTATTTGTTGGGCTTCTTCCTCTTTCTGTGCCCTCTCCAGCTCTGCTATCCAGTTTCACCGACTTGCAGGAGCTCCATCTTCTCTCCCCTCGTGTGCACGAGAGTAAGACTCCTCAGACACAGTAATGCACGGTGACTCACACTTTAATGGTGGTGCTCATTTCAACGCCACAGAGGTGCTGGCAGCTGTGGAACACGGCACGGGGGAGTGAGACGGTGCTCAGGTGCAGCTGCAGGAAGAACGAACGAGGGGGAGACGGGCTGGGGAGAGAGGGACAGGGGAGGAGCCCCAGGCACACAGCCCCACCTCTGGACCGAGCCAGGCTGAGGTTAAGGCTTGGCACGCACACAGGAACCCTCATCGAGGCCCCTTTCTGTACCCTTCCCGTTCCAGCAAGACCCCCACCCCAGGTCATCTCAGAATCTACAGTCACATGAAATACAGACACATGGTCCCGTCCAGTCAGGCCAGTTTCTGGCCCTGGAGTTATGAGGAAGTGAATCATTAACAGGATGAATGAAAAATAAATAAATGAATAAATAATACATCAGTGCCTTAGGCCAGGCCTGAGCACGCAGCCAGCACTCCCCTCCACTCAGCACTGTGCAGTTCCTGTCTCATATGCAACCTGGAAACGAACAGACCCAGCTCAAAGCACACATGACGCACGGCCCCTCTACACACCGCAACAACCAGCCCTGACGCTCCGGCACGGACCCTGATCGGTCTTCCATGGATGCCCTTACATCCTCAGTCCATGGCCAGTTTTTGAGGAGGGAGAAGAGAAAGGAAGGAGTGGAGAGTGTGGAACCCAGAGTGGGCGAGAGCGGAGACAGCAGGGGCTGGACCAGTCAAGGAGCAGCGCAGCAGGTCAGCCGGGGTGTTGTCTGGGGTGAAATTTCGAGCAGGACTGGAAAGAAGAGGTTCCAGGAGGACGGGCGAGGGGTTCCAAGTCTCCAGGCAGGTAGAGGGATCACAGCACGCTGGGATTGCGGAAATTATGTCCGGCGAAGCGAGCTTCGTCCCCCAGCTCTTCTTCGATTCTGAGAGAGGTGAGTCAGAAAGGAAAGAGTCAGGGAAGCAGGAGGACCGCCCCCGCTTCCCATGGGGCCGCCATCCTCCAAGCCCCTCGCACCACCTGCTCCCGGGTCCTGGCCTGAGCGAGGTCATTCCCTGGCTTTCCGTGGGCTGTCAATCAGGCCATCTGTAAACCCATCCATCAAAAACAAGTATTCTCTGGATGCCTACTGTTTGTCCTCCAGGCCCCGGGCACTGGAGATGAAATGGTGGAGAAACACAGCTTATAACCCCCTGGGCCCTGGGCTTCCATTCCCCGGGTCCCCTCACCTCATGAGCTGGTTGTACTTAGCCAGACGCTCGGAACGGCATGGGGCACCAGTCTTGATCTGAAACACCACAAAAGAGAAGCAGTTCCGTGGCCGCCCTTTGCCCCGTGAAAGAAAACTTATACTCCCTTGAAATTCCCCCAACACCTGCAAACACCTGGAAGGAGAGAGCCACCCGAGCCTAGAACCCACCAATTGCACAAAGGGCTCCCTGGCGCTCACCTGGCCTGTGCACAGCCCTACCACCAGGTCCGCAATGAACGTGTCCTCAGTCTCTCCCGAGCGGTGACTCACCATGACCCCCCAGCCATTCTCCTGGGCCAGCTTGCACCTGCATCCGTACAGCAGCACTGAGCCCCAACGCCTCACGCCCGCACCCTCTTCTCATCCCCTATGTTGGTCAAGAAACGTCTGGGCAGAGGGAGCAGAACCAGGAGAGCCGTGAAAGTGACTCCAGGTTCCCTGCCCCCTTCAGCACTTGTGGGCAAGACTGGGCTGGGAGAAACGGGCTGAGTCAGGGACGGCAGGCACTCACGCTTGGATGGCTTCGGTGACCGAACCGATCTGGTTGACCTTCAGCAGCAGACAGTTGCAGGCCTTCTCCTCCACGGCCCGCTCGATTCGCTTTGGGTTGGTCACTGTCAGGTCGTCACCCACAATCTGGATCCCCACGTTGGCTGTGAACTTGGACCAGGCAGCCCAGTCGTCCTGGTCAAAGGGGTCCTCAATAGAGACCACTGATGGGAGAGCGATGCGGAGGCTCTGAGTCAGGCAGGAACACCCCGCTGAGATTCCCTGAATGGACGGGTCAGACCCCCTGGCCAATTCAGCTTCCTCACCCCTGCTTCCCCCGAAACAAGCCTGCCCTAACTGCTTCTTGATTCTTCCATAAAACCTTTCAAAAAACAAGAGTTTAGAAACTTTCTCACAACCTATCTTGGTATTTTCCCATCTTCTACCAGGAAGCCCTTCCTCGTTGCTATTCTAAAAACTTCATTCTGCAAAATGTAAGTCTATTTTCTCTCGCTCTGTCTCAGGAACTGGAAGCCAAGTACCTCCATCCCGGGGTAAAAACCACTGGGGGACCTAGAGAGGGCGATTCAGCACCTCCGCACCCACATGACGTCCAGCTCCACTCAGTATCCAGGATCCAGCCACCACACCGCTGGCTTATGGGATCTTAGTTCCCTGACCAGGGATTGAACCCGTGCCCTCGGCAGTGAAAGTGCAGAGTCCTAAGCACTGGACCGCCAGGAATTCCCCAGCATCCAGTTTTCTCAACCAAAGATCCTGAACTGTGCTAGTTCCAGTCACCCTCTCACCAGGCCTGGTTCCTCCCAAACCCACCCCCTGATCCCAGCAGCTTCAGAGATCATGACTTTAATCAGGATCCAAAGCAGATGGAACAGATTCACCACAGGTACCTGCACAATTACACGACATCCAAAGCCCAACCTCTGCAGGAGGCTCCTTCACCCCATCCCTGGTTCTCAGGTTCCTCTCAGGACATCTCTCCCTGACACCCGGGTCAGCACCCCCGTAAGGTCCAGAGTTGTCCCCAGCACATCCCTGCCTGCCCCCTGCCCTCCCCCTGCCACAGCCCTTGCTCTCACCAGGATAGTTCCTGACAAAGTCCTGGTAGAGGGCCCCCAGCTGGTCCCCAGTGATGTATCGGGAAGGATTAGCGGGAGACTTGAAGTCCAAGTCGTATTTGCCATCACGATGAAACTCCGAGGCGGCGACATCCATGCCAATGACGATCTTTTCTGTGTAGCCAGCCTTGTCAATGGCTTCCTTCACCAGCTCCAAGGCTGGGGATGGAATACGATGGGCGAGGAGGAATGAGGGAAAGAAATTCAGAACAGAAGTGGAGGGCTGTTGCTAGGGAGAGGTCTGGTTAAGGTTGTTTTGGGGTTATTCTCAGGTCTGCGACAAGCAGGCCACCTTTTAGGAAGGCAGAGGAACGGAATTGTGTTAATAATAGTCTTTTTGTTTTTGTTTTGGCCGCGCCGCGCGGTGTGTGGGATCTTGGTTCCCTGACCAGGGATCGAACCGCAGCCCCTGCATTGGAAGCATGGACTCTTAACCACTGGACCACCAGGGAAGTTCCATAGTTTTGTCGTGTTTTGTTTTGTTGCGGTACGCGGGCCTCTCACTGCTGTGGCCTCTCCCGTTGCGGAGCACAGGCTCCGGACGCGCAGGCCCAGCGGCCATGGCTCATGGGCCCAGCCGCTCCGCGACATGTGGGATCTTCCCGGACCGGGGCACGAACCCGCGTCCCCTGCATCGGCAGGCGACTCTCAACCACTGCGCCATCAGGGAAGCCCAGTTTTGTTTGTTTGTTTGTTTGTTTGTTTGTTTTGTTTTAAATAGCTATAATTTATTGAGGGCTTAACTATGTCACCTAAGCACTTACACATACGATCTCATTTAATCCTCACAATATGCTAAGAGGTAGAGACTGTTGTTCCCACTTTACAGATGAGAAAGACAAGCACAGAGAAGTTAAGTGAGCAAGATCCCCAGCCAGAAACTCTTCAAGGCAAGGTTCAAATCCAGGCAATTTGGCCCCAGAAAGTTAACTCTTAGCCACTACCTGCCTGTATAGTTTCTCTTCACTATAAGGCTTCTCCCAGGGCAGGGAAAGGCTAGAAATCCTAGAAGTCTAAGAGGTTGGGGTGGGAATGGGATAGATTTGGAGTGGATTCCCTGCAGTATGGTGTATCTCATCAAACTGAGGATCCATCAGAGTTAAAGGTGGGGACGGATCCCACAGGTCACCTAGACCATCTCCCAGCATCCCCAGGGGCTCCAGTGGGAACTTGCAGATGCTTACAGATCTGGCTGGGTGGATAAAGAATGTCCTCTCAGGCCTGCATGTGAATTTGTTAGGCCCTCTGGCACCCACTCCGAGGAATGGAACCTCTTGGAATTAGCTCAGGGACCCTCACGCAGCCTCCTCGGGACTTGGTGAAATGTGTGGCCCTTCCTGATGTCCCGGGATGGAGTGAGACTTAGAGCTAGGAGTGGGGTTCCTGGCCTCACCTTCACTGTTCTCCAGGATATTGGGGGCAAAGCCACCTTCATCTCCCACGTTGGTGGCATCCTTGCCATACTTGTCCTTGATGACGCCCTTGAGTGTGTGATAGACCTCCGCCCCGAGTCGCATGGCATCCCGAAAGCTCTCAGCGCCCACTGGGAGGATCATAAACTCCTGCATGGCCAGCTTGTTCCCAGCATGGGAGCCTCCATTGATCACATTGAAGGCCTGGGAGCCACAGGAGGACAGAAAAGTCACAGAGCACTTCCCTCTCCGCCCCTGGGAGTGTCAACCCCAAATCCCAAACTTCCTCCAGCTTCCTGGACTCAGAGTCCCCTGTCCCCATCCTTTCTCTTTAGCTGCGCCCCATCAGTCCTCACAAGGCTTCATACTCCCTCCCCACGCACCCCTGGGAGGGGCAGGTCATAGTCTCACCGGCACAGGCAGGATGAGGTCTGAGTTCCCGGCCAGCTGAGCAATGTGGCGGTAGAGGGGCAATTCCTGCTCGGCCGCCCCTGCCTTACACACGGCCAGGGACACACCCAGGATGGCATTGGCCCCAAACTTGGCTGGGAGATTACAGAGGAAGGCACTGAGCAAACACGTCCCCTTCCCCTTCCAGGCCTCGCCTCCACCTACACTCCCCAAAAGGAGCCAGTAAAGGAGACCCCCCTCCTCCCTCTCCACTCCTGCAACACCTCATCCATCCTCTCCTGAAAATAGTGGGGGGCGGCGAGGGGAGGTGAGTGGAAGGGGCAGAGAGAGGCACTATTGCTAAACACCCCTGAGACCACAGACTATCTGCCACCAACTCCCCCCTCCTTATGCTGCAAAGTTCTCCCTTCTGTCTAATGTCATTCCCCTCCCACTGGCGTTAAACTCATGGTTTCTTGAAGGGCTAGTCCTCGTCGGGTCATCCTTCTCTCTCTTTTTTTTTTTTTTTGGCCACACCTCACAGCCTGCAGGATCCGACCAGGGATCATACCCGTGCCCCCTGCAGCGGAAGCTCATGCGTGGAGTCCTAACCACTGGACCTCCAGGGAAGTCCCAGGTCATCCTTCCTAAGAAGCCCCCCACAGCGCTGGCCCCTCAGTTCTCCATCTGCTCCATGAGTTCCCTCCCCACCCCGACTCTCTCCCAGCCCCTGCTTACACTTGTTCTCAGTCCCATCCAAGTCCAACATGAGGTTGTCCAGCTTCTCTTGTTCCACCACAGAGAGACCCTGTGAGCAGAACCTCCATCACCCAAAGCCAGGATGAAGGCTGGACCCTAAGCCAGAGGGCCCCCTACATCCACACACAGGCTCACATCTAGCCAGGGTCCAACCAGCTTCCTGCAACAGCGGCCTGTCTGGATTAGGGGACCTGAAGCTCCATGGGAGCAGGGGGCATCCTTCCCCGGTAACCATGATTCCCAAGAGGTGGGCCTTTCTCCCTCTCCTTCATCGTCCCCTAATCCAGCGTTCCTTCCAGGACCCTGGTCCCCACCCCCAGCAAAGAGCGGGCCTCACTGAGCTGATGAGGGCCGGGGCGATGGCGGTGTTGATGTGGTCCACTGCCTTCAAGACACCTAGGGAGAGGTGGAGAGGTCAGGCCGGCTCAGGCCAGGCGGAGCCCGAAGAGGAAAGGTGGGGGGAAGGCATGCAGGAAGAGGGCTGGGGACTGGTGTGAGGTCCCCAGTAGAGGGACGGGAGAGCCGGGAAAAGACAAAGGGCCTCACCTTTGCCTAAGTAACGCTGTTTGTCCCCATCCCTTAGCTCCAGGGCCTCATAGATACCAGTGGAGGCTCCACTGGGCACGGCAGCCCGGAAAAGCCCTGGGAGGGGAACGTGGAATGAGGATGGAGGGAGAGGACACCACAGGGACCAGAGATTCTTCAGCCTTCCAGCTCTACGCCCCTGCAGCCGCATCCAGCCTTCTTCCACCAGTGCTCCTTAACGACCCCCCCGCCCCGCCCCGACCTGGACACACGCACGGAGGCGGATGCACAAGCACTGGCCTCCTCATCCACCCAACTGAGGTCCCACGTGCGCAAGTGGGAACCCACAGAAATGAAGCTATGCAGGCAGCACACACGGTGCACGCACACACGGTACACACACGCACACACGGTGAACACAGAGGGCAGAGGCAGGCTGTGTATCACACACTAAACTAGCACACAGAGACCGGCCTATCCTGGCTCCCCTGGAAAAGGAGGATCCACCCCGCCCCGCTACAGGCTCGTGAGCCTGGCTCAGCGCCCCATCCCCACTGGGAATCCCCGGGGAGCCTCCCATGCCAGGCGAGGGCAAAGCCAGCATGGCGGCTGTGGGAAGGCCCTGCCCATTACCTTTGGCAGTGTAGAGATCCACCTCCACCGTGGGATTCCCACGGGAGTCCAGGATCTCCCGGGCCCAGATCTTCTCAATGGACATGATGGCTGGGATCTCCTTGGGTGGAAGGGAAGGAAGGAGAAAGGTAAGAGGCTTAGAGGGGTGGAGCCTGAGACCAGTGGGAGGGGCCAAAGGCTGGGAGGCTGGGAGGGATGGGAAAGAGGTTACTGCACTGGGCGGGGTGTGGGGGGGTGACGAGGAGCTGGCTGCAGTCGTCGGCTGTAGAAGGGATCCCCCCGCCCGTGGGGAGAGGAGAAGGTCAATGCAGTGAGGAAGGGGAGGTCACTGCAGTGGGGGGCGGGGTAGGATCAAAAACGAGATGGGACTGATTCACTTTGTTATAAAGCAGAAACTAACACACCATTGTAAAGCAATTATACCCCAATAAAGATGTTTAAAAAAAAAAAAAACGAGATGGGAGGACTCCGCAGTGAGGAGGGGAGGGGAGGGGCACGGCAGTGGTTCCCTCGCCCCCTCAGCAGCCGGCTGGTGGGGTTCCCCCAGATCTCCTCAGGGCGGTCCGGCTGCTAGGTTTGCATTTCTCCTTGGAGCCCAGAAGAGCATGGGTCGTATGGGCAGCGGGAGGCCTCTCCTCCTGAGCCCCCATCCCCCACAATCTAATGCTCCAACCCCCACTCCAAGGTCCCAATCTCCCTCCAAACGTATGTCCCTCCTCTTCCCGAGAGATGTACAGTAGAGAAGTCTGCGAGAGGGTCCTCAGTCTCTGAGGGTTGCCGTGGGGAGGGAGGAGGACGAAGAGAGACCCGTGGGGAGAGGCACGGCTGGGCCGGTCCTCCCCCGGCCCCTAGACAAATTCTCCCTTCTTCCCATCCCTCCCCGGTGCAGTGGAAACACTGTAACCGGAGTGGGCGATGAGGGAGAGGAGTGGGAGAGGGGCGTCTAGAGGAAGTCTGCGGACGCCGAGGAAGGGTGAGAAAGACATTTCCCCGATGCAAAGCCAAAGGACGTGCCAGGGTAAAAATGCACAGCCCGGGGAGACCGCGAAACCTTATCATCGACAGAACCGGAGGCGAAAAGGCGCATGGGGAGGGGGCAGACAAGGGTGGAGAAAGGCGCAGTTAGACACAGGTGCGCAGAGGCCTGGCGCGCGAATGAGGAGGGGGCGACAGTCTGAAACCGAGACGAGCGGTCCGGGAAGGCTGGGGAAGGAGGTGCCTGCGGGGCGCTGGTGGCGAAGCAGGTGCGCAGCGCCGCGGGGCGAGGGATGCGCGAGGTCCGGGGCGAGGGGCGGGGGCGCGGCGGCGAGGGAATGGGGCCGGAGGGGCGCGGGGCTCGTCTGGGGCTTCACCTCGGGGCTGCAGACCCAGCCTGTGGCGGTGGCGCTGTCGGTGGCGCTGGCAGTGGTGGTGGTGGCGGCGCAGAGAGAGCGGGAGTGGCGGTGGCGGCGGCTGCGGCGCCCGGGCGGCGGGCGGGGGAGGCGCGGATAGGGCCGGGCGGGCGCATGTGACCCGGAGCCCCCGATGATTCAGGAGCCGCCAGCGGAGGCGCACGTAGGAGCGCGGAGGAGGGGGGGGGGGCCCGGGGGGGTGGGGGGGGGGGGGCAGGAAGAGAGCGATGTGGGAGGGGCCGGGGGCCACCCACGACCTATACCCCCGCCGCCCACGCGCGCTCATACCCACGCCCCGACCCCGTGGAAAGTAACAATCTCAGCCTGACGCCAGTGAAGCCCGTGACAGCCTCAGTGTCTCACAAACCCGGTCAGACACGAGAGTATCAAAATGTCTCTTTATTGGAAAAACGAACAACTGTTCCTAACACTCCAGGCCGCCGCCTCCGCAGCCAGTTCCTCAAGCCTCCCCTGGCCCATCCAGGCCTGGTTCCCACCAGGCCTACCCGAGGGGCTGCTCCCGCGCAGTCACCGCTGCCCAGGTGCCCGTCACAGAGTCTGGGAGGCGGGCTGTGATGAATTCCTAGGCCTGGGGCAAGAGAAGGCGTCCTCTGTCTCCGGAAGAGGGGGTGTGGGCCCCCCCAACTGGGAGTCTCCTCGGTCTTGGAGCCAGCATCTTTGGTCTCCTGGAGGAAGAGGACAGAAGCCAATCCTCTGGGCCCCCTGCACTCCCACTGCTGCCTCTGCCCCACCTGAAGTGCCCAGCTGCCACGCTTCCCTGGTCTCACAGCCTCAGTCTCTTCCTGCCTCCTTCTGCCCTCCTTTCTTCCTTCTGTCCTGTTATTCTTAGCTTTGCTCTTTAGTGCAGGATCTTCCTCTCCTGCCTTCTGTAGGCCCAGCTGCCATCCTCATATACCACGGCCCCCAACCCCGCCCCCCCATGCCCCAGACCCAGCATTTCCCATCAGGTGTGGCTGCCCAGCCCACAGCCACCTCTCTGCCTGCCACCCCATTCATACTGCTTACTCCTCAGGCCTCCTGATGTATCTCCTAAGCCTCTCTCAGCTCCTCCCAGGCTCTTCTGGTTCTTTCTCCTCACCTGTGACTCCTAACCCAGGTCTCCCCAAGGGTTCTCCTTGCCTCTGCCTCCCTCACCCACCTCCTCCTACAGCAACTTCCCTTCCCGTCCGCCAGGCCCTTGGCCTCCTCTTCTGGCCTCCCTGCCCCCCGTCCTTACTGTCCTTGGAGGCTAGGGGAACTGCGAGATCGATGACTGGTCCACTTCCAATTCGGGCTCGGGCTCGGCCTCCTCCTTCACCCTCTGCCGGATCTCGTCAGCCTCAGCCCTCTCCTCCTCCTCGTAGAAGTCCTTGTCCAGGCGCTCGAGATGCGCCACCTGCACCAGGGCCTCCCGGCGGTAGTCGTTCTCGTCCGTACACGGGTTGTCCAGCAGCACCAAGGCTCGCAGCTTGGGCAGGTTCCGCAGCTTGGCGAGCTCCCCCAGGTCAGCCACCATGTTGCCCCTGCCGGTGTGGTGGGGAGGTGTTCACGAGAGCACAATGGGCTTCGGAGGCTAGCTACCAGGTATGGGCCCTCGGGGGAGTCTCCCACTGGGCTCCGGTTTCTCTAGAAACATGGCCTCTGTGGACTGGCCTGCCACGCACTGCCAGATTTGCTGCAGAGACGCTGGGTAACCCTACTCCTGTCCTGTTCCGCCCTTCAGGGAATCCCTAGGCGCCACTGTCTATTCTGTAATGTGTCATATTTATCTTTTTGGAGCAGCAGAGCTAGGTATCAGCCCTGTCTTGTAGTTGGGGAGTAGGGGGGAATCTCCTTTGTAGGGACAGATTTCTGTGTCATCACACCTAACCAAAGGTTAGAAGGTAGGACCGAGCCAGTGGAGAAGGAAATGGGCTCTAGGGTCATGGAGATGGTGCTGTCTCGGCGCTCCCACAGGAAGGAGCCTGGAGCTGGGGATGGGTCGGGGCCTCCCAGCCTGAAGGATAAGCTTCCTCCCCTCAAGTACCTCACTGTAGGATACTGTGTATTGTTTTCATGCTCTTGCCTCACGCCTCACGCCTCAGAGGCTGGACTGTCCTTGCTTGCAGGTCTTTGGCCCCAGGGGCACCTCCCAGTCACTGAGACAACCCCTCTGCCCCACACTTACTTCTAAACATCCCTGGTAAATAGCCACTGAGGAAGGTCCATTATCCCTGTCTAGACCATTAACAGGAAAACCATACCCCCTGCACCCTACCAGACCAAGGGGGCAGAGCTAATTAGCAAGAGATCGCTCCAGCAGTCAAAGCAGGACTTTGGGCTTCAAGGTACAACCACCACTCCCTACATGGAGACTCTTTTTCCACTGCCAGAATCGAGGATTTGTCTTTGTTGACGAAAGAGGCAATTTCCTTACGTCTTTGCTTAAAGATACACACATAAAATCCTCCATCTGACAAGAGTTGCTGCAAGAAAATCGCCCCTGATCCTCAGTGCCTTTCCATCTAGAGATTTTCTTTTAAATACTCTTCTCACCTCAGATCTGAGCACGGGGACTTACCTGGTTGCGCAGTGGTTAAGAATCCGTCTGCCAATTCAGGGGACACGGGTTCGAGCCCTGGTCCGGGAAGATCCCACATGCCGCGGAGCAACTAAGCCCGTGTACCACAACTACTGAGCCTGTGTCCTAGAGCCCGCGAGCCACAACTACTGAGCCCGCGTGCCACAACTACTGAAGCCAGCGTGCCTAGAGCCTGTGCTCCGCAACAAGAGAAACCACCGCAATGAGAAACCCGTGCACCACAATGAAGAGTAGCCCCTGCTCGCCGCAACTAGAGAAAGCCTGTGCAGCAACGAAGACCCAACGCAGCCAAAAATAAATAAATCAATAAATTTATGGAAAACAAAACAAATCTGAGCATGTCTTGTGTTTTATAGCAGTATGGGGCCCATTACAGGTGGGGCTCAGGAGAAGAGAGGCAGGAAACTGGAAGGGGAATTGGGGCCCAGGAGATGGAGAAGGGCAGTGGAAACTTATATGGGATGGAGCCAGACTGTGAGTCCCTGAGAACAGGGACCATCTCTGATTCCTTCAGATGGTTCCCGGAACATGGCCTGGCACGTAGTACGTTCTCAATATGTGGGTTGAATGAATAGGATTCAGGGGTCTCAGGCTACAAAGGTCTCAGTGCTGTAATTAGGACTGATGCAGAAGAAAGTAAGGACAGGACGGGGGAGGATCAGGACGGAGGATGAGGTGAGAATCTGGGGGTGGTCTAGAACTGGGGGATTGGGACCAGGGAGAAACATAGGGGCAAAGGTGGCTCCTGGTCAAGGGTAGAGGCACGGTGGGCCTGGAGGGGGCTCCTACCTTAGGTTGAGGTACTGCAGTGATTCCATTTCCTTGGAGAAGCCACTCAGAGTTTCAATCTGGTTGTCTCGAAGATGCAAGGTAGTGAGATTGCTTAGGCTTTCCAAGCCTTCCACCTTCTTCAACAGGTTCTGGGCCTAGACCCCAGGATACAGTAGATCGATTGGGAGAGGGCAGCAGGGAGAGGGAAGGAAATCAGAAAGAGATGCAGCAAAAGGGCAAATCTAAGAGGTAGAGAGGGTACAGGAGGGGAGTGGAGGTGGGTAGAGACCCGCCTAGAGAGTAAAGAATCCAGAAGAAGCTGCCAACCCAGAGACAGCTCAGCAGTGACTCCTACTGCCCATCCCAGCACGGCCACCTCTGATTAAGGAGGAGATGCTTCAGCCCACCGCCCGCGCCAAGAGCCTCACTGCTCCACTGAGGAGAAATGGCTTCAGCTCCATCCTGGAATGAGGCGACTCAAGAGTCTAAAAGCCTAGACACATAAGTGGCCTCCTTAGCCTGATCTGAACCTCAGTTATGCACAAGGTGCTGCTACCTGTATCAAAGCAAACTGTCTCTGTATTATCCACACATCGTGTATTATCAGCCCTGCGAGGTGCTGAGCACCTTGTCTGTTTTGACTCTGAATCCACACAGCATCTGGCACCGAGTAAGCACTCAGGAAATGATACCAATTATGATGATGATGAAGTTAGTAGGCGAGTCTACTAGAACCGGGCATCCTGGCCCCCAGGACAGCGCCCCCTTCCCGGCACCAACCACCCTCTGACCCAGTGAGCTACCAGGAAGAGGTTCTTCAGCTTAGGAAGGTTGATTCCCACGGTGCTGTTCAGCTGGTTCCCCCGAAGCTCCAGTGTGTGCAGGCTCATCAGCTTCTGGGGGTCCAGACCTGTCACCATGTGGATGTGGTTCCCTGAGAAGGAGGGTGTCAAGAGTTCAAAGGGCCGCTTCAAATGTTCAGCAGTAGAGCCTGAATTTGGGGAGCCTCTGCATCATCTTCTCTAATGCCAGGTGATACGAGGAGGGACAGCTCCAGACTTAAGGGCTGCGGAGCCCTGGACAGTGGTCTGGCAAGTCCAAGGGCCCGACGGATGTGCCCACCTAAGTCTTTGAGGAGTGAATGAAGGGTGCCCAGCAATCTATATGGCTAACTCCCTCTCCTCCTTCAAATCTTTGCTCCAATGTCAACTTCCCAATGACATTTGTCCTAACCAACCTGTTTGAAATCGCCACCCCTGCTCCCCCCTTTTCCTTTACCCTGATTTTTTCCATAGCACTTATCTCCTTTTAACATGCTTTATAAATTTACTTATTTTTTTAAATTTTTATTTATTTATTTTTGGCCGTGTTGGGTCTTTTGTTACTGCGCACAGGCTTTCTCTAGTTGCAGTGAGCGGGCTTCTCACTGCGGTGGCTTCTCTTGTTGCGGATCACAGGCTCTAGGTGCGCGGGCATCAGTAGTTGCGGCGCACGGGCTCAGGAGTTGTGGCTCGCGGGCTTAGTTGCTCCGCAGCATGTGGGATCTTCCTGGACCAGGGCTCGAACCTGTGTCCCCTGCATTGGCAGGCGGATTCTTAACCACTGCGCGGGTCTTGGCCCCCAGGGAAGTCCCTAAATTTACTTATTTATTGTGATCATTGGGACTTCCCTGGTGGTCCAGTGGCTAAGACTCCATCCTTCCACTGCAGGGGATACGGGTTTGATCCCTGCTTGGGGAACTAAGATCCCACATGCCACGCAGTGCAGCCAAAAATTAAAAATAAAATACTGATCACTGATAATTGCCTGCCTCCCTTGACTACAATGTAAGCTACAGGAGAAGAGGGATTTTCTTTGTTTTGTTCACTGCTACATCTCCAGCACACAGAACTGTCATCGTGAACCATCGTGAATGAGTGAGTGAGTGAATGCAGATTGCTGTCGGCCCCAGGCGAGGAAGGGATCTTGTGAGGCCCATCCCAAGGCCCCACCTTTGAGATCCAGGCTGCCCAGACGAGGATGAGAGATGCCCTCAGTGTCGGTGATCTGGTTATAGGCAAAGCTGGCGATCTGCAGGTAGGGCAGTTCGCTCAACCGGGCACTCCGCAGCCTGTTGCCGTCAGCCTTGAGCCAGAGCAGGTGGGTGAGGCAATTGAGTGGGGACAAGTCTGTCAAGTGGTTTCTGGAAACATCCACAAAGCGCAGATGGATGTAGGAACGCAGCAAGTGGATGTCTGTCAGATCCCTAGGAGATGGTAGAGGCCAGGGTCAGGGTTAAGAATCCAGCAAGGACTATCAGAGGTACTAAAGCAGAGGGCAGTGTGAAGATGGCTTAGAGTGGAGAGGAGAGGGGCTGACAGAAGGGAGGGCTGGGGAGGGGGAAGAGAAGGTAGGTGGGTTCTCAACGGTGGGCAGGGACCTTGTGTCTGTGAAGGGCCGAGAAGCGACACTCTGAAAGACTAGTGAGGTAGTCCAACAGGAATCTCCACCCCCATCCCATACCCTCACAGCCTCCAATTGCCCAGGCCAGCTCTGACACAGGGAGTCACAGCGTCCTGAAAAGTAGACTCTATCCTTCCCTCCTCGCTGGTCCAGGATGCCAGATATCCAACCTCAGCCGAAACACCCAGGATGGAGGCTGAGAAAGGACACTGGGTCCCACATCCTCAGACCTCTCCTGGTCCCCCATGAACACACCTGTCTTTAACCACCAGCTTGACGTAAGCATGGGCCAGTCCATTACCCGTCTTGCAGAGCGCAGAAAGCCCTTCCTTCATCATGTCCTCTGTGAGGGGCGTGGACATCCACTGCAGGAGGAAGCGGACTCAGGCATCCCTTTCTCCCCAGCCCTTAATCCCGGCCCCTCTGTTTCCAAGCTCTCACTTCCTCAGAGTCTTCTCCCTCTTTCCTGTGGTCCTCCCACTCCTCTGACTCCTTCTCGTCGTCTTCCCTTTCCAGACCATCCGGGTTTGACTCAAAGTCTTCCAGATCATCTTCATCTGACATTTTTCTTCCCTGCTGAAGGCTCTGGAGTCAAATCCAGCTAGGTCCCGGCCCTGAGAAAGAAGGTCTCCTCAGCGTCTGCCAACGCTCCCTCCCTCACCTCCATGAATGGGTACCCCTCTCATCACCCTATCACCCCAGACCTCCTGCCAGCGATGCTTCTTTCCTCATCCCTGTGAACATCTCATTTTGACTCCCAACCTCCACTTCATACTTCCCACCAAGGACCCCTCTCACTTGGATGCCTTCCCAGACCCCCAAGACATTTCCTGCCCTTCTCAGGGGCTCCAGCTCCTCCAGCAGCTCGGTGTCCAGCTTCCTAGACTTCCCTCTCTTTAGTTCTCCCCACTTCTGCCTTAAGCCACGTTCTCCTCCAAACCTCCCTACTGCCCCTTCCCATCCCCTTCCATCTCTATAACCCCTGCTCTACTCCTCTCTTCTAACTCTCCCACGCCGCGTAGACCCATTTCCCTGTCCCCTCTGGGACACCAGCCTGACACGCAGCCTCCAACCCTCCCACTCAATCAATCCTCCTTTGCAAAGGGGCGCAGACCCTGGTTCTGCTCAACTAGAAGCTCTACTGGAGAGGTCTTGGCCCCAGAGGGAAGGACTGTTTGGTAGAGGGCAAGGGAGAAGGAGTTGTGTACTGCTGTTATGGCAACGGGGGGGGGGGGGCCGGGCACTCGCCTTCCGCAGCTGGCAGCCGTTGAGAGAAGAGCTGCGAATAACCGAACTGAAAATCCGCCGCGAAGCAAGTAGACCGGTAGTTCCCTGGTTACGAGCCCAATTTCCCAGTCCTAGGAACCCGAATGAAGGGCGGTAATTGGCCCGCTGAAAAAGCCAGTGGGCGTGGCTTAGTAGAGCTGAGGGGCGGGACAGGGGCGGGCTAGCCATTGCATCATGCGAGACCTTAAAGGAACCGGACAACCTCAATGCAGAAGTACTGTGAATTCAAAAGAAACTCATTCCCTGAAGCAAAAGGTGGGGAAGAAGAGCAAGAAATACCAAGTGGTGGGTGGCGCAGTGGTTAAGAATCCACCTGACAATGCAGGGGGCACGGGTTCGAGCCCTGGTCCAGGGAAATCCTACGTTCCGTGCACCACAGCTACTGAGCCTGCCCTCTAGACCCCGCGAGCCATAACTACTGAAACCTAAGTACCACAACTACTGAAGCCTGCGCGCCTAGAGTCAGTGCTCCCAACAAAAGAAGCCACCGCAATGAGAAGCCCGCACACCCAACAAGAGTAGCCCCCTCTCACCACAACTAGAGAAAGCCCATGCGCAGCAACGAAGACCCACTGCAGCCAAAATAAGTAAATAAATAAACTTATAAAAAAAAAAAGAGGGGGCTTCCCTGGTGGCGCAGTGGGTGGGGAATCTGCCTGCTAATGCAGGGGACACGGGTTCGAGCCCTGGTCTGGGAAGATCCCACATGCCGCGGAGCAACTGGGTCCGTGAGCCACAACTACTGAGCCTGCACATCTGGAGCTCCGCAACAAGAGAGGCCGCGATAGTGAGAGGCCCGCACACCGTGATGAAGAGTGGCCCCCACTTGCCACAACTAGACAAAGTCCTGGCACAGAAACAAAGACCCAACACAGCAAAAGTAAATAAAATAAATTAAGACCTCATGATGGGACAAGGAGAGGCTCAGGGACTATAAAGAGAAAAAAAAAGAAAGGAAAGAAATACATACCAAGTGGTATTTGGTCTGGTTCCCCCACCAATAATTATTGGTCCCACCCAATAATTATTTTCAGGTAGACCTCTGGCAGGTGGCTTCCTGGAGTGGAAGGAGCCCAGGCCCGATGTATCTTAAGACCTGGATTGTTGGGAATTCCCTGGCCGTCCAGTGGTTAGGACTCAGCACTTTCACTGCTGTGGCCTGGGTTCGAACCCTGGTCAGGGAACTAAGATCCCACAAGTTACGCAGCGAAGCCAAAAAAAAAAAAAAAAAAGCCTGTTTTGGAGTCTTGACAGATCTGTAATTCGCTAGCAAGTTACCTAAGAGCCCACTTTCTCATCTATAAAATAAGTTTAACTATACCAGCTGACAGGGATGGAGTAAGAGTGTGATGTATGCTGAAGCACTGTATCGATTGCTAAACCCAGCTTGGGACCATTTCCATCCTCATCTTTTGATGCAAACCTTCTGTGGGATATAAAGGGAGAAAATCCAGCAGGAGCCCACTAAAATAATCCTCATCCGGCACTGTCATATAAATAATCAACAAGAATCGGTACAGCCACACCCAGGCACTCAAGCCTGTGTGACTTGTTGAAGGAGATGGAAAAGAGAGGTTGAGATGCAACAAATATTTCTGAAGGGACATTGTGCCAGATATTTCTGCCAGACATTGTGTGAAATGCCTTTGCGAGTGCTATTGAATCTCCACATCAGTCCTGTGGGATAGATATTTGGGAGAAGAGGAAATTAAGGCTTAGCGAAGCTAATATTCCTGCATGGGGGAAGGGGGATATTACCAATCCTGTAGAATCTAATGTAAATAAAACAATTAGGTCACAAGGTAACATGTCATGTAATTAATTGTTAACGTTTGCGTTACAGACTATACAACAGGAAAAGTGGTCTGATGACAGATGTGTTGAGTTGAAAATCGGGAAATACTACCTCCTGCCTTGTCTGGCTTGGCTAATATCGTTCACAGACAAATCTGTTCACTTGGTATCATGGAACTAGCTGGGGTTTTAAAGTCAGAGAGAGCAGGTTCCAAACGCACTCCACCACTTAATAGCTGCATGTTCCTCAGCAGGTTATATCATTTTACTGAGGTTTCATTCTCACATTTTTGAAATGGGGATAAACACGTCCACCTCAAAAGACTGCTGGACACTTAAAAGAGTGTGAGTTACTGCCTTCACTTAGTTAACCCTCGTAAACATCTCCCACCCACCCCTTGCCTGTTTCCTCGGTCCTGGGGTTGTTGTGAGGAATAAAAAAGAGTAAATAGGGGACTTCCCTGGTGGCGCAGTGGTTAAGAATACGCCTGCCAATGCAGGGACACGGGTTCGAGCCCTGGTTCAGGAAGATCCCACATGCCATGGAGCAACTAAGCCCATGCACCACAACTACTGAGCCTGCGAGCTACAACTACTGAATTCCACGTGCCTAGAGCCCATACTCTGCAACAAGAGAAGTCACTGCAATGAGAAACCCGCTTACCGCAACAAAGAGTAGCCCCCGCTCACAGCAACTAGAGAAAGCCTGTGCGCAGCAACGAAGACCCAATGTAGCCAAAAATAAATAAATTAATTAATTAATGGGGAAAAAAAAGAGTAGATAGGAAAGCTTTCTGAAGGGCTAGAAGTGCTTTGCAAAGGAGTTATCACATTGCTGGAGTGTGGAGAAGGGGAACATCCAGGTGGTTTGAGGTAGTCAGAGAGAAAGGATGTGATTTTCTTCCTTGGCACAGAGGAAAGGGAGGGATCATTTAGCATGCTTTTGTTAAGCACTTACTCTCTGCCCAGCTGGACTGGCTGGGCACTCAAGGACAGTAAAACACAGGTCTTGTCTTCAGGGGGCTTACAGTCCAGGGATAGGGTTAGTGGACAAGTAATTCAATATAATGAGAAATATGTTATAATAATGAAACCCAGCACTTACAGGGCTTTTACGAAGTGCCAGGGGATAATCTTGTTGAAATTTTTTTTTTTTTCTTTTTGGTACGTGGGAGCCAGGGGATAATCTTATAATACACATGTGCACATAATATCACATGTTCAGGGCAGAGACTCTAGACAGAAGAGGCGCCGGTGTTAAGTCTTGGAGGAGAAAGAGCTCAGTGTCAGTGGAAGGAAGGCAGGGGTTCTGCTGGAGGGAGCGGAGGTGCACTCAGGGGCATGAGGGAGGAGCAACAGACGGTTGGACTTTATCCCAAAAGCTGTAAGGAGCCGCTGGAGATTTTATTTTGTTTTGTTGACAAGGACTGAATCGATGCCGTGTAATGAGAGCTAGAAACTCCACGTCCTTCTCAGTGACATCCTTCCCCCAGTGCCTGGTCTAGAGAACATCTCCTTCGATTACAAAAGTACTATTTAATTAAAATAAAAATGCAAATAGGGCTTCCTTGGTGGCGCAGTGGTTGAGAGTCCGCCTGCCGATGCAGGGGACACGGGTTCGTGCGCCGGTCCGGGAAGATCCCACATGCTGCGGAGCAGCTGGGCCCGTGAGCCATGGCCACTGAGCCTGCGCGTCTGGAGCCTGTGCTCCGCAACGGGAGAGGCCACAACAGTGAGAGGCCCGCGTACCGCAAAAAAAAAAAAAAAAAATGCAATAGTAGAGATGTGTGTATAGAGGAACATAAAAGTCCATGATCCCCCTCAGCACCACTCTCATTAATATATAGATTTTTAAAAGACAAAAATGGTATCCATCATACATACATCTGGATTATTTTCATTTAACAATATGTCTTAGACATCTTTCATATTACTAAACATTTATCTACCTCTTTGTTTATAGTTTTCTAAGTCTTCCATTATATAGCTATATGGTAATTTTTTAACTGTTTTCTGTTGAGGAGTATTAACCTTTTTTTTTTTTTAATTTTATTTATTTGTGGCTGTGTTGGGTCTTTGTTTCTGTGCGTGGGCTTTCTCTAGTTGCGGCGAGCGGGGGCCACTCTTCATCGTGGTGCGCGGGCCTCTCACTGTCGCGGCCTCTCTTGTTGTGGAGCACAAGCTCCAGACGCGCAGGCTCATTACTTGTGGCTCACGGGCCTAGTTGCTCCGCGGCATGTGGGATCTTCCCAGACCAGGGCTCGAAACTGTGTCCCCTGAATTGGCAGGCAGATTCTCAACCACTGCGCCAGCAGGGAAGCCCGAGGTGTATTAACTTTAAAGAAAATTATCAACATTATAAACAATCCTGCAATAGAAATCCTCATAGATATATCTTTGCTCTTCGGTGTGAGTACTCTGTAGCAGTACTTCTCAAATTTTACTGTGCATAGGAATTGCCTGAGGAGCTCATTAAAATGTAGATTCCGACCCCTTAAAGTGATACCAATTCTGCTGGTCCGTGGACCGCATTTTGAGTAACATGGCTCTGTGGAATACATTCTTAGGAGGTGCAGTTTCTGGTTCAAAGTGTATGTACTTATCTTTACCAGTCTTAATAGACTGAAAAATAGATATGTCGATATTATTTTTTTCAGGGAGGTTAGTTTATTATGGCATTTTTAAAGTTATAATTAACATGCAATATTATATTCGTTTCAGGTATGCAACATAGTGATTTGATGTTTTTATGCATTATGAAATGACCACCCCAATAAGACGAGTTACCATCTGTCAGCATACAAAGTTGTACAATATTGACTATATTCCCTATGTGTACATTATATCCTCATGATTTATTTTATAGCTGGAAGTTTGTACCTCTCAATCCCCTTCATCTGTTTTACCCATCCCTCCATCCCCTGCCCTTCTGGCAACTACCAGTTTTTTCTCTGTATCTATGAGTCAGCTTCTGTTTTGGTTCTTCATTTGTTTTGGTTTTTAGATTCCACATAAAATTGAAATCATGTGGTATTGTTTTTCTCTGTCTGACTTATTTTACTTAACGTAATATCCCCTAAGTCCATCCATGTTGCCACAAATGGAAGATTTCATTCTTTTTTATGGCCAAGTAATATTCCACTACACACAGACACACACACACACACACACACACACACACATCTTCTTTATCCATTCATCTATGGATGGACACTTACGTTACTTCCATATCTACCTATTGTAAATAGTGCTGCAATGAACACAGGGGTGCACATATCATTTGAATTGGTACTTTTGTTTTCTTCAGATAAATACCTAGAAGTGGAATTGCTGAATCATATGGTAGTTCTATTTTTAATTTTTTTGAGGAATCTCCATACTGTTCTCCATAGTGGCTGCACCAATTTACATTCCCACCAACAGTGTGTGAGGATTCCCTTTTCTCCACATCCTCACCAACATTTGTTTTTCTTGTCTTTTTAATAATAGCTATTATCAAATAACCACAAAATTATTTTAATTTGCATTTTTGATTATTGGTGAGGGTTTTTTTATATGTCTATGTATTTGTATTTATTTTACAAAATGCCTTTTCATGTCCTTTTTCATGTTCCTGCTAAGTCATTAATTTTTAAAATTGATTCGTAGGAGCTTTATATGATCTGAATATTAACTGTGGTGGAAACAGCCAGTTTCTTACCTGATATTCATTCTTCCCGTCTTTCTCACCAACAGAACTGTTTTTAAACAGTTTATATAAATGAAGTTATACAACATGTGGTCCTTTGCATCTGGCTTCTTTCACTTAGCATTATGTTTTCAAAGTTCATCTGTGTTGTAGCATGTATCAGTACTTCATCCCTCTTAATTGCTGAACAGTATTCCATTGTATGGTTTATACCACATTTTTTTTATTTCTTCATTCGTCAGTTGAGAGACATTTGGTTCTTTCCATTTTTTGGCTATTACGAATAATGCTACTATGAACGTTCGTGTACAAATTTTTGTGTGGCCGAATATTTCCATTTCCATTTCCAAATAGTATCAATAAAAATATAATACTTTTAGTATCAAGATATTGAATTCTATACAGTAATGAATGGATTCCAAAGGAGGACATGATTCTTTGCCATGTGGAGATTTCATTCTAAAATACTTACAGTTTCAACATATTCATTTATTCAACTATGAATATTGAGTGCTTACTAGGTACCAGGCACTTTGCTAGGAGCCTGAAATAAAATGTTACAAATAGAACCAGACCTCATATATTTCAACTAGTTTATTGGCAATTTTTTCCTTACAAGTGGAATTGTAAGTGGATCATATGGTAACTCTATATTTATCCTTTGAGAAACTGCCAGACTGTCTTCCAAAGGGCTGCCCCACATTACATTTCCACCAGCAGTGTTTGAGGGTTCTAATTTCTCCGTATCCTGCCCAACATTTGCTATTACCTGTTTTTGATTATAGCTGTCCTCGTGGATATGAAGTGGTATTTCATCGTGGTTTTGATTTGCATTTCCCTGATGGCTAAAGATGGTAAGCATCTTTTTTTGTTTTCATTGGCCATTTGTATATCTTCTTTGAGGAACTGTCTGTTTAAACCCTTAGCTTATTTTTTAATTGAATTTTTTTGTCTTCTCATTCTTGAGCTAACAGAACTTTTATATTATTGGGGCAACACTGTGCCCAGCTTTAAAATATATATATATTTCTCAACCTCCATTCACTGTTGATACGTCAGTTAGTGAAACTTCTAGAATGTCCCTTTTTCCTCCTCCCCTTTGTCTTACTTCCTCTGTAAAGTAGAAATGTGATGGCAGGAGTTCCAGCAACCACATGGGGCTGTGAGATGACCCAGAGAATATAAGCCACATGCTAAGATGCCAGAACGTAAGTAGAAAGCAGCCTATGATACAGAAAATATCATGAAGCTATCATATCACCACTGAACTGCCTGTCTCCAGACTTATTTTATATAAAGGGAAAAACTGGTTAAGCCTCTGGGTTTGGGGGATCTATGTTGTAGCCAAATGCAATTCTTAGTTGATTATAACAAATTATCTCAAAACTTAGTAGCTTAAAACATTTATTATCTCAGTTTCTGTGAATCAGGAATCTAAAAGTATCTTAGCTTGGGCTACAGTTATCTGATGGATTGACTGGGCCTGGAGATGGTTCAGTGACATGGCTGTTAGCAGGACTGTTCCCTGCCATATGGGCTTCTCCACAGGACTGCTTGAGTGTGCTCACAATTAGGCAGCTGGCTTCCCCCAGGAGAGAAGGAGACCATGGTGGAAGCCACTGTGCCTTTTAGTCACACAGATCACTTCCACTTTATTCTATTTTTAGCAGCTAGTCACTAAGTGCAGCCCACACTTAAGTAGAGGGAAAATAGGCTCCACCTCTTGAAGAGAAGAGTATCAAAGAATTCGTGGGTGTGGGTTTTTTCGTTGTTTGTTTTTTTGGCCGCACCAAGTGCAGCCTGCGGAAACTTCGTTGCCCGACCAGGGATCAAACCCAGGCCCCTGGCAGTGCAAACATGGAGTACTAACCACTGGACTGCCAGGGAATTCCTCATGGGCATGTATTAAAACGACCACACATATACATTAACTTTTTTGTTTGTATTTTAAAATGTTTATTTTTTATTTTTTTACATTGAACACTTCAGGAAATAAAATAATTACAATGATTCAAATGCATGAATGATTCAAATTCAAAATGCAATCCCTGGATTCAATAATTATCCTTTATAATTATGCCCAATAAATATTAGAAATGTATGTAGGCACTAAGTCAGCTAACAAAATAATTATATAAAGTATATATCTCAGGACTGGGGAACATGCATGATCAGTTAAGTCACTTGGCCACTGTAGATGGTTTTTTAAAAAACATGATTCACATCTGCTTCAATCACATACACATTCATTGCAAGTGTTTTTTGTTTTTTGTTTTTTTTCCTGGCCGCACTGTATGGTATGTGGGATCTTAGTTCCCTGACCAGGGATCGAACCCACACCCCCTGCATGGGAGCACAGAGTCTTAACCACAGGACCACCGGGGAAGTCCTGCAAGTGTTAAACTAGACCACTGATGCTAACAACTTAAAACTATGATCTTAAAAGAAAATTCAGTTTAATACAAAGAAACTCAAGAAGAAAATTTCAGGACCCTTGATCAGAAGCTTTTGATGCCTGTCACACTACTCTAGTGTACACAAAGGTTCAAGTAAGGCTGGTAAAGAAGAGTTGTTTCCTTTTCCCTTTGAAGACATGATCCAAGAAATAGGGGAACTGCACATTCTATAGCAACTAGCCATCCGTCCATACACTGCTAATAAAGGACTCCTTACGTTAGTAACTAACCACATTTTAAAAGCCTTGGTCAATGTTACAAAAACAAAACATTTAGAGTAATATTTACGAATACAAGCATAATTGTGTTTTTTGCCTTCTATAAATAATAATCTCTGAAATGCTAAAAGTGAGTTCCAGCTGTGGTTCTCTTCTGGTGTGGGAAGCTGCAGGTGCACATGGGATGGTCTACTGATTTACCTTCTCAAAATATTCTTTGGAAGCAGTCGGATGGGCCTTGATTGTAGGAGAATCTGGTGTCCAGTTGGCTGGGCAGACTTCTCCATAGGTTTCTACAAACTGGAATGCCTTCACCAAGCGGAGGGTCTCTTCCACGCTTCGGCCCACTGGGAGATCATTGACGCTCAAATGCTTGATGACTCCGTTGGGGTCAATTATGAAGAGACCTCGTAGTGCAAGGCCGAGACCTTCTAACAGCACACCATAGTCTCGGGAAATCTGTTTAGTCAAATCTGACAAGAGTGTGATGTGCATGTGGCCCAAACCGCCATTCTTCCTTGGTGTGTTTGTCCAGGCCAGGTGGGTGAAGTGGGAATCCACTGACACTGCAACGACTTCACAGTTCACATCGTGAAATTCATTGGCTTTGTCACTGAAAGCAATAATTTCTTTAGGACACACAAAGGTGAAATCCAAAGGATAGAAAAAGAGCACTAAATATTTCCCCTTAAAGTCATCAAGGCTTATTTCTTTGAACTCTCCATTGACAACAGCTGTACCCTTAAAATAGGGCACATGCTGGGTGACGGCAGGGGCATGGCATGAGGAACTGGTGCTAAAGGCGAATTTTGCTTGAGCAGAACCAGACCACCGTGCATTTGTCAAGCACGTTCTTCGAGAAGCAGCAGGCCTAAGGGCTGCAGAGGCAGAAATGCCCCAAGGAATGGCACTCACTTGTCACACAAGCGAAGTCCAGAACAACCTTCCCACCACGGCCACCATCTTCAGGGTCTACATTAACTTTTTGTCTTTTATAAATACTGAAAATGTTTTCCTAGTTTGTCTTTTCACTTTGTTTATACAGTGTCGCCTTAAAGAAATGATTAATCCCATCCTTACCTACTGATTTGAAATGCCATTTTACATATATATATATATATATATATAAAACCCTGGACTATTATTTTCCATTGACCTATATATAGCTCTTTCTGCTCTAGTACCACACTGTCATAACTATTGATTTTTCTATGTATATAATTTATCCTGCTATCTTTTTATTCTATTCTAGTAATAGAATAGTCTGCCTATTGGATAGAGAAGTAGAGGAATTCAATACATTTTAAGATGCTAAATTCTTAAAATAGAAAATTCAGAGTAACTACATATATATGAATACATATATATATATATATATATATATATATATATGGATGTATAATGATTCATTGAAGGTGGAAGAATCTGGGGTAAGGAGGGGGGGTGGAGAGGAAAGTTCAACAGGACTCAGAAACTGGATGGACACAGCGTATGGAGAAGAGGAATATACCCAAGGTTTGCCTGAATCTAGTGTTCCTGGGGAAATAATACTGGCAAGGAAAGGAACAGAAAGGTTTGGTCTTGAAGCTTTGGCAGATGATCGATTTCTTTGGGACTTACTGAGGTTGAAATGGTAGTGGGACATCCACTACCATGGACATGGAGATGTCCATTAGACCACTAGAAACAGGGAGCTAGAGCTGAGCTTCAAGGTTGGCTGGTCCTTCCGCTCCGCCATGTCCTCCAGGACTGCAGTCCGCCGTACTGTACTGCCTTCCCCTATGGCTGAGTCTTCCCGTTGTCATGTGATGCATGCAGAGAGCAATCTGAGACCTAGGTGAAACCATGCACATTCAGCCAGAGAGAGTTTCTTCCTGCTGCTTTCTCATAATGATCTCGGAGGTCAGTGAGATCCGAGGTCATAATAATCTCGCTGACAACGGGCAGCGATCCTGAAGAGAGATCTTAGTTCCCAGCCCAGGAATGGAACCTGAGTAGCCTGGATGAAAACCAGGAATCCTAACCACTAGACCACTAGGGGCTAGAGGCTAGAAGCAAAGTGGCCCCTGCTCTTTGCCCCGTTGAAAGCACGAATGTTTCAAGGAGACAAAAACTGTAAAAACAGGTACAAAGTTTATTATTAGAGACATAGCACAATGTACGGGAGGAGTTTGTTTATTTAAGTCAGAAGCTGGGCAGAAACACACACCCAGAGAGGAGTGTGGGAGTCCTGAATGAGCAGCACCGTAAAGAAGTGATTTAAATCACTTATATAGGACAGTCCTTCTGGGTCTTTGTTTACATTGGGCCAATTATCTCGTTTCTTTTTTCACACCTGACTGGTCCCAGGACCCTCCCCAACATACATGCGCCCCCAACATGCGTGTGCAACTTTTTGCTAAGATGGATGCCACGGCAGAGGCCTGTGGGTGCATGTCCACACTTATTACGGGGTGGGGGCCCCCTCCCTTTTTGACCCCCAAGGAGCCTTCCTGCGCATGTGCAGACAGGGAAGTCTTCCTTGACCTCAGGAGTGAGCGCCTTTATCTCTTTACTTTAGCAGAGCTGAGCTTCTGCCACTAGCTTTGTCCTTGGAGTGTCTGGGTGAGAACAAAGCTTCAGTTTTACTCCACTTGACAAACCCCAGCTGTCCAGCTCAGTGGCCCATCTATCTCCTATCTCAGGCAGAGCAAGGAACCTTCTTTTCCAGCATACTCCACTACGCTTGGATTCAGTTTAATGTCAGATGATAAATGAGATGATCCTTAGGAGATGTCCTTTAATACCATTTGGTCAGAGTTTCTGTGACTCAGTGGAAAGCATCTCGATATACCTGTCCTTGCAAAATCAGTGATAGATACTCAGAAGACTTTTTTTTTTTTTTTTTTTGGCTCTCGCCGTGCAGCTTGTGGGATCTTAGTTCCCAGACCAGGGATCGAACCTGGGCCCTTGGCAGTAAAACCACTGAGTCCTAACCACTGGATCGCCAGGGAATTCCCTAGGAAGCCTTTCTTTTTATCTCTATCAGCCATAATTTGCAGCACGTCAACAAAAGGAGTGTGTGTGCGTGTGTGTGTGCATGCATTTGTCACATTCAAATTATACTCTAAAAACTAAATAACATCGATAGCAGTGATATGCAGGTAAATGTTTAACAGCAGGCTCTCCAGAGAGAACAAAAGGCCCTCCTTTTTAGCGTATACTGATTTTTCTGGTGTAAATTCCCACCACGGCTGATTGCAAGCTGGCAACTCACAATGTCATGTTTCCACCATACAGATACCATAGAGATAAATATTGGGTTGGCCAGAAAAACCCGAATGAATTTTTGGCCAACCCAATAATTTCAGTTTTGTTAAGGGCTGAATTGTGTACCCCCCAAGTTCATAAGTTGAAGCCCTAACCCCCAGTACCTCAGAATGTACCTGTATTGGGGATAGGGCCTTAAAAGAAATAATTAAGTTAAAATGAGGCCACTAGTGTGGGCCCAAATCCAAGCTGACTGGTGTCAGTATAAGAAGAGGAAATTTAGGAATGCCCTGGAGGTCCAGTGGTTGGAACTCCATGCTTTTACTGCTAAGGACCCGGGTTCAGTCCCTGGTTGAGGAGCTAAGATCCTGTGGGCCGAGAGGCGTGGTCTAAAAAAAAAAAAAGAGGAAATTCGGACACAGAGGTGCACGCACACAGATAAAAATATGGTGTGAGGGCACAGAAGAAGGCAGCCACCTTCAAGCGAAAGACAGAGGCCTCTGTCAAAACCAAACCTGTTGACACCTTGCTCTTGGATTGCCTCCAGAACAGAATAAATTTCTGTTGCTTCAACTATTTTAGCATTTTTGTTATGGCAGTCCTAGCAAACTAATACAAAAAGGGAGTAAAATAATTAGAAAGTGATGAGTTTTGAGTACTTTTTAACTTTTGTTTTTAATATAATTTATTTAAATTATATTTGTACAATTTTATTTTTTTAATTTTTTTATTATTTTTTTAAAAATGTATTTATTTATTTTTGGCTGCGTTGGGTCTTCTTTGCTGTGTGCGGGCTTTTTCTAGTTGCAGCGAGCCGGGGCTACTCTTCGTTGCGGTGCGTGGGCTTCTCATTGCGGTGGCTTCTCTTGTTGCGGAGCACAGGCTCTAGGCGCAGGGGCTTCAGTAGTTGTGGCACGAGGGCTCAGTCACTGTGAGGCATGGGCTTAGATGCTCCGCGGCATGTGGGATCTTCCCAGACCAGGGATGGAACCTGTGTCCCCTGCATTAGCAGGCGGATTCTTAACCACTGTGCCACCAGGGAAGTCCCCGATTTTATTTTTTTTTAATGGCTGCATTTAATAACCGGCTCACAGAATTCATGAAAAATTAACAAACAGCTCTCACAAGCCTGTTCAAGCCAGCTCCAGTTCATTGCATATTTCAACGAGTCTCCAATTTCTATTTCTAACCAAGAACACTTTTCTCAGTCCAAGGTTTATATAGTTCACCTCCTCCTTCTCAATTTATATAACTGAGATCTCAAAATTAAAATATACAAATTCCATATCTTTTCCTCTAACTCTGCTTTTCTTCAGTGCTCCCCATATCACCATTCAGATGTTCAAACCAGAAACCTCGCATCATCTAGCCGTTTTTTTCTCCCTCAATGACATTTTTCCCCAGTGGCTCCCATTGAATCTATCACCAACGTGATCCATCCCACTCCAAATATATCTTGGCGACTAAGAAACATATTCACAACCTAAAACTTGAGAGTTATGTTTTATTCAGTGGACATACTAAGGACTTCAATCCCGGGAGGCAGCATCTCAAGTAACCCTGAGAAAACTGGTCTGAGGAGGCAGGGTGGGAACTAGGACATACTGGAGTTTTGCAACAAAGGGCAAGTAGTAGTGACAGGGATAGAATAGGATAGTTATACAGGTAGCTGTAGAAGTCCCAGTAGGGGACTATAGATAGGGAAACCTAGGAAACTTTGCAAGACCACTGTAAGTTAATGATCCCTCAAGAAAGCTATTGGAACATCGTGGAAGGAAACAGACTTGCTTAACTATAAAGCCATAAACAAAAGCACGAGATATGCCCCAGGCCATTAGGTGGAAGAAAAAATTTCACCACCCTTCTACTGATTTGAATAAACGCTATGATAATTCTAGTTTGACCTCATAGGGTCAGACACTCTCTTGCCTGATACGAAGGAGGAACTAGGGATGTAAGCCTCCTGTCTACTCGAAGAAGGTGGTCTTTCCCCCTCCCTCTTTCCTTTGACTATAAAATTGTACCCCACTTAATCCTCAGGGCAGAGCTCCCTCGCCTGCCTGCTTGCATCTCTTACAAGCATCTTATATTAATAAACCTACTTCTTGCCTATCACTTTGTCTCTCGCTGAATTCCTTCTGCGTAGAAGCAAAGCCTGAACCCGAGCAGGACCCTGTGGGGCCCTCCCTGGTACAAATCCTTTCTGTGTCCCCAGTTTCTTATTTGTAGAAAACAGGCTTCATTCACAAACTTCCCTGAGTTCCAAAAGGCAGGTTCAAACAGTTGCTAATCAGGGAAGGGAGGGAATGCAGAAAAAAGGGAGAGCAGTGAAGAAACAATAGTGCAACCTTGGAGCAGGGTCCTGGTTCCTCCCCAAGGAATATACATAATAATACCTTTGAGGCTTCCCTGATGGCGCAGTGGTTAAGAATCCGCCTGCCGATGCAGGGGACACGGACACGGGTTCGATCCCTGGTCCGGGAAGATCCCACGTGCCATGGAGCAACTAAGCCCGTGCGCCACGACTACTGAGCCTGTGCTCTAGAGCCTACAAGCCACAACTACTGAAGCCCGCAGTCCTAGAGCCCGTGCTCCACAACAAGAGAAGCCACCGCACGCCACAACTAGAGAAAGTCCGTGCATGGCAACGAAGATCCAAATGCAGCAAAAAATTAATTAATTAATTAATTAATTAAAAAATAATAATACCTTTGAGCTCTTCTGCAGGAACTAAGGCCCCCACCCAGGTGGAGGATGGCACCGCCCTGTTACCTCACCACCAACCAATCAGAAGAAAGTCACACCCTGTAGCCTCACCCCAAATTTTGCCTATAAAAATTTCTCCCCCAAACCATCAGGAAGTTCTGGCCACCTGTTCTCCTTGCTTGGCCCTGCAATAAACCTTTCTTTGCTCCAAACTCCAACATTTTGGTGTGTTTGGCCTCACCATGCTTTGGGTACGTGAACTTGTGTTCTGTAGCAAGCCCAGCAAGGTCTGTCATGACCTTTGCTATTGAGCTCCAGCCACACTTAGGTCACAGGGCCAGCTCTGAAACCGTGCAACCCAGATTGGGACTTGAACCCACGGGTTTTTAATTGAGATCACACACCTGGTCTCAGGACTTAATGAAGCTCAGGTTCATGATGTCTCATGGCAGAAAGAATTCAGTGAGAGACAAAGTAATAGGTAAGAAGTGGACTTATCTAGAGAGAAACACACTCCAGAGACAGAGTGTGGAAGGCGAGAGGCCCTGAAATATGGGGGTGGTTAGTTTTTATGGACTGGGTAATTTCATAGGCTAATGAGTGGGAGGATTATTCCAACTATTTCGGGGAAGGGGTGGGGATTTCCAGGAATTGGGCCACTGCCCACTTTTTGGCCTTTTACGGTTAGCCTCAGAACTGTCATGGCGCTGTTGGGTGTGTCATTTAGCATATGCTAATATATTACAATGAGCGTATAATGAGGCTCAAGGTCCACTGGAAGTCGAAACTTCTGCCATCTTGGACCTGGTTGGTTCTAACCAGTTTTTGTCATGTTCTGTGGCTACATCATTCTTTTAAAGGTTGTGCCCTGCCCCCTTCCCTCCTGTTTCAGTTCCTTCTCCTACCTAACTCCCTCCTTCTTGTGGCTTTCACTTATCTTCTATTCTTTTGTGTGGAACTCTTAACTAACACCTTGATACTGAACCAAACTTGGATCTGCTTGCCCATGCACAGTAAAGCCAATCTAATGACACCGGGTTGTGATGAAGGAAAATGCAGTGTTTATCGCAGGGCTGCAAGAGAGTAGCCCAGGGCAGCTGGTGCTTAAAACACTCAAACTTCCCATTGGTTTCAGCAAAGCAATTTTAAAGGCCAGGTGAGGGGGGGGGGTCCCAGTGTATATGATCAGCTCGTGCACAATTTTCTGAATGGTGAGGTAACAGGCCCGTGTCACAGGGGTTAACATTATCAATCCTTAGGCACCAGTAGGCTATGTGCTCATGGCCAAGCGGTTAATTTCTTCCACTTGGTGGTGGTTCTAGCATCTATGAAACAACTCAGGAAATGTGCATCAGATACTATCATCTAGGTACTTTGGAGAGGAGCTATAAAACAGAGGCTATGTGGTTGGGGTCTGTCCCAGGAAGGCCCATAGGGTCCTGCTCGGTTACATCCTGAGGTCTTCTAGGCCTTCTCAGAAAGGCCATTCTTTTCTTTTTCTTTAATTAATTTATTTATTTTATTTATTTATTTTTGGCTGCGTTGGGTCTTCGTTGCTGTGTGCGGGCTTTCTCTAGTTGCGGCGAGCGGGCGCTACTCTTTGTTGCGGTGCACGGGCTTCTCATTGCGATGGCTTCTCTTGTTGCAGAGCAAGGGCTCTAGGTGCACAGGCTCCAGTAGTTGTGGCTCGCGGACTCAACAGTTGAGGCTCGACGGCTCTAGAGCGCAGGCTCAGTAGTTGTGGCACACAGGCTTAGTTGCTCCACGACATGTGGGATCTTCCTGGACCAGGGCTCGAACCTGTGTCCCCTGCATTGGCAGGTGGATTCTTAACCACTGCGCCACCAGAGAAGTCCAGAAATGCCATTCTTAACCATAATCTAAATTAGGATTCCCTCTTACCGGGCCCTGTTTTTCCTTGATGGCAGCAAACACAATTTGTCTTTATACCTGAATTTGTGGATCGAGTTTGTTCCTTTCCAAATGTCATCAAGTACTTCTATGTCAGATTCTTCTAACTCCAACAGACTTTCAGTTTTGCTCTGCATCCCTACCGCCCAGGCCCAGTGCATGCCACATAGTAAGTGCTCAATAAATACTTGCAGAATGAGTATTAAATGTGATTTTTAAAAGTAATTAAGAACTTCCTGCCCTCAATTTGGATTTGCTGTATAGATGAAATGCCTTTAGCTCCTCCCTCCACTTTGTGAATCACTAATGAGTGAACAAAGGACAAGCCAGGGAGCTAGCCCCACTTAGGATTCACTAGAAGGAAATGAAGGCCCTGAAGGATATAATGGTGGAGAAAAACTAGAAAAAGTTGTCAGTCTTTTAAAAACTGGCAATAATAAACAAAGGGGCATTCGATTTGGCAAGTAAGACTTTTGATGACTGATGGATCTAGGTTGGCAGAGTTTAAGAGGGAGTGGGTTTTGTAGGCCTGCTCCTTTCCCCTGAAGTTTCTAGAATAACCTGGGTGTCTCCTACTTCCGGCCTCGCTCTCCTCCCAGGTGAACACAAATACTGTCTCCTGTGGAGGGTCCCTAGACAGAACTACACTGACCGTGGGAAAAGGAGAGAGATGGGGAAGTAAGGACGGTTTTTTGAGTGATGGAGGAAGGAAGCCCTTTAAACGTAGATAAACTCCATCAGCCTCTATTAGCAGATCTGCTGAAGCACTAGTTCCTTCTACTCTCCCGTGGAACCCGGAGCTACAGCCGCCCCTCAGCAGCCCTCACTTCCGCCCTGGGGCCTTTGTTCCGGCGCAGAATGTTCCAGACGCAAACGCCAGCGCCGGAAGGAGGTGGGCGGGGGCGGGAGCTTGCAGGCCCCAGGAGGCCCTCTGCGGCGGGCGGGGCTGGCGGGGCGGGGCGGAGACCGCGTCACCGCTGCGGCCGCTGGGAGGCGCGCGAGCCACTCGGGCGGCCCGCCTGCCGCGCCTGCGCACGTAACCGCGCACGTGACCGCCACCGCGGGGAGTCAGCATGTCCCGCCTCCCGCTGCGCCGCGGTTACGTAGCCGGCGCCCGGGCGGTAACGCTGGTGTCACGTCTGCTTTAGGGCGCGTTTCCTGCCGTCGCCATTTCGTCCCCGCCTGGGGATTTGGCGCAGTGGCTTCTCAATTTTTGAGCCCCGTTGCTGCCGTTTGCCAGCTCTAGTCACAGGGAAGTCGTTTAACCCTTCGGAGCCTCGCTTTGTGAATCTGTAAACATTGGGCCGTCTTCGTTGTGGGGATTAAATGAGATGCGGTGGGGTTTCATCATAGGCACCCTTAACGTGAGCCCAACGATTCTCAGATTAAATAGGGCGGAAGGTCTTCAGCCACCATTCCCCGCGAGCGGGAGGAGGCGGGAGATTGGACTCTGTGCTCTCAGCCGGTTCTCAGCCTCTCATTGTGTGTTTCTTGGGAGGCTGACTGGGTTCTAGTGTTTTGCTTTTTAAGCTAGATTCCAGTGTTTTAAGATGCCTCTTTTCCGCATAACACGACCCACCTGAAGGCAGTCTAACCATTTCATCTGGCGCCCAGCCAAAGAAACAGATATCCCTTCCCATGCTGGAAGAAAAATGAGCTTACTTAAGGAGGGGCAGTGTGTCCATCTCCAACGTGGCACATGAGTATGAACTCAAGAAATTACATGTGGGTCTTCCCTGGTGGCTCACTGGTTAAGAATCCACCTGCCAATGCTGGGGACACGGTTTCAAGCCCTGGTCCAGGTAGATCCCACATCTTCCTGGGCGGAGAAACTAAGTCTGTGCGCCACAACTACTGAGCCTGCCCTTTAGAGCCGGCGAGCCACAACTACTGAAGCCTGCGTACCTAGAGCCCGTGCTACGCAACAAGAGAAGCCACCGCAGTCAGATAACCGCGCACCACAGCGAAGAGTAGCCCCCTCGCCGCTTCCAGAGAAAGCCGGCGTGCAGCAGCCATAAATAAATAAATTTTATTTTTAAAAAAATCACATGTGCAGTCAAGATTCAACAGATTTCGTGAAGCCAGGTCATCAAGTTCTGTAACTGTTAAAGTGACAGCAAAGTACACGTGATAAATCTTTAAAAGCACTAAACTTATTCCTGGAAGAAATGAAGCAGAAGTATGTGCCTCACAATGGCCATACATGGCAGCAAAAGAAAAAGAAAAGCTCTTGGTCTCAAGTCACAGTTCACACCTCCTGCCAGAGAAGACAGCCTTGGGATGGAAGGATTTCAAAACCAGCCAAGGATGGCGTAACAGTTTTAAAAACCAAAAACGTTCAAACTGTTGAGGCTGTATCAGTGGAGGAACAGGAAGCAAAAGCCACCCAGAGCTACTAACCAGAAGTATTAGGCAAAGGGCTAGCTTCCAGAATATAATGAGGCTGGTATCTTCTGATGGGGAAATGCCCAATTGCCATTAAAGTTCCAAACTAGAAACACAAGGCCCTGGTTTGATAGCAACTAATGACCTTGTGACCACCTCTCTCTTCTCTCCTGGTGGCAGTGTAGCACTCTGTTTAATAAAGCCAGAGAGTTCTACAGAGGTACAAATCCCAGTGCCCCCACCGCCCCCATTTGTTTTTTTGTTTCTTTGTTTTTTGCTGTACTCTAGCAATCAAATGCAAAGTCCTGGGTGGCTGCAGCACTTTGCCTGATTCTGTTTTGCAGTTTACATTCTAGAAGCCAAGTAGGATCTCAGAGAGAAAAGCCTTGGCTTTATTGCTGCTCACGGGCGGCAGTACCACTCTGAGGTACCACACCCTTTATGAGTGTGCTCATAAAGGCTTTGAAGTCGTCTTCTCTCTAACGTCACCCCTATCCTTCATTCTGCTGATTAAGCATGAGTTGCTGTTTCAAAGGCACATGCATGAGGCTGAGATTCCTCCTTGACTCCCAGAGCCAATTGAATGCTAACCCTGATCTTAACGTGGTCATGAGTTGGAAGAGTTGAAAGTGCTCCAGTATTGCCAGTTGCATCTTTATATTAAGCAGGCATGGAAACAACCAAGCCTCAAACAGTCCTTGCTTGTTGGGAAGAATGTGTTTAGTATTTTAAGGGTTTTCTTTAATTTTTTAAAATACATTTATTTATTTATTTTTGGCTGCATTGGGTCTTCGTTGCTGCGTGCAGGCTTTCTCTAGTTGCGGTGAGAGGGGGCTACTGTTTGTTGTGGTGCACGGGCTTCTAATTGCTGTGCCTTCTCGTTGCGGAGTACGGGCTCTCGGCGCGCGGGCTTCAGTAGTTGTGGTGCACGGGCTTAGTTGCTCCGCGGCATGTGGAGTCTTCCCGGTCCAGGGCTCGAACCCGTGTTCCCTGCATTAGCAGGCGGATTCCTAACCACTGCGCCACAAGGGAAGTCCTGTAAGGGTTTTCTATTGACAAAGAAGTGAAACTCACTGTTTGGCCTAACAAGTGGATCATTATGGCTTTGTGGAAGAAATGAAAGAACTTGAGAGCCACAGAGAAACACTAATAAAAAGCTGAGGAACTGATAAAATCATCCCCAGAAGATAAAGATAGGAAGAACAGGAAGAGAAGAACAGTTCAAATCTTCATAAACTTGTTGAAGTGTTCCATGCTGTAAATACCTGAATGATTTAATTTCTGAATAAAATCCCTCCATGGAGAGAAACCTGAAAATTACATTTGGTTAAATCTATGCATTGTAATTCCTTGTAACCCGGCAATTCTGCACAGTAAGTACGCACCCAACAAAAATGAGTCCCTAGGTCCATCAAAAGAATCTGCAATACTGTACATAGTAGCTTTCTCTATAATAGCTGAAAATGGAAACAACTCACATGTCCATCAACAGTAGAATAGGTAAACTGTGGTATATCCATACAACGGAATACTGTAAAATGATGGAAGTAATGAGCTACCTTTTCATGCAACAACATGGATGTAAAAGTTAAAGTTACTCGTAGCATTGTGGAACATCTGAGCTATTACCAACAAATGTTTGAGCAGTCCAAGATTCGGTGGCAACAATTGGTGAAGAAACGTTTTAAACCACCAGCAGCTGAGCAGCTGCAACTTCTCAAGCTGAACTGGAGCTGGCCGTGGATTAAGCTTGGTATCTGACCCCCAAGACATGATGTCTTTATTTTTGTTGTCACACTGGCAGGAATATCCAGGTTGGGTGGATGACAAGTGTTCAGGTTCTTTTTTTTTTTTTTTTTTTTTTTTTGCCACACCTTGCAGCACATGGAACCTTAGTTCCTGGATCAGGGATTGAACTCATGCCCCCTGCAGTGGAAGCGTGGAGTCTTAACCGCTGGACTGCCAGGGAAGTCCCCACATCCTTCTTGTTAATATGCTTTCTTCTTTCCCTTTAATTAAAACAATGTAAAATGTTATTCTGTACATCATTATATGTGTACTGCCATGTATTGTATTTGACCTGAAACTAACGTATGCTGTACCTAATAGATGGGGTAAGTAAGGTATTTTCAAGGGTAATTTTAACTCTGAGACAAATCTGTCACCTTACCTCTGCCGACTCTCTATCCCCTCAAAATGTGAAGCGTGTAGCACAGTGCCTGACACACAGGAGGTACCTGTTCAGCACCTTCAGCCTGGACACCCACTTTCCACAGTCCACACGCACTCTCTCAGTAAAATTGCCGATGACCCCAAAAATCATGTAGGTAATCCAACCTGAATTGTCTGCTGTGCTGTGTCCTCCTTGACCCTCTCCTCACTCTACACATTCTCTCCAGGGCTCCTCTTGTTCTCATAGTTCAGCTCCTGGCTAAAGGCTGATACACCTCCCAAATTTATATCTCCAGTCCAGGCCTCTCACTGCCCGTCCAGTCCCGCCATTTTCTTTTTCTTTTCCAGACCTGCCACTGTCAAGCATGTTCTGGATGGTTCCATTGGGTTGTTGCTCAGGCACCTCAAGAACACGTCCTAAAGTGAACTCACCATCTCTCTCTCCCACCCTCCTGCCCCTGCCCCCATCGGCTCCTCTTTCTGTCATCTCCGTCTTCTCGTGGCACCACCTTCCAAAATAGTCTTCCAGTCCAGAAACGTCCCTTTCTCCTTTCCCTGGCCTCAGCATCTAATCAGTCACCAGGTCTTGCAGTTTCATCAGTGTTTCTTGAATTCTTTTCATCCTTATTTTGACTGCCCTATTTTAGGCTCTCACCACTTGTCACCTGGGCCGCTCCACTGCTGCCGGGATGCTTTTTCTAAAAGAAGTTTCTAACCATGTTCCTCTCCCGCCTCTCTCCTACGTGGCTCCCCCATTACCCATCTGTCCTACAGGGTAACGTTTGCATTCTTAACTTGGCCTGCAAGCCCTCCTGATCTCACACCGACTTCCCTAGGCTTGCGTCTCATGCTGCAGCAACCCTGAAATCGTCCAACTTCCCCAAACCCAGCTATCGCTTCTGTTTTATTTTCATGTTGACCTCTCAGTCTGAATGTCTTATTCATGCAGCAACTCTAATCCAACCTCCAGTCCTGCAGAACCACCTCTCAGGCAAATTCCTTGTCATTCTTAAAGATTCAGCCCAGGGACTTTCCTGGTGGTCCAGTGGGTAAGACTTCGTGCTCCCAATACAGGGGGCCTAGGTTCGATCCCTGGTGGGGGAACTAGATCCCGCATGCATGCCGCAACTAAGAAGTCCACATGCCGCAACTAAGATCCAGTGTGCCACAACTAAGACCCCAGGCAGCCTAAATAAATAAAAAATAAATACTAAAGAAAAAAAAAGATTCAGCCCAGTGTCATCTCCTCCAGGACACTTTCCTTTCTGAACTGCTTGATCTCTGGTTAGGAGTCCCATCCTTTTTACTCCTATAGTACTTTCTGGATATCCAGAATTTTATCTGCCGCACGATAAACTGTTTCATAAATGTCCTTGTAACTTCCTTGAAGATTCCCTGCTTAATCCTCAGTGCTCAGCACAAATGATTACATTTGAACCAGAAACTAAGTGCTTTACATGTATATAACCTCACTGAATCCTCACTAGAGCCTATGCAGTAGATACCAATAGTATCTCCATTTTACAGAGGGAGAAACAGGCATGAGGAGGTTAAGAAATTTGCCCAAGGTCCCCCGCATACGGGCCTTCAGGTGTTCACACCCAGTCAGCCTGGCTCCACAGCTGGCATCATTTACCACTAATAGTAGATTGCCTCTCCATGAAGTGGGCACTAAGTAAATGTTAAGGAAACAGGAACAGCTATGCTTAGTGAGTACAAACTATCCAGCAGACTCTGTGCTAAGTGCTTCACCTGGATTACCTCAACTCCATAACAACCCTGTGAGGTAAGTACCATCGTTATTCCCATTTTACGTAAGAGAAAACAGGTTTAGAGAAGTCTGGCAACCTCTCCAAGGTCAGAGAACTAATTAGTGGTATAGCTGCACTCACAACCAAGGTCTTATCCACACACTCTACCAGATGAGGCTGACAGCTCAGGAATGGATTGTCGGGTAGGATGAAGGCTAGAACAGCACGCAGACCCATGACGCCTACCGTTCAGAGCCAGAAACTCAAGAGTTCAGAACCTCAGGCACAGAGCAGGCTGACTCACAACCCGGGTCAGAAAAAGATCAGCCCAGTGACAGTGACCCAGAATCACCAGGACTCGGAAATAGATGTCACCACAATGGAAGCCCTTCCTTGACTTCCTGTCCCATATCCCTAGGGGCTCAGGAGCTGCTGGCCCAGGAAGCTCAAAGTTCTTGACGGTGGAGAACAGACCTCCAAAGCGATGATAACATGAAAGGGTTAACTCCGAGCTTGGGCGGCCAGGGGCGGACTCCATCGCAGCCGGGTAAGATTTAAGCGCCCGGCCCGCCTCCTCGCGGGGGCGGGGCCTCGGGGCGAGGAGCGGCCTGGGACTGTGACCAGACGTTTACCGCCCGGGAATGGGCTCTACGCGCTACGTGCCCCCAGCGGCCTAGGCCGGAGCCGAGTGTTAACCGCCCCGCGAGGGGCCCCGCGGGGGCGCGGTCTCGGGGCGGAGCGCGACCTGAGATGGTGACAATAGAGTTAACCGCCCGGAGGGGCCGTGGGGGCGGGGCCGTGGGGCGGGACGAGGCCTGGGGGAGGTGCTGGCGGCGGAAGAGGCCGGCGGGCTGCGCCCGGCGCGCTTCGGCCACTTTAGGCTGCGCTGCTCCGGAGGGCCGGCGACCTCCCGGCACGGGAAGACCTGCGAGGTTCGAGGGCGGTGACAGGGGTGCGGGGCGCGCGAGGGGGAAGGTCCCTCGACAGGCCGAAAGGCGGCGAACTCGCGAGTCTCGAGAGCCCGGGACAGGTGGGTGAGGGCAAGGTAATGATGGGCCTGGGAGCTTTGGGGGAGCAAAGAGGGAGGAGCGGGGCGGTGAGCAAACCTGGGGAAAGGATGGGGCGCCTGGGTGAGGGGTCCCCTGCAGGATCCCTCGCTTCACACACTCTTCTCTCCCAACTCCTCTCTAGGTCGATCCCGACCGAGAGCTCGACTTTCAGAAGAGAGACGCCCCAGCAAGCCTCTTTAGGGGAGTTCTCCAGCTCCTCACCTCCATGGGCCAGACAGCCTCGGCAGGGGGCGGCGGCAGCAACACCCACACCCCGCAGGCCCTGTACCCTGACCTGTCTTGTCCCGAGGGCTTGGAGGAGCTGCTCTCGGCTCCCCCTCCTGACCTGGGGGCCCAACGGCGCCACGGCTGGAACCCCAAGGACTGCTCAGAGAACATCGAGGTCACGGAAGGGGGGTTGTGCTTTGAACGGCGGCCCGTGGCCCAGAGCACTGATGCGGCCCGGGGTAAGAGGGGCTACTCGAGGGGCTTGCACGCCTGGGAGATCAGCTGGCCCCGGGAGCAGAGGGGCACCCACGCTGTGGTGGGCGTGGCCACGGCCCTCGCGCCGCTGCAGGCTGACCACTATGCGGCGCTGCTGGGCAGCAACAGCGAGTCGTGGGGCTGGGACCTTGGGCGTGGGAAGCTGTACCATCAGAGCAAGGGGCCCGAGGCCCCCCGGTATCCAGCCGGACGTCAGGGTGAGCAGCTGGAGGTGCCGGAGAGGCTGCTGGTGGTTCTGGATATGGAGGAGGGAACTCTGGGCTACGCTATTGGGGGCACCTACTTGGGGCCGGCCTTCCGCGGACTGAAGGGCAGGACTCTTTATCCAGCAGTAAGCGCTGTCTGGGGCCAGTGCCAGGTCCGCATCAGCTACCTGGGCGAAAGGAGAGGTGAGGCCTGGGGCACGTGTGGGGAGAGTAAGTTCTGTCACTGGGGTCTGTGGTTTTGGGATGGAAGCTCAACGCCTTACAAGAGCAGAGGGAACTGGCCTTCATCTGACTCGTCTCCTACCTCTATTCAGTGCCAGGAATGGCTAAGTCTTCACAGCTGTTACCTAACTCAATCTTCCTAACAGCCATAGAGGTAAAAGTAAGCCTTGGGAAAGCAACTTGCTAGTGAGAGGTGAACCCTCAGAATGAAGTGAAGCACTGTGGGGATTAGGGCTTCACAGGAGAGATCAGGCCCTGGAGCCAGAGGTGCAAAGGGTTAGATTTGTCCTGGGCTAGGTGTACAAGTCCCAGAGGAAGAGGACTGGTGGTGCCAGGCGCCCGGAGTGTGTACCCGGCTCACTGGGCTCTGACTCTGACACATACCTACTTCCTTCCTCAGTCAAACCCCAGGAAGGAGCCGTTGAGGTCCAGGCACCTGGAAGAGCAGTGAAGGAGGCAGGGCCTTGGGGCTGAGTGGACTTAACTGTTCTGCAGTTGCCAAGTCTGCAGCAGAGGGTGGCCGCCTCTCCCCTGTAGCCCATGGGAGCTGTTGTAGCGTGGAGGAGGGCCACCCTTCCTTTCACCTCCTCAGCCCCAGCTCTGGGGCCTCTCTGGATTCAAAGCCTGGGCCAGCTCCACGGTCACAGCCACCTCGGCCTGTTGCTTAGAGGGCCTTATTTAGAGCTTCACCCCAACTCCGACCGGGGACGTGTGAGATCCATGATGCGTCCACCACAAGAGCAGATGCAGAACTTCAGAGCACCTTAGACCTCCCCTGAACCGAGGTGGGAGCAGACTTGCAGCAGGAAAACGGAAGGGACTCTGGGCAGGACCCCGTGGTTTGATGATGTCTGGCTGGTGGCTGCACCTGTACTTACTTTCCCTCATTCTCTCTCCCAGCTGAGCCACACTCCCTTCTGCACCTGAGCCGCCTGTGTGTGCGCCACGCCCTGGGGGATACGCGGCTAGGCCACGTTTCTGCTCTGCCCTTGCCCCCCGCCATGAAGCGCTACCTGCTCTACCGGTGACCCCTGTGATACCACAGATTGCGCTGGGGCCTCTGGGGGAGGCAGCACTGCTGGCCTAGACCAGCTGCCTGAAGCCGGTGAGGCTGGGTCCCACCCCACCCCAAGCTCTGGGGAGCACCACAGCCCCAGGGCCACCCAGAGGGTGGAAGGGAGGAAGCTGTTACTCAAGGCTGGGGCAGCCTGGTACACAAGACATTTCTGCAAGTAAAAGTTGGAAGAGATGTGCTGCTGTAGAAACCTGTTTGTGGGTTTTTTTCTTTTTTTTTTTGCACAAGGGTCCCGTGGCTGCCTCAAAAGGGAAAAAGATGATCTGGACAAGTTCAGTGAAGAAGGACACACCCCAAGGCTTAGTGCCAGGTGTTTATTTCCCGCACACGCGGGACTGCTCACAGACACAACACACACAGGCATCGGCACCGTGGGAGGGGGCAGCAGCCCGGCCTCAGCAGAGGACAGGACTTTCTCTCAGCCCCTGACCTCATGGTGTGAGATGGGACAGGATGGGTTCTTGCTCCTGCCTTCACTGGGGACTGAGGGGACCCATAAGCAAACACCCCTCCCACCTCTCAGCCAAGCTAAAGCCACCTTGGTGACAGGTTGAGTTCCAACTGATACTGTAAGTGGAAGCGGGAGTGGCCTGGTCCCAACCATTACAGGGTAGGGTGTAAACGGCAAAGGAAGAGGTACATTTTGGATTAGGCCACAAGAGGCAGCAGGTGACACCATCAGAAGCATGTGTGAAGGTTGGGGGGGGGGGTGGGCAGTACAGTTACTGGGCTTCTGAGCTACCTAGTCCCTGTCTCAGCAGGAAGGATAGCAGAGACGGGCAGGGCTTATTATTTGGCATTGATGATATCCACGAATTCAGGCTTGAGGGAAGCGCCCCCCACAAGGAAGCCATCCACGTCAGGCTGGCTTGCCAGCTCCTTGCAGGTTGCCCCAGTCACAGAACCTGGGAAGGGAGAAGAGAGGGGGAGAGGTCAGGGATGGGAGGGGGTACTCCAGCCCTACCTCCACGTCGAAGAAGGACTCAGTCGGGTTCTCAGCCCACTCCACCTCCGGCTGGAACCAAACCCACTTACCCCCATAAATTATGCGGGTGCTCTGAGCCACTGCATCAGAGATGTTGGACTTAAGCCATCCCCGGAGCTTTTCGTGTACTTCCTGGGCCTAGAACAAGAAGCTAGACTAAGACTTTCACTCAAAGGGGCAAAAAACGTGGGCACCACTGGAGACAGGCAGAGTGGTTTTGGGACAAGAACCCCGGGATCTGAGATAGAACACCGGGGCTTCGATCCCACCCAGGTCCTGGAATGGATGTCCTTTGACATGTCACTCTCTTTTCTCCTGTCTTTTTATTTATTTTTTATTAATACCTTTATTGGAGTATAATTGCTTTACAACGGTGTGTTGGTTTCTACTTTATAACAAAGTGAATCAGCTATACGTATACATACATCCCCATATCTCTTCCCTCTTGCGTCTCCCTCCCTATCCCACCCCTCTTGGTGGTCACAAAGCATGGAGCTGATCTCCTTGTGCTGTGCAGCTGCTTCCCACTAGCTATCGATTTTACATTTGGTAGTATATATAAGTCCATGCCACTCTCTCACTTCGTCCCAGCTTACCCTTCCCCCTCCCCTCTCCTGTCTTTTAAATGAGGGGTTGGCCCAGGTGGTCTCTGTGACTGTCCAGTTCTACCAAGGCAGGGGAGATGAGGGTAGGGCTCCTGGGCTTGGTTACCTGTTGAGGTGTCGCAGTCTTGCCAGTACCAATGGCCCACACAGGCTCATAGGCCAGGACAACCTTGCCCCAGTCCTTCACATTATCTGTGGGACAGAGATCACAGGTGGAAGGGTGAACAGGAAGGAGATAGCCAGCTGTTTCCCCAGGGAATGAGTGACGGTGGCCTACTGACCCCTGGCGGCCGTTAAAGGAACTCCAAGTGGCATCTATACCATCGGGGCAGGAGCAGAAGCGATAAGGATACAAGGGTTCTCACCCTCCCATTTCCTGCATCAGCGTGGGGATTAAGTCAGGCTGCAGGGCATATGACCCCACCCTCTGAGCCTCCGTAGCCCTGGCTAGGCTCAAAGGTCCCTTTCTCCAGATACCTGCGATGACCTTGGTTTGCTCGAAAACGACCTTCTCAGTGATGCCAGCTTCCCTCTCATCTAGCTTCTCCCCAATGCAGGCGATTACTCCAAGTCCCTCTGCCAGGGCGTGAGCCACCTTCTGCCCAATCAGCTGTTGAGGAACAGACTTGGTGAGACACCTGTCTTGGGATAAGCCATCTCTTATCTCCTCTCCTGGTTACTAACCTCATCTGACTCCCCAAAGACGTGCCTTCTCTCCGAGTGCCCCAGGACCACCCACGTGGCTCCACAGTCTTTGATCATGCCAGGGCTAAAGGAAGAGAACAAGCCACGGTTCAGCAGGGAGCCCACCCTGTCGCTTTCCCCTTCATGAGAATAATGAGGGCTGCGTCCACCACCCACCCACATGTCACCTGATCTCCCCCGTAAAGGCCCCGTTAGCCACTTTGTAGCAGTTCTGCGCAGCCACTGCAATCTTGTGATCTAGCTTCTGCCGGGCGAAGTCAATGTAGGCGGTGGGGGGTGCGCAAACCACCTCTGAGGATAAGATGGTGACAGAGGGGATGAGGTCACAGGAAGCCTTCATTCCCCAGACCCCATCCAGTGCTCGGGAGCCCCCTAGCCTTCACCACTTTCTTAGTTCTGCTTTTGCCCTTTTTCACACCAGCACGATAATCTCTGTCCACTCTGCAGCTCAGGCTGGGCCTGGACCCAACTCTTTGAGCCTTCCAGGTACCCGTGAGAGGCGATGGCCCTTGCCCTGCCCTCTGCTCTTTTAACAGCTGTGGCTCCGATTTCCCCAGGCTATTCTGGGCCTGGGCACCTCCTAGACTCAGCATTCTCTGAGGGCCGACCCCGCCTCCCTTCTAAAATAGCCCATCCCCACCTTCGGAACCGGGCCAGGCAAGGGTTTTTAGCAAAAGCAGAAGGGGCCAACTCCTGGGGTTTGTACTGGCGTCTTTGGGGGTAATAAACCAGAAGGGGATGCCTCTTGATAAGACCCGGGGTTCTGTGCCTTAGGTGCGTGGGAGGGGCAGGGCTGAGGACTGCACTCTGCCGAGGGTGGCAGCGAGTCGACTGGCTCATAGAGGCCTTGCGCTTTCCCGTTTCCAGGCTGGAGAAAGCGGTAGGATCGCTCTTCACTCCCAAATGGCTCAGGCCCTTCCGCGGAAGGCAGGAGTCATGCAGGCCGCCGAGGGGAAAGGGTCAGAGCGGTAGCTCAGGAGGCCAAAGCCACTCGGCCGCCCAGGCAAGGCGCGGGGAGGAGTCTCGGGCTACGTGCGGCGGCGCACGAAGCCCGCGCCTAGGGGGCAGCTTAAGCCCGTACTCAGTCTCCTACCGGGCTGCCGCCGGCCTCTCCCGATCGCCCGCAGGGGCTGGGCTCCGCTTCCATCCCCCGCTCTCGGCGGGTGCAGCCCCCGTCCGCGCCCCGGGGCAACCATCCTCCCGACGACCCACAGTCGGAGGGCACCGTGAGATGCGGCCCCGCCTTTCCGCGTCAACACACCCCGGGTCCTGCGGCCGCGGGGCCAAGGCCCGGACCCCGACAGCCCTGGTCCCCAGCCGTGCACGACCACGCGGACGCCGGCTAAGAGAACTCTGGAAAGGGCGCCGCCACGCCGGCCCTCCCACCCCGGCCCTCCCTGGCCAAGGCTCACCAGTGTCGGCCGGCACCTTGGCCGCGTTCAGAGTGTTGATGAGCTCCCCCAGATTGTTCTTCCGCCCGTTCATCTTCCAGTTCCCCCCCCACGAAGAACTTCCTGGAGGGCGCCATTGCGCTGAATCCGGCACACTGAAGGTCACGAGCAGCGCGCAGCCGCTGCCACTGGCCGCTTATATAGAGCGCGGAGAGGCAGAACTCCGCCCCACCGCGTCCTCTGCCATGACTGGCCCGGCCCGAGGAAGCCCTGCCCCAGGCCCCGCCCCCAGCCCGCGGAGGCCCTGCCCCCGGCCCCGCCCGCCGCCCACGTTGCGAGGTTCTGACGTTATCACCGTTTTTGTAGCAACGTTCCTGGGCTGTCGGGGGCTCACAGACGCTTCAGCCGCAATTGCCAGACTTTGGGGAGAAGGCGAGAACTGTGCGCCCGGCAGGCACTCAGGGGAGCCCCGGCTTCACGACTGCAGCTCCCCAGAGGGCCAGAGGGATCCCGAGGGGGGCGCTGGCTGCAGGCCCGGCCACTCCACTCCCAGGCTTGGCCTCAGAGCCCTGAGGGGCATCTCTCCCAACTCTGGGAAAATGAACCCCCTTCCCCCATCGGAGCGGCCACATCCCTGACTGCTGAGCAGGCACGTTTGACCTACCAGGGCGAGCCCAGCCCAACAGAAACTGGGCAAGTAACAGGGTTCAGAAGTGGAGGGACGGCCCACGTTGGGTGGAGACGGTGCAGCTAAGAAAGAGGCAGTTCAGAAGTCTGCCCTGACGCCAGGAGTACCCCACTTTTTAAAAAAACTTTATTTTATTATATATTTATTTATTTATGGCTGCGTTGGGTCTTCACTGCTCCACGTGGGCTTTCTCTAGCTGCGATGAGCGGGGGCTACTCTTCGTTGCGGTGCGTGGGCTTCTCGTTGCAGTGGCTTCTCTTGTTGCGGAGCACGGGGTTCAGTAGTTGTGGCTTGCGGACTCTAGAGCGCAGGCTCAGTAGTAGTTGTGGCACACGGGCTTAGTTGCTCCGCGGCATGTGGGATCTTCCCGGACCAGGGCTCGAACCCGTGTCCCCTGCATTGGCAGATTCTTAACCACTGCACCACCAGGGAAGTCCATGGAGTACCCCACTTTTTACTCCAGCGGGCCAAGGCCTGACAAGGGACTGCAGGGCCTGGGGCCCAGGGCTCCCTAGCCACTGGGGACATTTGGGAGGTACCCATTTGGGCCCCCTCTCCTGTGATGGCTGGAAGGAAGGACTCTTCACCCCATCCGTGCTCTGTGTCGCCCCACTCCACTTTTCTTCATCTGACAGCTCGCACCCCTCAGCTTTCCTCTACTCCCCCAGTGCTCACCTCACTCACCCCCCAATCTCCCAAGAGCGCTAGAATGGTAAAAAGCACAGAACTGCCTACGAGGGGGCATGAGGGTCAAAGGGCTGGGGCCGGGAGTTTTCAGAAACTGGCCCTCCTGCTAACCCCAGGGGGTTAACAGTTTCCCCCAAGTTATCAAACAGGACACGATTGAACCATTGTACTTTTATTCACATCCTGTATTTTGGCATTTTCCAGAGAAGGACAGGGGAGAGACAGGGTGGGGAAAAGACTGAGGCAGGAGGGTGAGGGGGGTCCCCATTTCCCTTATGTCCCTCCTTGCCCGACCACACGGGGAGCAAACACGAAGTGGGGAGGGGAGGCACAGAAGCCCCCTCCTGTGGAAGAGGCTGCACAAAGCTACACCCACACCACACACACAAACAAGCCCGCTCCACGCCACGCTGGCAGGATCACAGAGAAGCAGAGCACTATGGGGTCAAGGGCAGGAAAGCTACAGTCTCCTCACAGACAGGCAGCCGGCCCCTCCTGTCCCCTTCCTGCTCTGTCCCCAAAGTCTCCCGAGCGCCCCCCGCTTTGCTTGGCCATTCTCCCATGGCCACTAGCTTCTTCCCTGCTGCCGGGGACGAAAAGAAAAAGGGTAACAGAGCAGGGGGGCGCCCAACCCTCATGCTGGGTGGTCTGTCCCCCGCCCTCAGTGGTAAGGGCTCAGGGCAGGCTCTTAGCTGGCCACTCTCTGGTAGAAGTAGATGTAGCCCAGGTCCTTGGGCGGCTTCTCAGAGGCACACACTTTCTGGTCATTGTAGATCACCCATCTGGGGAAGGGGGTGGGGGGAAAGGATGAACAACCCGGGCATTCGCAACTCAGTCTCTCTGACGTGGCCCCTGGAGTTGACCCTGGTGACTCTGGGGCAAAGGCTCCCAACATTCTCTGCCTCGGTCCCCAAACCCACAGTCCAGCTGCCACCTGTCTCAAGGGAACGTCCTAATCTCACAGGGTCATTCCTACTCTACTCGGTGTCTTCAGACCCTGTGGTATCTTTACAGCCACCTGCACCCATTCCTTTTAGGTAGGCATCAGCAAGCTTTGTCTGTCAAGGGCCAGACAGGAAATGTTTCAGGTTTTGCAGGCCATCCGGTCTGACACAACTACTCAGCCTGCCTGTTGCAGCGTGAAAAGAGCCACAGGCAATACATAAACGAGTAAGTGTGGCCATGCCTGTAAAAACGTTATTTATAAAAGCAAGTGGCGGGATTCAGCCCTTGGGCCCTAGGTTTGCCCATCTCTGCCGTCAGGCTTTCTGCCAATTTCTGGTGAATTTGCGCCACGACCAGGCAATGCCTTATTGTCCCTCACAAATATTCCAGAACTTCCAGGATGCCCCTCCCCACCCCCAGAAACACTGTCCCATTCAAAAGGCACGTGCTGTCCCCTCACCTGCCTTCCTTCTTGACGTGGCATACGTAGTGACCACACATGGTTGAGGTGCCCATGTGACTAATGAAGGCGAAGAGCTGATACTCTAGGGAGGGAGGGGCAGGGGAGGAGACAGTGAGGGCGGATGCACCCAGCAGCTCACACCCAGGACGGGATTTCAGGGAGTGTGGATCAGCCCCCGCCCGTCCTGGTTCCCCGGGACACTCACTTCCAGGACCGTCCCGGACCTTAGGTCCCACCGGTATGGACTCGGAGATGGAGTCAGCAGCTGAGCGGCCCTCGGAGATGTCCATGGCAGCTTCCGCGTCCAGGTCGTCTATGTGACTGAAGATCCAGTCCACAGCCCGTTCTAAACTATTATTCTGGGAGAGGAGGGAAGCATTACTTTTTATTTTTTAGAAAAGTCAGGGTCAAGAAAGCCCCCAGTGAAGGCCTCTGCTCCCTTATCACAGCCGCTAAAGGGCAGAGCCCCAGACTGGCCGTACCACACAGGTCATCCTCGGTCTTGCTCACGAGGGATGGAACCTCGCTCCCACCCGCTTCTTCCCACAGGTCCCGCCCTCATCTGGGGACGCCCATACCGTGGCCCGCAGGGCTTTCAGGGCCTGGTCCCGGGAGAAGCCCATGGAGACGATGGTGGTCACACAGTCCTCTGGCGGGGGGTCAGCTGCTGCGCTTGTGGAGCCGGGCCCACTGGAGCCAGGCAGGATGAGGGGGTTTGCAAAATCTGCGGATGTGAAGGGGTTGAAGTGTTTGCGGGAGGGTGCTGGCCCTGCCTGCTCACCACCCCCCAGCTCCCCAGCTCTGCTTACCCGGGTCATCCATGTGCGACATGACCCAGTTCATGGCGGCCTCGGCCCCGCTGTTGCCCGTGTAGTAGACTGCTTTGCGGCAGGCGTCCATCGGGAAGCCCATCTCCACCAGCTGGATGATGACCGATTCATCCAACATGGGCGCTGTTGGCGGAGAAGCGCAGGCACAGGGGCCTGACTCCTTGGGCCACTCCCTGCCCCTCCTCGCTCCCACAGTCCACCCCCAGCCCTCTTCCAGCCACCCGTTCCATGTGTTTTTCCTCCATGGCCTGGCACCTTATTCCAGAACTAAAATGACAAAACGACATCACGTGTGGCCAGCAGTATCCTCAAGGTACAGAACTGAGGCTAGAGGTCCCCCGGGGAGCCCCTTCCTTGCCCATTCTCTCAGAACAGGCCGTTTCTGGAGTATGATAACCTGCCCCCGCCCCCTACCCAACTCGAGGTGAACGAGGGCAGAGGCCATTAGCCAGCCACACAGAGGATGTGGCTGGGGGTGCTCTATTGGTCCTCATGTCCATCAAGAGGGCAGAGGAAATTTGAAAGGGAGGACAGGAGAAACACAATGGACAGGGACAAGGGGAGGCAGGCCGAGAAGACCCCCATCAGCAAGGGAAAGAGACAGGCAGGAAGAAGAGTCACTAACATGTCGGAGAGGAGAAGTGAGGGGAGCAGAAGGAGTCTTCGTCTTCGTTGCCATAGAAACCAAGGCTACCTTTGGGCTCATCCGGAGTGACCAGGGGTGGGGCAATGTCGGGCAGCTCCTCCTCTCCAGGCTGCAGCCCTGTGCCCCTCAGCTGGGAGATGTCTAGCTCCTCTGGCATCTCGATGGATACATCTGCAAGTGGAACAGCAGGACAGAGGTCACCTCAGCAGCTCCCCGAGGCCCTCTGGGTATAAGCACTGCAGGAATCTCAAGCCCCTGCCCCCATCCTGCTCTGTAGTAAGAAGCTGCTCAGAGCAGGACCCATTGCAGGGTTCTCAGTGTAATAAAAAGCATCAGGGGCCGGGGTTCAGGAGACCAGGATTCCAGTCCTGGATCTACCACCAATGAGCCACGAGCCAGGAAGGCGCCTCCGAACGCGCCGCAGAATGATTCTATACTTCCGTGGGGCTCGACTTATCTAGGAAATGAAGTTAATTCTGCAGTTGGCAAAGTCACCAGGGGCCTGTAAGGCCCGTGAAAAACTGTTTCAAGGTTATCAAAATGAAAGCATCTTACCAATTATATGAAACTATGAAGGTAACTTTCGGTTTTAGGTCATAACTATGAAATCGAAGAAGTGTTCAACAACAAGATCCTACTGTACAGCACAGCAAACTGTATTCAATATCTTATGATAAACCATAATGGAAAAGAACATGGAAAAAAAAGGAATGTGTATATATAACTGAATCACCTTGCTGTACAGCAGTAATTAACACAACGTTGTAAATCAACTACACTTCAATTAAAACATGTAGTGAAAAAAGTAAAAAATCAAAGAAGTCTTAATATTTTTAGTCAGCGCTTTTCAAACTAGACACATTTTGAAACATCTAAGGTAATGTTTCCCCTTTCGGAGGGAAGCTGGAGAAGCATTAGTTTACGTGTTAAGGCCCCTTCTTTTTCTAGCGCTTTCTGCTTAGCCTCCCTCGCTCGTCCCAGCCACCATACCCAGTTTCTTGGGCACCCAGTCTAAGCCGAAGGTGAACTTCTTGATCTGGATGACCAGGTAGTCAGGGAATGAGGCAAATCGCGTGGTCCTAGGGAAGAGAGAACGTCCTGGTACCCAGAGAACCTCTCCTGAAAGCCCCACCCCGGGTTCAGCCTGTCATGGATAGAAGCCCTAACAGCCCAGAAGACACTCCATATTCTTTTCTTGCCCTGGTCAGGCATGAAGAGCATCTGTAGACACGGAGAAGCAGAAGCCGGGGAAGTGAGGGGGCGTGGGGGGGGGCGGGGGGCGTCTCACGGGCATGGATTTCATGGCTGAAATCCCGGCAACCAGAGACTCTTTCACATCTCAAGTTCATGCCCAATGATGGGTTAGCAAAGAGTAAGATCATATACTGGAAGTTTCAATTCTGTCCACGACTGTCACTGAGTGCCTGTGCTTTGCCGGGATCGGGGAAGTGAGCGGAGAGAGGCTGCCCTGGAAACTGATTCCATCCCAAGAGAGACGAGGGACTGGTAGGGGCAGGTCAAGGTAGCGTGTCGCAATTATCCGAGTCCCCTCCTGCTGGGGCCTCCTGGACCGGGGCACCAGCCTCAACTGACACAAGTCTGAGATTATGACCACAAAGGGACTCGAGAATGCAAAAAAAAGGCTGACAGCATCTTTGGGTTTACACTGACACGGGCCCAGACCCACAGGACTTACTTTACGGCTACTGATTTGGCCTGCAGGGCCGTGCTCCAGAAGTCATCTACCTGCTCGGGGGCCCCATAGGCCTCCAGGCAGGAACTGAAGGGCACCTGGGCCCGAACAAGTTCTGGCAGTGGCAGCTTCTCCTCTTCGGCTTGCCGCTTCTTCTCCTCATACTCCAGGAGCTCCTCTGGTGACAGAATCAGTGGGTGGGTCCTTCAGAGGGGGCTGCCTCTTTCCCCCCTGAGCCTCTCCCTACTGGCGCTGCATCCACGACAACCTCAGCTCCTCCACCTCTCCAAACCTACCGGACACACGTCCGTCTGTGATCTTGCCTCTTTCTCAACACAGCTCTGCTGACCAGCTGCAGGCAAGGTTAATCCCACCTGCCCCCAACAGCCCCGCCTCGGCCCTCTGGCCACGGAGCAGGGCGGACCACGGGCTCTGCTTCTGTAAGGCACCCAAGCACTGCTCCCAGGCCTCAGCCTCCGCCTCCAGGCCCCGCTGGGAGAGCAGAGTGCCCACCTTTGTTCAGGGCCGCGTCCATGGGCACAGGCAGCTGCATGATGTAGTCCACTCGCTGGGTGTACTTCACCTTCTCCGTTGCCAGGCACTTGATCTTTTCTTCCACCAGGAAGCGGAACACTTCATTAGGATTTTCAGAGCTCCGGCAATTCCTCTATGGGGAAGAGGCAGGGTGGGGAGGTCTGGGCAGCCAGGCACTGGGATGGGAGCCTAAAAGAGTCACTGGCGGGTCAGGGAGAGAGGGGAGTGGAAGAGAGACAACCACGAAGAGGGGCAGGGATGCCAGAGCAGAGCAGAAGCCTTCCCTAATCAACCCCGCCAGTTCTGGCCCATCCGGACACGGTGGGACTACGTGGCGAAGTGTCTGTACTTTCTAAGTGCTAAGCAACCGCCTATCGTTTTCTTTGGGTGCATCCTTCATTAGGCTGCAAGCCCAGCGACTGTGAGGGTCGCTCCTTTGCTGCGCTCCTCAGGTGCAGCCGCTCCTCGCAGGGAAAGCTCAGGGCGCGTAGGCTGTGGGGTCCCGGGGCTGGGAGTGTGTTAGGGCTGATAGGAAAGAATGGGCAGCAAGGAGAAGGGAGGGACCTGAATCGCAGGCAGACAGCAGGTGTGTGAAGAGCGCCCTCACCTCCACCATGTTGATAAGGTGAAGGAAGAATTCTTGGGCATCCTGCTGCCGGTTGGTGGAGAACTCAGGGTGACCCTTGCCAATGAGGGCCTTGAACATCCGAGGGGCGATGCCATCTTGGACGTCCTAGGCAGAGCCAGGGCGGCGATTCAGCTGGGGCCCGAGAGGCCACCAAGTGGCCTTCTTTAGACACCTCCCGGATCTCAGTTTGCCCACAATTCCAGAGCCTGAAAGGGATGGAGGCCCAGACTCACCTTCTGTTCCGGCACCTGCTCCCCGTCGCCCGACTCTGCTGCTGGCTTGGAATACTCTCCCGAGAGAAGGCCATGGCCCAGCTTGGCCCTGCGTTGACATCCAAGAGAACCACTCAGCTTCCATCTGACACCCATCTACACCTCATCCTCCCCAACTCAACCCCTGCTCAAAGCCCCCTTAGACAACTCCCTTAAATGTGAAAAACCTTAGATTCCATGGGAACCCAACTCAAGGCAGACAGCGTGCCCAGCAGGCGGTCATCTGAGAGCCTCTAGCTGGCCGGGGGCTAAACAGCCTCTAGCTGGCCGGGGGCTGAACTGCCTCTAGCCGGCCGGGGGCTGAACTGCCTCTAGCCGGCCGGGGGCTGAACTGCCTCTAGCCGGCCGGGGGCTGAACTGCCTCTAGCCGGCCGGGGGCTGAACTGCCTCTAGCTGGCCGGGGGCTGAACTGCCTCTAGCTGGCCAGAGGCCGAACCGCTGTCCACTCCAGGGGGTCATGGAGGAGCGAGAAGGCGCACAGGACTGGCTACATACACCTGGGTGCTGAAGTCCTGGGTCGGGTCCGTCGGGGCGTTCTGGAAGATCTTCTCCAGCTTATCCACATATCTGAGAGCAAAGGGAAGGGTCATTGGAGGGGCTTTGGTCTAGCCCCAGAGGAAAAGGGAAGGGAGTAATTATCTACCAGCTCAGGGAACAGGTTCCCTCCAGAGCGGGGAGGCACGCAGTTGACCCTTGGGGTCCACTTCTTTCCAGCAACCTGCCCTCCCTCCCATTTCCAACTTGGTCGGCATGCAGGGCACTCCAGCCCCGTCCCTGACAGAGAGTCGGGGGAAGGGAGAAGACAGCCCAGGAGAAGAATAAATACAGTTCATATTCTTTGAACAGAACGTGTCAATGTGTTCTAAGTTTTCACGTGTGTACCAGGCCTTCCCAATTAGACACTCACTTATGCTGAGAACCTGCCTTTCTTCTACCGTCAAGTCCCTAGCCCTCCCCTATCCCCAAATGCTCCATGTACCTGTTAGGTGCTCACCTGATGTCACTGGCCTAAAATAAAGACCACCTGCTCGCCCTTGAGTCAGTCAGGAGGCCTCGGGGGGCCCTGGGGTTGGGCGTCTGGCCCCACCAGTGGGTTTGTGTGTGGCCGGGTTGATAGTGATGCAGCCCTAGAACCTGCTCCCCTCGCAGTGTACCAGGAGCTAAGACTGAGCTAGAACAGAGGGCCTGAGGGCAGCCAAAGGAGGGTGCCTGGAGGCTGGCTGCCAGGGGAGGAGCGGGCGTCATGGGCGCAGAGCCCGGGGGCCGGCCTGGGGGAGAGGGCAGCACTCACTTCCTCTGGAAGTCGGGGATGCTGAAGAGCACCTGGACCACCGAGTTGAGGTAGCAGCTGTTGCCCAAGTTGCGGATGCCTGTGTAGCCGGGCCCGAACAGGGGCTTGAGCGGCACCCCCGACTCCTGGATCAGCTCCCACTCGCCGATGCGCTGGTTCATGTCTATCTCCAACTCCGTCATCGTCTTGTCCGTCTGCACAGGAAGGGGCACCTCAGACAGGCTAAGGAACGCAGCCCTGCGTCTTTTCCGTTCTCTCACTTGGTCTAGGACGAGAGCCAGCTGGAGCCTGGAATGTGCTGAATTACGGGCTCTGACACGGGAGGCCCATTGGGTATCCTCCAGTGCAAGTTCCGGAAGGCCACAGGCAACTGTCCCAGGGGCCCGTTAGGCAGCAGGCCTCTGCCCAAATGAGGGGATGAAACGAACTCAACTCCCCCGAGCTAAAGCGTTCATCCATTCTGAAGCCACCCCTTCTCACCCTCAGATCACCCAAGCATCACTTCCTCCATCCCCTGGACTAGGCGGCCCCCTGGAAACTCCTGCAGTTACTCCCGTATCTGCGTGAGCATCTGATCAATGCCTGCCTCTTATCTGGAATAGAAGCCTATGAGAGCGAGGACCACCCCGTCTCATTTGCAGTGACCAGCACATAGTAGGGGCTCAAGAGTAGTCAGTGAATGATGAAACGATTCTAGAAGCTGAAGGGGTCTCACCTTCTGCATCTTCAGCATGTCGATACCAAAGTGGGACAGGTGCTCGGCCAGGTTGGGGTCCAGGACCATGTCATCCTCGTCATATGAGTACACATCTAGCATAGGAAGCAGCAGCAGCGTCAGAGGGGGCGGCTCAGGCCCAGCCTGACCACCAACCCCACCCCCTGCCCTGAGAGGCCTCGGTGGGACAGAAGGACGAGCCGTGAGGGTAACGCTCTTGGCACGCTCGAGCATCAGTGAGGCCGTAAGCCCTTCTGGGACTGGTTGTCCGGGAAGATGGGGTGAAACAGGACAAGGGTTGGAATTCCTTGTGCCTCCACCCTACAGGTAAGGTTCTAGAGTGAGATGGGTTTGAAAGAATACTCACTAAGAGACAACGATGGTGACCCCTAGGAAGGGGACTGAGATTTGGGGGTTAAAATTCAGTTTTACTGCAATATTTTCATCGTTTATCAAGAGAACAAACTGGCGTCTTGTTCGTGTCACGTGAGATGAGTTAAGGGTTAAGACCCAGCGATTTCCACGTGGAGGTGGTCGGCGGGGGTGGGGGGGGGTAGTACCAGCTCCGTCAGGTGTGATGGTGCCCAGCTTGACGGCTAGCGGGTAGCCCGTCTCCCTGTAGTGCTCCACGGCGTGGTTGTTGCCCCCGCTGCCGTCGAAGTAGCGCCGGCCACAGAGGATGGAGCCATCGGTCAGGTTGAGCCACAGGTTCTCCCTCATGTCGCACTTGGAGCACTTCCAGCCACTAACCCCGGGAGAAGAAAATTAGCCGAAATATGGGTCAGGGGGTTATGGGAGAGGTGGGTCCCCCGCTGGTCCAAGACCTCTCTCTTCTCCTCTCCTCTGGAGATGCCCTCACTTAGCTCAGCTCCCCCAGGTCTCCCTCCTTAGCCTGCTCCCGACCCTCTCTCCCACCAGACCCCCAGGAGGGTGGCCTCTTGGCCCCAGCTCTGGGGGCTGCACCCCGAGGTGGAGGGGCCAGGCCTCACCAGGGAGGGATTCGAGCAGGGCTGTCCAGCTGCTTGACGTTGAAGGCATGCTTAGACACCTGCCGTACTTCCCCATCCCAGGCCTGCACCTCCTGCTTGCGGGAGGCTGAGTCGGCCGACAGTAGGGCCTCCACCGCACTGGTCACCTGGGGGAAGCAGAGGGTGAGAGACAGGACCCAGCCCATAGCCCCACGTGCCCCTCTAGCCCCGTGGTCTTCAGCTTTCTCGGGCCTTGCCCACGACATCACTGCTCTGGCCCCGCCTGCCCTAGAATCTTCGGTAGGGCAGGAAGGTATTCATACCCGATCTCTGACAATGTCAGGCAGTCCCCCCAACCCATCCCGGGCTATCTCCAGGTAATCCGGCAAAATGACGATTTTTACATCCTCATCGTATTCATACTTCTCCTCGTTGAGCTCAAACCCGCCTTCGACACCTGGTAAGACAGGGAAGAAGAGGGGGGGTAGGACCACCACCACAGGTCAACACCCCTCCTCTGAGACAGCACTTCACCTTGTCCCCTCCAGGGCTTCAGGGCCACGGATCAGGCCCATCCTTCGGGGGCTTTCCTAGTACCTCTGAGAGCAGGAATGGCCAGCTCAGGGAGGAGAACAGGACGGCCGTGATGCTCACCGATAGCCAGACGGGTGGGCTTCTTGCGGGGAGGGTCTCCAGTGCCTGCAGTTGTGTCTTCCTCTTTCTGCAACGAGGCAGGAAGGGCAGCGTCAGCCATGAGCACCAAGGAAGGTACAAATGAGGAGGATGGACGGGATGGAGTGGGCTAACCTCGGAAGACAAAGGAGCTAAAAAACACACGTGCTGGGTTTTAATGACACCAACAGAAATAGGTGAGGGGGAAACTGAGGCCTGCGGGAGGTCAGGATGGAACAGACAGATTCAATACGGGGGCCCAGTGGGATGTGCCCGAATGTCCTCAGGCCTTGCCTACCGGGTGCCGGGTCCGCCGGAGGTGCAGGTACACTCGCTGGCCGGTCTTGTTGAAATGTCTCTCCACATACTGTTTCCCAAAACCCAGGAATGTGTTCATGCAGATGTAGAGGCCACCCTCAGACTCCTGCAGGACAAGAGGCAGGGGAGGGAACACAGGCAGGATGAAGCCTGGCCAGGGGAGACCAAGACCTGGAGTCAGAAGCTGCTGGTTTCCGGAAGCAAGATCTGTCCTCAAACACCGTGTGGCTTGTGGCGAGTCACTTAGCCTTCTAGGACCTGGCACCTGGCTAAGGGTCTCCCCATCCTCCTGTGACTTTGATAACAACCCACAAGGACACCGGGGCTGAGCAACACCTATCAGTCCCCACTCCTCTTCCTTCTTGCTTCTTCTTGGGAGCCCTCTGGTATACTGCAGAGAACTCCCTTTACCTCTTTCCTGGAGCCCAGAGATCCGGAGAGTGAACGGGGATCAGCTACCATAGACTTGGAAAGACCTCCATGCCAGACACTGAACCTAATCTAGGGACACCATGACCAACCCCACCCGACCTCCAAGATTCAGCAAACCTTCCAGACCGGAGGAGCACAGATGCCAGCACCTGAACAAGACACCTAAGCCCGAGCTCGCCAGCAAGGCCAGACCTTTCCCTTCCCTCACTCTACTAGGCAGTCGATCCCTGGTCCACACTGGTCTCCTCCTTCCTTGCCTGCTGAGGTCTGGCTCCAGGAGAACAATGCCTCGCTTGGGGCTCACAGCTGAACTGGGACCCAGTCTGGCAAGGACATGAAGTCCAGCATTCTCCAGTCACCGCCCTGATGCTTCGCCCCTCCCGCCCCCGAACAATAACCAAATCCCCACTGAAGTCCCATCAACCTCCAACCTCAAAGCCATCCTCTTTCTAGAACCATCTATCAACACCTTCTGAGACAAGAACACATATGACCCAGGAAGAAAACAGGGAAAGACAAGTGTCCACTGCAAATCACAGCTGAGGAGAGAAGACGGGCTTTCCCCAAACTGAGCAAGTCCACCCGTGCCCTTGAGAAGAGAGTGATGGAGGAGGAGGAAATTGGACAAGAGTCTTCCCTCAGATCCAAGCAACAACAGGCATCTTCTTCCTGGAATTAAAGCCTCAGTGGCCTTGAAAAATTCTCTGCTGTGAGTTAAAAATAGGGCACCGGGGGCTTCCCTGGTGGCGCAGTGGTTGAGTGTCCGCCTGCCGATGCAGGGGATGCGGGTTTGTGCCCCGGTCCGGGAAGATCCCACATGCCGCGGAGCGGTTGGGCCCGTGAGCCATGGCCGCTGAGCCTGCACGTCCGGAGCCTGTGCTCCGCAACAGGAGAGGCCACAACAGTGAGAGGCCTGCGTACCGCAAAAAAAAAAAAAAAAAAAAAAAATAGGGCACCGCACCGCAGTTCTCAGTCCCATAGATTGCTCTGTACCACTCCCTAGAACAGTGTGGGTTATAATGTGCATGAACAAATACAGCATTTCTCATCACGGAGGTCATATAAGCTTTTTCTACCATGAACCCAATTTGAAGATAATCAAATATGCCAAAAGTTGGTTAGCAAAGCCAACCAATGGAGATCTCCTGACTTGGGGTGAGAGAAGGAAAGTGTCATGAGATTACAAAAGCCCCTTTTGGACTGTTCAAACCATTACTAAGGAGAGGGACAGGAGTGTAGAGAAGGAGCCACTGTAGGTAATTGAAAGAAGGGAGACTTCTACCATCTGTTGATAATTGAGGAAAAAACCTTTCCCTCCTGAGAAAGACAGTGCTTCACCAATGCATGCACTTGATAAGACTGGGAGGCCTGTGGGAGCTCTGCAGTGATTAAACTCCTATGTTGCAAAGAGAAGACGCTGACTCCACCAAAGACTGGGAACCCTGGAGCTCTGCTCTGAGCAGCCGTCCTCTTTTAGCTCTGCCAAAGCCAGACTTCAGAGAAGCAGCACATTGTCTGGGGCCCAGATCAAAGCCTAGAAAACCAAGCAACCTACAAATCACAGTGATGATCCTGAACTGGGCCTCAGATCACGCTGCTATCCCCAGCACTGGCGATGCATTAATGAAGCCTTTCCACTCTGACTTGCAGTTTTCCCGGCCATGAGCTGGTCTGGCTGAACACCCTGGGCAGGGCCCAGCAGCGGCTTGAGGGAGGGGTGGTGAGGGGGGCGGATCCCAGCCAGGCTGCTGCCCTCTCAGTTCAGGCTCTGGCCTAGCTGGAGGCTTGTGTCTGCCTCAGGGTGTCACAGGAAGGCAGAACTGCAGGAAGGGAGGGAGGTACCGGGTGGAGCCTGCAAAACGTGAAGCACGGTGTGGGCGGCGGCTTTGCCTAACTAGTCAGGAGTGGGAGCGGGATGGGAAAGGGGCCTTAGTACCCAACACGAAAGAAACCACCTCTCTGGGAATACTTTCAGAAGGGTTCCCTCTGCTCTCTGTGATGGGCGGGAGAAAGAGAGAGGGCTGCGGCCATAATTCACCTCAAAGGAGAAACGACTAGGGCTTTCCTCTCCTCTTTCCTCCTCTCCCTACCACCAATGACCCACCTCCCCGGCCCCTGTCCATATTAACCATGGGTGGAGGCTCTCTAACTCTGCCTTTTTCAGAACCGGGTTTCTTCAAGGCCACTTCCAGACTACTAGTCGCCTGGGAACTGCAGTCCCCACCCTCCTACCCCAACCCGGGCCCAGAACTGTGTGTGGGGGTTGCACCATCCCTCCCACACGAGACTACAAAACCCGGAGAGCCATGCGCGATAGGCAAGGCCAACTCCCAGGCTTTCGCAGGGGTCCACATGGGAGATGTAGTCTGGCAACCGGGTTGCGCCTCTGGCTTAGAACGGTAACGAAGGGAGTGAGCGACTACAATCCCCACAGTGCTCCACGAGACCGGGTGCGGGTGAGGCGGGCGCGGTGACTTCCGGGGGCGGTAGTCACACGACAGCTCCCGCGAATTCGAAGCAACGGCAGGGGTAGCGTGGGAGACTACAAGTCCCATGGTGCACCGCAGGGAGGCGGTGGCCCAAGACTTGCAGGCCCCGGCGGAATGACCAGGGCGATGGAAGGAAGTCGTGCTCGCTGCGGCCGTGGGGAATGGGCTTACCGGTGTGTCGAAGGAGAAGGCGCACTCGTCTTTGTGGACCCGGTCTCCAGCCTTGGGGACCCGGATAGTCGGTAATACTGACAGCAGCGCCTCCTCACTCAGCTCCGCCATGACACCGGCAGCAGCTCCTCGACACACAGCGGCTCCCACCGCTTCTAGTCCCCCACCCCCTACCCTTTAGTCCAATGAGCGCCACTCGTTAAGCGCATGCGCTGAAGGAAAGACGGGCGAGAATGGCAGTTGGACTGAGCCTGCCCGCTAGTGCTCCGCCCTCTGCCCGGCTCTTGACTATCGCCAATGAAAAGCGCTTCTAATGCAATCGATGCTCGGAAGAGCCAATCCCACTCCTCCAGGTTAGAGCGCACGTAGAGCAGTGAGATGGGTCCCGGAGTTTTGGCTGCTGGGACTCCGGTACCCTACAATCCATTAGTGTGCTGTCTATTGAAGAGCAGAAACTGACGGTGGTTTAAACCAGTCAATCCCAGAAACTTTCCTGGGGACCTGTCCAATGGGAAAATAGAAGGGCAGTTGTAGTATTGATATTTGAAAAGGGGCTGTCCAATGAGGCGGGGTTTGAGAGTTAGTGTCGAGTGATTGCTAACTCCGTCGACCAATAAAGATTACGATCTCTTTGGCCTCAGAAAAATCTTCATAACTCCGTCTCCAGCTGGATATGTACATAATAATTCATGATTCTATTTTTTAATAAAATCATTTGATTTCGAAACTGAAGGTCTCAAAAGCGAAAACTGGCGTTCTGCAAAGTCTTACGACAGACAGCTCGCAGCCCTATACTGAACAAAAGTCCCTCTATCGAGGAGGCGGCACCCCTGGCAAGTCAAGCCGTCGTCCATTGGCCCCACAGTCCCCATGATAGACGTCCTCCCAGCCCAATGGCTTCCTGCACTGGAGGCGGGTCTCACATAGCGGACCTATAGGAACCAGGGTCGACTCAGCCAATAGGGTCAAGGCAGGGGCGTGGCGGGAAGTTTGAAACTTAGCTTCGGGAGTTGAGGATCGAGCTGTTTTGCATCCAAAGCTGGAGCTGGGGCCCGGTAAGTGATGTGAATAAAATAGTGAATAAGTTAGCGGGCCCCGGAGGCCCAGAAGGAGCTGCCTTGTTGTCTGTATCAGTCATCATCCCCTCTGAGACCTCTGGCCCGGCGGCCAGGCGCTTCCTCAGCGGGTGGTCTGGAGTCAGAGGGCGAACGTGGTCGCGGTAGGGACTGAGACCTGAGTCACTTCTCACAGGCATCCCTTCCTCGCCCGGGCCGGGCCCTGCCCCATCCTATTTCTCCTGGTTGAGATGGGCTCAGCCAAGAGCGTCCCAGTCACTCCAGCGCGGCCTCCGCCTCACAACAAGCTGCTGGCTCGCGTGGCGGACCCCCGTTCACCCAGCGCCGGCATCCTGCGCACTCCCATCCAGGTACTCAGGATCGGGGTGGGGGAGGCAGCGAAACTGTCTGAATTTGGGGGCCTCTGCCTAACCTGATTCTGAGAGCGCTCACTCCCCGCCACCACCCCCCGCCTTATTTTCCACATTCTCAATCCCGGTGAAGTAGGCTGGGTGTCTGAGGGCCTTGGCAATTCTCGTCTGGAGTGTGGACCTGAGGCTAGAGACCTGGCGGGGAAGAGTGAGGGCCCAGACTTGTTCTAGCCTTTGGTCCTGACAGGTAGAGAGCTCTCCTCAGCCAAACCTGCCAGCAGGGGAGCAGGCGGAGGGCCCTAAGCAGTCCCAGGACTCAGATCCCCGCTCTCCTACCCTTGGCATTGCACGGACACCTATGAAGACCGGCGGAGGTAAGTGTTGGGCCCAGGGAATCCTGGTAACGCTGTCACCTGGCATCCTTGGGTGACAGCATTATCAGAAGGGGCCTCCATCCTCCTGCTTTGAACCCATGTCACTCTTTTTTTTTTTTTTTCCGGTACGCGGGCCTCTCACTGTTGTGGCCTCTCCCGCTGCGGAGCACAGGCTCCGGATGCGCAGGCTCAGCGGCCACGGCTCACGGTACCAGCCGCTCCGCGGCATGTGGGATCCTCCCGGACCGGGGCACGAACCCGTGTCCCCTGCATCGGCAGGCGGACTCTCAACCACTGCGCCACCACGGAAGCCCCCATGTCACTCTTTTCTCAACACTTTGCTCCCTGTCACCAATTTCTCTCTTCCCAGTCCCTCACCCACCAGGGCGTGACTCCTAAGGCTCATGTATCTTGTCCTCCTTGCTGAATGCTTTGTAACAGAGGGTCACTATCTCCCCTCACTTCTCCCCCCCCATAGAGCCCCCAAGCCCACTGGTGAAACAGCTGAGTGACGTATTTGAGACCGAAGACCCCACATTAAATCTTCCCCCAGAGCCTGTTCTGCCCCTAGAGACACCTTCATCTTCTCCACTGGACTTGCCTCTGGGCACCCGGTTTTCCCTTGAGGATCAGATGTCACCTTGGAGCCAGACTGAGCTCCCCTCCAGGCAGGTGTTTTCCAAGGAGGAAATAGGACATGCCTCAGAAACCGCTATGGCCAGCCAGGACTCAGACAAGCCCTCGAGAGACCCCGAGACTCCTTGGTCTTCAGGTACAGAATCTAAGGGCAAGGTATGGGGTAGAGAAATTGGGAGAACACTCTGGGATAATGTCCATGAATGGATGCAGGAAAAATAAACTGTAAACCCCTAATCTTGGCTCCTTGTTTTAACTCCTTACCAACTCTAGGTTCTAAGTGCAGCAGATGGAAAGCAAACAGCAAGGTGCTAGGGAGATCTCCTCTCACCATCCTGCAGGATGACAACTCCCCTGGGACTCTGACACCACGACAGGTAAAGGGAGAGAGGGTGAAAGCTATTACTAGGAAATCCAACGTAAAGATGGGAGCCCTATTCCCCTATCTTCTCTCCCCTGAACAACCTCCCGCCCTCCCTCATCTTGCCCACTGCCTTTTGCAGGGAAAGCGGCCTTCTCCCCTGAGTGAAAATGTTAGGGAACTAAAGGAAGGGGCCGTTCTGGGAACTGGACGACTTCTGAAAACTGGAGGACGAGCATGGGAGCAAGGCCAGGGCCACGACAAGGAAAATCGGCACTTTCCTTTGGTAGAGAACTAGGGCACGCACGGCCCCAGCACTGGGACTCACCAGGGGCCTAGTGATATTCTGTGTCCTCTCACCCCTTCTTTCCCTGGGAGACTGGAAAGGCTCGTTTTCTTCAACTCCCCCTACACTACCAACTCTGGGACTGAGAGCTTCCTTGGCTTTCTTTGTGTTTTATGTGTTTCTGTATATTAAAGCAAGTGATTTTAAATGATTTTTTTTTTTATCAGAGTATAGTTGCTTTACAATGTTGTGTTAGTTTCTGCTGTACAGCAAAGTGAATCAGCTATACGTATACATATATCCCCTCTTTTTTGGATTTCCTTCCCATTTAAGTCACCACAGAGCACTGAGTAGAGTTCCCTGTGCTGTACAGTAGGTTCTCAGTTGTCTATTTTATGCATAGTAGTGTATATATGTCCATCCCAATCTCCCAATTCATCCCAGCCCCCGTTTGTGTCCATACATTTGTTCTCTATGTCTGTGTCTCTGTTTCTGCTTTGCAAATAGGTTCATCTGTACCATTTTTCTAGATTCCACATATATGTGTTAATATACGATTTTTGTTTTTCTCTTTCTGACTTACTTCACTCTGTATGACAGTCTCTAGGTCCATCCACATCTCTACAAATGACCCAGTTTCGTTCCTTTTTATGTCTGAGTAATATTCCACTGTGTATATGTACCACATCTTCTTTATCCAATCCTCTGTCGATGGGCATTTAGGTTGCTTCCATGACCTGGCTATTGTAAATAGTGCTGCAGTGAACATTGGGGTGCATGTGTCTGTTTGAATTATGGTTTTCTCAGGGTATATGCCCAGTAGTGGGATGGCTGGGTCATATGGTAGTTCTATTTGTAGTTTTTTAAGGAACCTCCATACTGTTCTCCATAGTGGCTGTATCAATTTACATTCCCACTTAAATGATATTTTTAAGTGTTATACCTAAACCTTGCACTGGGTCTTTTGTATGCAGAAAGGCAGCCTGGGGCGGGGTGGGAGGAGGGGGGCTTGTGTTCCACGGCCTGAGTGTCCCGCACTGACACCTCCAAGCCTCATTTACGCACCTCCCTTAAATCCTGGTGTTCCCCAGGGCACTGTCCTCGGCCCTTTCCTCTTGCTGTCCCTGGGTGTTCACTTCTAGGGCTTCATCTGTTACCCATCTGTATTCTGGTGACATCCAGGTCTCTCTACCTAACCCTGATCTTCATCCAGCTGCCCCAGAGGAACTTCAGAGCTTGTCTAAAGTTGAATTTGTGATCTTTCCCCCAGAGTTACTCGTCCTGCCCTATCCTCTCTCCGAGTGAATGGCAGCACCATCCGCCCAGTTGCCAAACCCTAACCTCGGCCATTACCTTGAATCCTTCCCTTTGAATAGCCCATAGCCTAGGTGCTGGTCACTTCCTCCTGGAGAGTCTGCATCTTTAATCCCTTCCCCACCCCTTCCCATCCCCCTCTGTCCTATCGCTCTTGCATTTCTTGCCACCTACCTCCTACCTTGTTTCCCTCCATTTCCTCCAGGCTCCCCTTCCTCCATTTCATCAACCGACATTGCCGCCAGGGCCATCTTCCCGAGGAGCATCGCTGATCACGTTACTACTCCACTCAAAACTCTTCAATCGTCCCGCATTGCCTGTAGGGTAAAGTCTAGACTTTTTAGCTTTTTTAGGCCTCTTACAATCTGATTCCTTCTCAGCACAGCCCTCCTGTACAAACACACACATATGCACCAAAGGCAGGCGGTGGGGAACCGTTGTGCACAGCCCCCCTCCCAGCCTCCTCCTCCTGCCCCAGCTCAGGCCCTGCCCATGAGGCTTGGGCTCCTGCCTCAACCTTCCTTTCTGCCCACAGCTCTCTGGTACCCAGCCTTTATCATTGCACATGTAATACGTTATTACTTAAGTGGGACCTGCATCTGTTTGGAACAGAAGTGGGGTGGGAGGCAAACATCACAGACATACCAGGGCACTACTTTATTGCCAGTGCTTTAGGAGAGGCAAGAAGGTAGACAAAGGAGGAAGTACGAAGGAGAAGGGGGCCAGGACCCTAGTAGTGCCAGAGCTGAGGGCCCTGTGCCACTCGGGTCTAGACAAAGGTGGTGGCTCTGGGGGTGGGGGAATCCTAGGGCCTGTGGCCTCAGTGGGAAGCCTGCTAGGCCTGCCAAGGGTGGAGAAGCTGTCAGGACCATGGAGAAGGGGAGGCCATGGGAGGAGATGGGGCAGTTCCCCACTCATGTCCCTGGTGTTGCCTCCCAAAGGCACTCTCCCCATACTCCCCACGCCCTCAAAGGGGAAAGCTGGGCGGGAAGGGCGGCTGCAGGGTAGAAGAGAAAATCTTAAAGAAATCGGGCAGGGGAGAGGGCAGCCGAGTGTCTTCGTGGCCTTTTGCCCCCCGTCCTCCAGCCTCCTCAGTTCCAGATTTTGAGGAAGCTGTCCCAGGAACCAGTGGCCACAGCCATCCCATCAGCTGTGACCCCCAGGCAGCTGACCCTGTTGTCGTGGCCAGAGAGGATGCCTGAAGAAAAGGGAGAGGAGTTAGCCTGGCAGGGAGTGTGTGCACACAGGGACCCTAGGCCCTAGGTTAGCCAGGCGACACAGCTGACTAGAGGAGGAAAGAGGATTAGCCCTAAGGGGCGGGCCTTCTATTGAGGCCAATCTCTCTGTGCAGAACCCGGGGTGGGTGAGGGGAGGGGAGGGACCTGGGAGGGCTGGACATGTCAACGTGCCGGGAGAAAAGCAAGGGCACTAGAAAATGGGGAGGGCTTCCAAATGGAGATTTAGGCCCTGAGAGAAGTGACTTGCCCAAGGCCACTCAGAAAGTAAGCAGTGGAATCAAGACTTGGATCCTGACTCTCTGGCCCAGTGTTATCTTCACTGGGCACCTGGCCTCTCCCAAGAGAAGAAGCCACACTATCTGATTCAGCTTCAGACCAGGCCAGTCCTAGAGAAGCACCCAGGTTGGGGTCAGGGCCACCAGGTCACTCTCCATCCCCTGAATTCTGTCACTGCATAGTCCCTGAGATGGCCCTTCCCTTTGGTGGATGCCCCTGAAACCCAGCACTGACTGCACATTCAAGGCCCACAGGTCTGGGGGAGCCTGGACATTCAAGGCCCACAGGTCTGGGGGTGGCCAGGAGGAGCTCTTCCGGTGGGAAGCAGCCATGGCAGGCGCAGTGGAGAAGGGCCCGTTAGAGCAACTTCGCTTTGAGAGAAGGTGGTCCTAGATTGGGAAGCAAGGGGGGCTGGCTTCTAGGGGGTAAAGCTCAGTTACCGAATAATTAGGGAGCAGTGGTAAGAGGGTCCCCACAAGGGGAGCAAGGTGGCCGTGGTGGGCAGGTTCTTACCCACTCGCTCGCACTTCATGGAGTCCCAGACATTGCAGTTGAAGTCGTCGTAGCCTGCGAAGAGCAGGCGGCCGCTGAGGGAGAAGGCCACGGATGTGATGCCGCAGACGATGCTCTCGTGGGAGTAGGTGGTCAGCTCCTGGTCTGCCCGCAGGTCAAACAGGCGGCAGGAGGCGTCGTCCGAGCCCGTGCAGATGGCCTCTCCATTGGGGAAGAACTGCGGGTACAGGTGGCCAGGGGTCAGGACTCAGACCTGGGTAGCCCGCTGCCTTTTTTGCCCTCTCCCCGCTCCTGCCCTGGTGACTCCAGGCCCAGCTGTTTCCCTCAGCCTCTCTGGCCCCCGCCCCCGTCCCTTCCACCGCCAGCACGGTCGCTCTTCACCGCTGACGTTTGTCACATGCCAGCTGCAGCCAGGCTCCCTACCCCCTTCCCTGCTCCACAGTATTTCCACGTTGCAGGGGAGAGCATGGGGCTGAGGGAGGGTGGGCAGCGTGCCCAGGGTCACATGGTCAGAAGGGCGGAGGCTGTCCCAGACGCCAACGACTACAGTCGGCTGGATCAGTGTGTAAGCACAGGGCCAAGTACAAATGCATATCCTGAATCTCATCATGAGGAAATGTCACGTAACCCGATGGAGGGAAAGTCTACAGAAAACTGGCTTGTACTCTTCAAAAATGTCAATGTCACGAAAGACAGAGAAAGGGCGCAAACGGTTCCAGTTTAAAAGAAACATGTGTATATGTATAACTGATTCACTTTGTTATAAAGCAGAAACTAACACACCATTGTAAAGCAATTATACCCCAATAAAGATGTTAAAAAAAAAAAAAAGAAACTGAAAATCCAAGGCAAGGGAATGCGATACATGTTCCTGGACAGAAAAAAAACATGGCTATTTTTCAGATAATTGGTGAGATTTGAATATAGACTATAGTACTGCATCAATGTAAATTTCCTGATTTTAAGAATTAGACTGTGACTACGAAAGAGAACGGCCTTGATTTTAGGAAGTACACACTGAAGTATTTAATGGGTAAAGAGGCATGAGGTCTGCAACTTACTTTCAAAGAACCCAGGGAAAAAGCTAATGACAAAGCGTGTCTATACCTACATCTAGGTGTGTGTGTGTCTGTGTCCGTCTGTCCATCTATCCCTCCCTCACTCTACAGAGAGGGAATGATGAAGCAAATGTGGCAGAAAGGTAACAGTGAATATGGGTGAAGGGTAGATGGGAGCTCTTCTTGTTACTCTTGCAACTTTTCTGTGAGGGAAAATTATTTCAAAGTGGAAAGTTGAAAGGGGCAGGGGCTTCCCTGGCGGCGCAGTAGATCAGAATCCGCCTGCCAATGCGGGGGACACGGGTTCGAGCCCTGGTCCGGGAGGATCCCCCACGCCGCGGAGCAACTAAGCCCGTGCGCCACAGCTACTGCGCCCGCGCTCTACAGCCCGCGAGCCACAACTAGAGGAAAGCCTGCACGCAGCAATGAAGACCCAACGCAGCCAAAAATTAATAAATTTAAAAAAAAAGGAAAGGGTCAGGGGGCTGAAGGAGGGGATGAAGGCTGTGTGTGTTGGAGGTGGAGAGGTGTTCCCGGGAGTCAGAGAACAGAGGGGGCGGGGGTGAGGGGACTGCTCACGCAGATAGCATTGATGTCCGACTCGTGGCCCGTGAACGTCTGCCGGCAGGTCCCCTCCCGCACGTCCCAGAGCTTGGCGCTGGCGTCACAGGCCCCCGAAATGAAGAGTTTGAAGTCAGGGGACACGGCCAGGCTCATGCAGTCCCCCGTGTGTCCCACAAACACAGTCTTCTGCTGCCCGGTCTCGATGTCCCACAGAGCACTGCGGGGTGGGGGGAGGGGAGGGGAGGGGGTCACAGAGAAAGGCCAGCACAGAGGTGCTTCCCAAGCCCCAGCACCCACAGCGCTCGGTCCTCACCACGTGGTGTCCCCGGAGCTGGTCACAATGTTGTTGTCGTCCAGGAAGCGGCAGCAGGAGAGATAACCTGGGGGTAGTTAGGACAGTGCCCTGGCTGCCGGCCGCCCCCCGCAGGGCCGGGGCTTCCTGGGACCCTCAGTCTCTCACTCACTCACCTGTGTGAGCAGAGAGCTCCCGGCTGACCTTGACATTGCCCTCCCGGGATTTGAGGCTGTAGATGGAGCACATGTTGTCCAGCCCCCCACATGCCACGAAGTTCCCCGACGGGGCGTAGGCACAGGTCATGACCCAGGAGGAGCGCAGCGGGATGGCGTGCACCTGCGGGGGGCGGGGCAGCGGGGGCCTGCGCTGAGCTCCCAGGTGGAGAGCAGAGAAGGGGAGCAGGAGGCCCCCAGGAAGGAGGGCGGCAGAGGGGCCGGGAGACAGGGCTGATACCTTGTTGGTGGTGTAGGTGTCCCACACAATCAGCTTCCCGTCTTGCGAGGCACTTACCAGCAGCCTGGGGAGAGAACGCTCGTGCCACCCAACTCTCCTTCCTGTGTCCCCCTAACACCCACCCCCGGCCACCCACGCCTCTTAAGCCTCACTTGGAGTCGGTGGCCCAGTGCATGGCGTAGATCTTGGCCAGGTGTCCCCTTAGCGTCCGCCGCGTCCGCATCTGCACTCGTCCCACGACCTCTAGGCCAGACACCAGCTGCAGGAAAGGGAGCATTAAAAATCAGGGTGAGGACTTCCCTGGCAGTCCAGTGGTTAAGACTCCATGCTCCCAATACAGGGGGTACAGGTTCGATCCGTGGTGGTGGGGGAACTGAGATCCCGCAAAAAAAAAAAAAAAAAAGGAAATCGGAGGTGAGCAGGGCGCATGCCCACGTGTCAGTGTCACAGCCACTGATCTGTACAAGTTTCTGTTACGTGCCAGGCTCAGGGTCAGGGCCCCAGTCTCAGAGTTATCAGGCCCTGCCCGGCAGTGGCTTAGACTGATGCGGGAGACAGACACAGGCATGTTGCTAAGGGTTTAACCACCACCTCTCCTGCGTGGGCTGGGGGAGGAGGGGGAGGGGGAGGGGGATTTCCATCGTACAAATAATACCACCTTGACCAGTCCAAGCTGCCGATGTGAGACCACCACACACAGACTTGGGAAGAGATGCACACATCTGGCTGAACCCAGCTGCTAGGAGCCTGCCCTCGCCCACCACTGCTGCACGGCCAGCTCTCACTGGGTACCCAGAGCAGCTGCACGGCCCTGAAACTCCTTTGACCTTCTAGACTTAGGCTGGGGCTCCAGGGTCAAAAGACTTGACTTGCCATTTACTTGCTTTGTTATCTCAGGCCAGTTACTTAACCTCTCTGAGCCTGTTTTCCTCTGAGCCTGTAGAATGAGGTTTATAGCACCTACCTTATGGGGTTGTCATGAAAATGAAATGAAATTATGTATTTAAGCAACTTAGCTCAGTGCCTGGCTCATGTTCAGTAAATGTTTACTCTTATTATTAACATTTAATCCAATCTAAGATGCCACCAACTCTACGAAGGAAAAAATCTGCGAATTATAATTGTAACCATCGATTGTTGGATGCATCTCAATTTCCGAGACGTCAAAATGTGAAAAAATGCATCTTAGAACTGACGACTTCAGTATTAGACAGCTAGTACCTAGAGTCGCGAAGGGCTTCTGATTGACAAAGCCCTACCCCTCTTCATCCTTGCCACCCCACGAGGCGGGGTAATCACATTTTATGGACGAGGACAGGACAGAGTCTGCCTCCTTAGTCTCCGACTCGGTGCCTGGCCCAGAGCAGACCGACCTCGCAAAATGTTTGTTGAATGAATGAATTCATGTCATTCCTCACTCCAAGGACATGCTGTACTAGAGCTTGGGCACCAGGCTGTGGCTGGCCAGGGGCTCCCCTCCCCACTCCTCCCCTCCGGCCCTGTCAGGCGGACAGGAGCTCTCACCTCTGCCAGAGTAGTGTCAGCACAGGCCTTCCTGGCATCCTGGGGGGAAGCAGACATCAGGGGACGGTAAGGGCAGGGTGTCGGGGGCGGGTGCGTGGGCGTCTGATGCGGGTGGGTTTGGGGCTCTAGGGTTTGGGGGCGCCTCTCAAATATGAGATCCAAATTCAGGAGGTCTCTGGCGACTTCCAGGTCAGGGGTCTCTCGGGCGTCACTCAAGGGTGAATCCAGCCCTCTTCCCCCGCAGGCCCCACTCCCGCACGGCCCGGTTCCTTGTTTTCTGGGGTTCCCTGGTGGGAGGGTTCTGGGGTTACTGCAATCTGCTTCTTGAGCTGCTCTGCTTCCTGCCGCAGCTGCTCCATCTCCCCCATGGCGGGCAGCGGGAGGGGTGGCTCGGGCTCCTGCCAGGAACACAGGGTGGGTGTAGGTGGATCCCCATGTCTCTGTCCCTCACACCTCACGCCGGACCCCTCACGAAGGCTGGAGCCCAGTCCCCAGACAGGGAACTGACTGGGTGGTCTGCACCACTTTCCCCGCCCGCCCCTCCCAGTGCGGAGTCCTGTGCAGCCGGCCCGGCGCTGGCCCAGCCCTGCCTGCAGCCCCCAGCCCCAGAGGGCACAGCCAGCCCAGCTCCCTCTTACTTGGGCTCTGACTGGACCTCTTTAGGCTTCCAGCTCCGGTTCCCAGGCGTCTCCTCGCTCCCTCAGCTGCGACGCCCGCCCGTCACCTGCCCCGGCTCTGCTGCCAGGGGAGCTGGCCTGGCCTGGCCCCGACTGGGGGCGGGGGGCGGGGGGGCACTGACAGGGAAGGGTAGGGCCAACGACGTCAGGCAAATGAAGTCAGCTGGCCGGGGTGGGGGGAGAGGACAGGGCGGGAGGCGTGTGGCTTCCGAGAGGCTTGGGCCCAGCCCAGGTTGGGGGGTGGGTGGGTGGCAGCAGGAGCGCGGGACTCCACGGAGAAGCAGCCCCCGTGACGAGCCCCGGAGGGAGGAAGGGGTGCGGGTGCTTCCCCGGCCAGTCTCCAGGCAGAGAGCAGAGCATCAGGCCCCATGGGATTAGAGCAAAGCTGTGAGGATTAAGGGCTGGGTTTGGGAGGGGTGCAAAGGAGCAGCACGACCACAGCTCCGGGGGGCCCCCAGGCCCTGGCCCCCACCAGTGGCGATGATCTTGGCAGTCAGGGCCTGGCTAGGAACCAGTCCAGGAGCCAGAGAATGAGGGTGAGAGACGGCCCACTGTCAATACCCAAAACTGTGCGCCTTAGCTCCGGTGGGGCGCGGAGAGGGCTCCGGCGAGCACAGGGAGGGTGCGGGCTGGGGCTGAGATTACAAGGGACTGATCTGGATAATCCTTCTTCTGGACAAGCCCCAGCCAGCTGCCCCCAGGGTCTGATCCTGGGGTAGAGGGGGAAGGTCCGGGGGCTCCAGAGAGGAGGATGGACAGGCCTGGCCCAGCTCTGGGTGGAGAAAAGAATGGCAAGTGGAGGGCAGCCCCGTCCCCTGCTCCCATCCGGGGCTGGGCCCACTGCTGGCCCCCAGGACTCACAGGGTCCTGCTGGCGCTGAGAAGGCAAGAACCAGAGGGATGAGGCTGCCCGGAGTCCCAGGCAAAATGCTCAGAGAGGGAAGACAGGGCTTAGAGTAGGAGGCCCAAGGAGCAGCTGTCAGGGTTAGGGTTCATCTGCACGAGGGGAGCAGGTGGCCGAGATTTCCCTGACAAATCACAGGCTGGAGAGGCCCTGCCTCTGGGAGGCCCACGATACCTGGCCTCCCTGGCTGGTCACAGCCTCTCCACCCTCCAGCGCCAGGGAAGCTGCCGCGACACACTTGACTGGGCCCGGCTGAGGGATCTTCAGGCTCTTTATTGACGGGCGGGGAGCGGGCAGTGGGGTGACCCTCCCTCTCGTTCTCCTCATTTAAAGCAGTCGGGCCCTACCCCCTGCCGTTTCTCTCCACGGCGGCAGCATCACACCTTCTGTCTGTCCTAGGGCTGCAGGTCTGTCAGCTGGGCCCAGGCTAGTCTGTGCAGTGTCCTCTGAGTCCAGGGCTGCACGGCCCTTGTGATCCCCAGGCTGGCGGGCGCGCAGGGATGGAGAGCTCGCTGTTCTGCTCCTGTCACATGGGGACTTCTCGGGGGTCTTGGCATCAAGGCAGACCCCCCACAAGTCAAGAGGCCACATCCCCAAGGAGCTGGCTCAGCCCCTCACAGCTCCTCTCGGACCCGAGGCGGCTTCCCAGCCTTGTCCTGGACCCGCTGAAGCCTGTGGCTGGGGGGTTCTGGGGCGGGGTCTCTGCTGGGCATTCCTTCTCCCTCCTCCTTCTCTGGCTCCTGCAGTAGCTCTTTGGCTTCTGTCCACTCCTGGGAGGTGTGGAGAGGAGGGTCTGGCCTGATCTCCTGCATCCACCCTGCCCCAAGGCCCCTCCCTGGCTCAGCTCAGCCCCTGCGCCTTACCCGTCAGCCTGCCCGCCCCTCACACGGCTACTCCCGCTCGCTCCTCACCTGCTCCCCGTGCTCAGGGGCCCACGTGTGCCACAGTGCCAGGCTGCAGCGCCGCCCCCGCGTCACGGCCCACACGCCGTGGGGATTCTCCACGCCGGAGCTGAAGGCCACGAGGCGTCCGCAGCGAGGACGGACCTGCGCCTGGCGGGCCATGGCGGATGCAGCTCCAGGGAGGGGCCCTCGGAAAACCTGGCCCCGAGTCCCTGGAGTAGGATGGGGGTAGGGGGCCCAGAGAAGGCAGCTCTCTTGCCCACCACTTCCCCTCCATAATTCAGGGGCTGTCTGGGGGCAAGTGGGAAATGGGCCTCCACTTGGGGAGCCCAAGTGCCAGACTGAGGCTAGAGGAGTTGGAGCCAAAGGGAGAAGGGACCTCCATCCACCCCAGTGCCCTGACTCTTCCTGGCCAACTCTTTGTACCAGGTGTGAAGCCACCTGAAGGCACGAGCGCAGCACCAGACTCTGGGTTCTGGGCATAAGAATCTTGAGGACACTTTTCCACCCCAAAGAGAGCTTGGATTGCCGGTGGTGAGCAGAGAAGGAAGTAACTGGACAAGGCAGAGCAATACACAATGAAGAAGCACTGCTCCGCTCTTCCACCGATTCTAGCCCCGAGCTCGTATCTGGAATAGGGGCTTGGGGTCCTGTGCTTCACCCGCCCTCCTTTAGGAGGGCCTGGAGGGGCCCCTTGGAGGTCTCCTGGGAGGGGCTAGGAGAGCCCCTGAACACACAAGTGGTGGGAGGTGCTGGGGAGGCCAGGGAAGGAGAGGGCTAAGGCGGCCCCAGCCACTTCCCTGCATTTGCCTCTGGGAACCTTCTGTTTTGAGTCCTGAGCCCACAGCTGGGCTCCCTGTCCCCCGCACCAGCCCCCATTTACCGTGACGGTGAGGGCGTTGGGCTCTGTGAAGAACAGGTGCCCGCCCTGGAAGTCATCGTTGAGGTAGAGGAGTCCGCTGGGGAGGGAGGGAGACAGGAGGCGGTGAGACCCCCGCCCAGGCCCCCCTGCCTGACCCCTGGAGGGCCGCTCACCTGTAGTCTCGGTAGGTGTAGGCCGGGGGCTCCCGCCAGCACTCCCCGGTGTCAGGGTCCAGGACGCAATTGTCTGCATGCACCGGGTGGCTCAGGTCCATGCGCTGTGCCTGCTCTCCTGGGAAGCGAAGGGGCCTGGTGGGCGCCCCACTGCCCGGTGCCCGCCCACCGACACCCACCCTGCAGCTCCGGGGTCACAGCCGGGCCCAGCCTGGGCAGGGGAGTCAGTCCTCGTGCAGTGAAGACTGGGACGCACGTGGCTGGGGCTGCGGAAGGTGTGCGGTGCAACGGCCCCGAGGGGCCCCGAGGCTGGGGCGGAGCGGCAGGGTCCCTGGCGGTTACCTTCTATGGCACTACGGCACACCAGGTGGGTGAAGGAGAGGTGCAGGGGCCGGTCCGGGGAGAAGTAGGCCTGTGTCAGGCTCCGCACGCGCTCGCTCACCTCCAGAAGCAGCTGGGCGCCCTGACTGCCCACCACCCCAGCCCGGGCCAGCTGCCAGCAGAGAAGGAAGGGCCAGGAAGGGGGAGGCACTGGAAGGGTGGCCCCTGCCCCCGCCCCACTTCCACTGCCCTCCACCCACGGTTTGGGGGCGCCCATCCGCCCAACTGCTCCATGACGGCAACCCGGGCCCCTCGGTCTGGAAGCCCCTCCTCAACCCTGGGCCGAGGACTCGGCTACTCTCGATCCTGGAAGAACCCTCCACAGGAGATGCCCGGCCCTCTTCTCCAGTTCTGGCATCAGGCCAGGGCCTGGGGGCCTCCTCTCACCTGGGCGGCCTTGAGCACCGTGAGCCCCTCGAAGCGTTCGTGGGGAGTGTGTGGGGAGCGGCGGCCCTGATAGCCAGACCTGGCTCCAGACTCAGCCGCGTCCTAAGCAGGGAGGGGGTTGGCTGGGGGAGTCACCCTCCCCGGCCCCGGGCTATCGCCCACCTCACTGCCCACAGGGCCACATGGCCTTCCCTCCAACCCTCCCAACTCCCTGGAAGAGGCTAGAAGCTCCCGGAGTTCTCTGAGCTGCTGCCCTTTCCCAGAGAATGACTATCTCCGCATCTGTGTTGTCACTCCTGGTAAAGATCTGGAACCCTACTCACGGAAGGGACTGTGCACAGAACTCTGGAGAGCTTCCTACAGTGGGGAAGGGGCCCTGCGAGGTAAGGACACCTGGGGAAGGGGGCAGAAGGGGCTTGATCACTCATCCCGATGAGCCGAGAATAGGGGAGTTGCTCTGGAAAAGGACGCTGGCAGGAGGTTCGACAGTCGGGACAGGTCCTGGCTGACTCGAGGTAGGGACGTGGCAACAGCAAAGGTGTCTCTCTTCCATCCCTTCTCACCTTACATGCTCTTGGAGAACTTGAGTACCCTTGATGCTAAGTCCCAGTTACCCAACTGCCTACATGACTCTTATCAACTGGGGGTCTCCTAGTATCTGAGTGTCCCTTTCCTGATACCTACTCTCTGCTTTTTTCTTTTTTTCTATTCTGTCTGCTTTTTGAAACTCAAGGTACCACTATCTAATTACCCCGTATTTAAGCCTCATCTCTGAGAGGTTTATATAGAGGCTACCTGGCCACTCAAGCCATCTAACACTCTATTCTTTTATTCATTCATTCATTCAGTAGGCACTGAGCACCTACTACGTGCCAGGCACTGTTCTAGGCACTGCAGACTCAGCTGTGAACATGAAAAGTTCCAGCAGGGTTTATATTTTGAGATAATAAACAAACAAACCAGATCAATTCAGATGGTGATAAGTGTTACATGGAAAATTAAAGCAGGGATACAACCCCGAGAGTGACCCGGCAGGGATCAGGGGACAGCTAGGTGATGAGGTGACACCTACATTGAAACCAAATGATATGAAGGAATAGCTGAGAGAAAAAATGTTCCAGGCAGCAGAAATAGCAAATGCAAAGGTCCTGGGGCCAGAATGAGTTTAGTGTAATCAAGGAACAGAAAGGTCTGATACTTGGGAGTTATCCTTGACTCCATTCTTTCTTCATCTTCCACATAGATTTAGTCCTCAAATTCTCTTTCTTTGATTTTCTAAATATTTCTCATCTGTCCCCATCTTCGTTCCCTTGAAATGAGAACCTAACCTAGGGTGGCGGCCCTCTTGCAATCATCCCAGAGGCTCCCGCTCACTTCCCTCTCCCGCTGCATTCTCCACACTGCCACTAGAGGGAGCTCCCTACAGGATGAGGGCTCCAGACCCTGCCCTTGGAGGTTCTGCAGGAAGACAAGAGTCCACCCCTCCTTAAATCCTCCAGTAAGCCGTCCACAAATAAAGTCCAAACTCCTTGGTAGGGTACAGAGGCCCTTCCCCATCTCTCCTGGGCCTCCACCCCTACACCGCCTCTGGATAACATACGGCCTGATGTTAATAGCGATAGATCATGCTATTTCCACATTCTTCCAAGAGCTTTACCATGTACTAACTCATTTAATCCTCAGCCACCACAGCAACCCTACAACATAACCGCTGCATTTAGCCCCGTTTCATAGAGAGGAAACTAGGCTCACAGATGTTAAAATACATTGCCCAAGGTCACACAGGTAATCCCTGCTGGGACTGGCCCATGTTCTTAACTCCTGTGCTCCACTGCAGTTCCCAGAACCCCCCTTGTTCTTCTCCCTTGCAGCCTGACTTTCCTTCCCTCTCTGTTTGGTTAACTCATCCTTAAGACTGAGCTCAAATGCCAGCCCCTCCGGCAAGCCTTCCGTGACTTTGCATCTCGGCGCGGGATCCTAGCTCCCTGACCAGGGATCGAACCCATGCCCCCTGCAGTGGAAGTTTGGAGTCTTAACCACTGGACGGCCAGGGAAGTCCCTGGATGAGTACCCTGTACAGACTTCTTTCATCAAACTCACCACCCACTCTGATTATGGCTCCATGCCTGATTCCTTCTCTATACACTGAGCTCCCCAATGCACGGTCTGTGTTCATCTACCTCTCCCTGGAACCTAGGCATTTCCAGTATACAGCAGGGTCTCAAAGAGCGTGTGTCGAAGAAACGCTAGCCCAGAGTGAGACTGAAGCTTCATAAAACGGCAGACTCGACCTGGTGAATACAGACCATCTCACCCAATCCAGGAGGGGAGGCGATGATGGAGAAACAGCCTGCATGTCTGCCGAGCCAGTAACTGAGCTCTCGGCCAACCAAGGAAACTTCACCTGCGCACTCACCCTTTCTGATGCATTTATGCTTTGTGTTTTGTTCTTCCTATCAGTTTCTCGCAAAATCCTTCTGTAAAATGACCAGCCCATGTCAGCTAAGTTAAGAGGAAAAGCAACTTGTCCCCAGCGGGGAGGCAGTGGCAAGCACAGTCCCCGCTGGAGAGTCAGGGAGGGCAGGACAGGGGGCAGGCCAAGAGCAAGCGGGCAGACAGCTGTGCCAGAGGGTCCCCAAGTAGCGGCAGTGCCCCCCCCACAGGTCTTCTCACCTTGGCCAGCTGCAGGAGCACCCTGCACTCGGCTGGGGTGAGCAGCCCGTCTAGCACCGCTCGCTCCGACCCATTCAGCTGCCTTGCGTCCTGGGTCAGGGTTACCCCCTCCAGGAGGAGGACATCTGCCGGGGAGGGACAGGAACGGGGCTGAGGGTCCCCTGAGAGCAGGCCCAGCGGTAGCTGGCAGCCCCCAGCCCCTCCAGGCTCCTGCCTCCTGCTGTCCCAGGAACTCACCCTTCCAGTGAGTCAAGGGCTTCGGCTGTGGAGGCTCACGGTCCCACGGCGTCTTCTCCTGATCCTCTCTCAGGGGTGAGAGACACGCTCAGCGGACGCACAGGCCAGCCCAGACCCATCTTCCCCAGGACCCATCCCTCCCCTTCCAGCTCAGGCCACGCCCCTCCCACCACAAGGCACCTCCTACCTGAGTTTTTCTCTAAGGGCCTCAGGGATGAAAGCTGCTGGGGTCCAGGGATCCTGGGACAGTCAGGAAAAGCGCCATCACCCATCCAGTCCACCCCTGAATCCCTGACGGTAGACCCTGAGCTACCACATTAAGGTCCTCCTGCTTCCAGAGGGGAAGGTGGAGGTGGAGAAAGCCCTGGACTCACTGTCGGGAGCCCCGGGCACTGGGCCAAACTCTGCAATAAGGATGATAATAATAACAACAACAACAACTTACGTAGCACCATTTGCCAGGCGCTATTCTAAGAGCTTTATATGTGGATGTGGAATTTATCATTTAAAGTTCACAACAGTCTGATCAAACAGGTCGCAGTAATGTGCCCATTTTGCAGTTGAGAGGACTCTGAGACACAGAGACATAAAGCAACATGCCCAAGACCACACAGCTGATAAGGGACAGAGTTGGGATTTAACCAACGGTTTCCAAACAGGGAGATTTGCCCGTTAGGGGACGTTGCAATGTCTGCAAACAGTTTTGATGGTCATGACTCAGGGAGTGCTAGCGACACCTACTGGGCAGAGGCCAGCCTACAGGGAAGGTGGCCTATACAGCCCCCTTCTCCCAGTTAGGAAGTATCTGGTCCAAAATGGCAATAGTGGCAAAAAGGTTGAGGAAGCCTGCCTTATGCTGTAGCACTAGCGAGAATAACCTCTGCCCTTTAGTCCCCTCCACAACTACAACAAAGAGTAAGGAAAGCAGCCGCAACAGAGCTTTCTGTACTTCGGAGCAAGCGACGTGGCTTCAACAGGGCTATGAGATAAGTGTGATGTTCCCATTTTACAGGTAAGGAAATCGAGGCCGAGGCAAGTGAAGGTCCAGAGCTTGCTCGTGGCAGAGAGACCAACATTTAGGCCTGCATGACCCCAAAGCCTCCCGCCTCTGTCCCTGCGACGCTGGGACACAGAGTCCTCTCCAACCCTCGAAGGGTTATGGAGAAATGGGAAACGCTGTTGGGAACGGATGCGGCACATCCACATAGGGCATTACTGCTGTCCCCCTCCTGGGGGCGGGTGGGGAGCAGTGGGGTCACTCACGGGATCCTTGAAGCTGGCCCCCAGGTGCTCCATGGCATAGTAGAGCTGTCTCTTCTCCCCCAGGGATCGAAGGACGAAGCGCTGGATGTCCTGGAGAAGGGGGACAGCGGGGGGGGGGGGGACAGGGAAGTTAAGTCTGGAGGAGAGCAGGGGAGCCCACAGGCTCCCTAACCTTGGCTGTGCCCCTCGGCTCAGCCCTCCTTCAGCTTCAGGGTGTCGGGGCTCAGACTGGGGGTAGTGTGTGTGTGTGTGTTGTGCCCAGGTGGGGGCAGGCAGGGGCGAGGTTAATGGAAGAGGGCTGGGCTGGTGCTTGGACTCAGAGGTAGAGCCTGCAGTGGGCAGCAGGGAGTGGAGACCGAGCAGATGCTGGCCTTGGGGTTGCCTTTGGCCAGAATGGGGGCGGGATCCAGGTGGCTTCTCCAGTATATCTGTTTGATTTCGGGCTGCCTCACAGGGTGAGTGCGGAGGGGCTACCTCTCTTGGCCCGAGGCCAGGTCTCGGCTCTCCTAGCTGGGCCTGGTACTGGTCCAGAGCCTTCCTGGCAGCCTCATCCTCCGGGTAGAAGAGGAGAACGCTCAGCACATTTTCCACAGCCTGGGACAGATTCCCTCCTGGAGACAGAGAACAGCGTGGGGCGGGACCCAGAGACCGGGCACCGCTGTGACCCCTGGGCAGAGGCAAGAAGCCAGGGGGACAGAGGTAGAGCCGGAGAAGGTGGCCTCCCAGGGCCCCATCCCACCCAGCAGACAGGCTCCTCCACTGCTTCTTTCCAAAGCTTACTGGAACATACCTGAGCTGTATGGGCAGAGTTCAGAGGGGAGGAAGAGAGGAGAGAATAAAGGAAGGTGAGAAACAGCAAGGACAGAAGGAGCCCTGTGACCCCTCCGAGCTTTCCACCATGGCACCAAAGGAGAGCAAGCGTCCTCCTGAGGTGGTGGTCCCCATGGAGCCCTGACCAACTACAGATGCAGAGACAGACGGAGGGAGGGAGGGACGGGGCTCAGGATACCATCAGAGACAAACCTTCACTCTCCCCGTTTCCAACCTCAGCCACCCCCAGGGCTCACCCTTGCCCCACTGACCCTGAGCATGGGCCTCGTGCAGCCGCCTCAGCTGGCTGGGAAGGAAGTCTGGGACAGGGAAGCTGCGACCAGGACGTGTGGCCGTGTCCCCCACACAGCGCTGCCGGCACCGCAGGACCCCTATCCAGTGCCCTGCGGGGGACACACGTGCGCCGCTCAGCTTGCGTCGCACCTCCCTGGGCACCGTGAGGCCCCGCGCAGTGCGTCAGCTCCTCACCTGCGATGGCCTCGTACAGGCCTCCAGGGCTCCTGGTCCCCTCTGCCCAGCTCCTCACCTGCGATGGCCTCGTACAGGCCTCCTGAGCTCCCGGTCCCCTCCGCCTCCTCTTCCGCCTTCTGCTGCTCCTCAGGCCCCTCGCAGCCGGCCCGGCAGCTCTCCACCTGGGCCAGGCTCTCCTGCAGGGCCTCCTCCAGCCAGGGCAGTGCCAATGCTGCTTCCTGGTGCCCCAGCAGCTCCAGGCCGGTGTCATAGGCTGCCTGCAGGGGAGGGGAGTGTTCAGTCACCTGAAATCCTGGGGTTAAGGGTTGCCAGACTAGATCGGGAGGGGGAAAGAAGGGGAGGAGTGTGGGTCTCATTTGGGGCCTGGACTCCAGGTCCCAGTTCACCTTGGGGAATACAGGGTGGGCCTCGGAATCCAAATGTTAGAACGTGGGACTTTGTGAATCTCGGGAAGAAAACTAAGTCCCAGAGAGGGACTTCCCATCAGGGTCACAGAGGACGGTACCCAGACTTCCTGATGCCCAGCGGACAATGCACAGTCCGGCGAGGCCTGTGTATCCAGCCAAAGACTGGGGGCGGGATAGGGGTCGTGCTGAGGGTCTCACCCAGTATGGGGGCGTCTCCAGGTCCCGGAAGCTCTGGGGCCGAACCCCGGACATCCGTCTGTACTTAGCCATGTCCTCTCGCATCTGAAGGTGCGTCGGGTTGGCCACAAAGAAGGTGTGCGCTGCGGCTGCTGCCAGGTCCAACTTCTTCAGCTGAGAAGCGGGGACGATGAGGGAGTCAGCCCTGGGGTAGGGGTGTCAGACTCTGCCTCCTCCCCAGCCTCCGCACCCCAGACACACCTGACACTGCCCCAGAGCCTTCTGGAAGACCGGTAGGTGAGAACTGCCCACCACCCAACCTCCAGACCCCCAGTATGTTGGGGCTCTCAGGAGTCTGGTAGCTACGGAAGCGGAAGCGGGGTCTGAAGACTGGAGTGGGTGGGGTATGGGCAGAGGGACCTCGCTGGAGAGACGAAGTGGAAGTGATGGAGTGGGTGGGGTATGGGCAGAGGGACCTCGCTGGAGAGACGAAGTGGAAGTGATGGCTAAGTGCGGTGCGGAAGTAGAGGTGACCCGAGCGACCAGCAAAAGCCGCTGGGCTCTAGGACCCTGAGCTGAGGTGTGTGTGACCAGCGCCCCCCTTCCCCGGCCACGTAGGCATTATTAGGCAACAAGGACCGCACCAGTATCGCGCAGCGTCCATTGCCCCTGCCCCGGGACACCGGGCCCCTCAGCCCTGGCCCGCTCCCTCCTCTTTCTTTCCCGAAGCTCCCTCCTGCCCCAAGCGAAGGCTCACACTCACCCCCTTTCCCGCCCCCATGCTCTCTCTCCAGCGGCGGATCTCAACCCTAATCCTCCCCCTTCATTCCTGGGAAGAGGCGGCTGTCACTCCACGTAGGTCTCAGTAAGACTTTCTAAAACTCCAGGCCCCTGCCCTCCATCTCCGACCTACTTCCACCCCGCCGCATGACACCCATTCCAACTTCGCTCCCACTCTCCCAAGGCTGTCCCTCGGCGGCCTCGATGGGTGTTTGTCGCGGTTTGATAGGACGGACTCCAAAGACGAGGTCCTATCCACACAGCCCCACCCGGGTCCGGGCGCTGGCCCGCCGCCCCTCCCGGGAGCTGGAGGAGGACAGCGGCGGGGCCAGGGAGGACCCCCGGGGCCCGGGCCACCGCGCACCTGGTAGTAGGCCCTCTGCAGGTAGTTGTAGGGCTCCCGGCGGCGGAAGGCGTCCTGGAGCGCGCTCCCCACTCGGAGCCGCGCCGCGCCCCCCGGACCCAGCCTCCGCGCCCCGCACTGGGTCAGGCACTCAGCGCGCCGGAGCGCGGCGCGGAGGAGCAGCGGCTCCCAGGCACCCCGCGCCGCTCCCGGCCCGGAGTCGGGCCCCGGGGAGGCGGGGAGCGCGGCCCCTGGCTCGGCCGCGCAGCGCGCCCCGCAGTCCAGCCGCGCGCGGCCCAGCGCCGCCCGGCTCCGCAGCGCCTCCCGCAGCAGAGCCACCGCCGGCGCCCAGGCCCCCGCCGCGTAGGCGCGCAGCCCGTCGGCGTAGAGCAAGTCGGGGGCCTGGGGGGGCGCCCCCGCGGACAGCGGGGCCAGGCCGGGGGGCTCGGGGGACCCCGGGGGAGGCAGCAGCAGCAAGAGCGGCAGCCACTGGAGGAGCCGGAACATCGTGCGAGAGCCGCCGGCCGGCTGCAGGAGGGAACTGCGGGAGCCGCGAGGAAGAGGGAGGAAACGGGGAAGGAAGAGGGAGGGGAAAGGAAGGCGAGATAGAGAGGAGGGAGGAGAGGAAGAGAGGAGGAATGAGCGGTGCCGACGGGAGCTGATGGGGCCGAGCCCCAGCCCTGGGAGAGGCCGGGGTGAGAGCCAGCCGGGAGTCAGAGGACGCCTGGCAGAAGGTGGAGAACGCGGGCTTTAGTACCAGCGGGGTGGTGTGGACCAAGAAACAGACCGCGGGGAGAGCAGGGCAGACGGCCGGCGGTGGAGCAGGCCTGGTGCTCTGAAGACAGCCTGAGGAGCCTCGTAGGACCCCGGACTCCAGACGCCGAGGCCCAGCGGGCGGGAAGAGCTACTGCGGCTGCGTTCTCCTCCACTCTTAGGGTCCAGGAAAAGGAGCGTGGATGCCTCCCACAAACCCGCACACACGCGCTTTTGGTCAAAGAACTTTCAAATGCAGCAGGGAGGGGGGTAAACCCCAGGTCTGTGACACCAGGTCTGCTCAAATCCTTTCCTGCCCAGAAAGTCCGCACATACAGATTTGGGAAAAGGAGGAGCGCTGAGGCATGGGAGATAGAGACATCCTCTAAAACCACCTCCACAGATCTCAACGAAGATCCTTCAGACCCCAAACCAGCTAACTCAAGTGTCTCCCTATGTCCTCCCCCCTCCACACCGCCCTCCCGCCCAGCCCAGCCCAGCCCAGCCCGAGGTGCTCTCAGAAGGCCGTCTCTGTGGATGTCTGCATGTTTGTCTTTCTCCGTGTATATTTCTGTGCCTCTGTCCAGTGTGCCTGCTTCAGTTTGTCTTCTATGAGCCATTCCAGCCCCCGAGCCTCTGACCATCCCCTTTGCCACCACAGCACATTGGACACACAGGTTTCCATGGTGACACTTCAGACTTTAATACATTTTGCTAGGGATGATGGAAGGTGAGTCAGGCATCTGGTCACTTGGATGGGAGACAGCAGGGGTTCCATCTCCCCAGAGTCTGGAGGCAGCTGCCTCAGGGTCAGGGACAGAACGAGGCATTACGCACCCAGGCCCCCCCATCCCCGAGTCCAGCAGGCCCACCTGGGCTCACAGGGTCAGCTGGGAGAAGATGGGGTTACCTGGGTCCCAAGATCCTCCCCAAGCTCTTGCACTCCCCTCACCTCCTGTCAGGGAGCAGCGTCGCCCTGCACTTAGCCCCAAAGGAAGTCCAACGACTCTGCTATCAGGGGACCCAAGGGAGAGTCGGCGGGGTGAGACTCCCAGCGGCCTGGGCCGGCGAGGAGAGGGCCCCGGCGAGGCCGTCGGAGAAGGCAGAGGTGTCTCATCAATGAAGGTGGTGATCTCCTCTCGGAAGAAGCCTGGACCCCGTGGGGGTCCCCCACCTGACCCCAGAACCCCGCCCTCCAGGAATTGGCGAAGGCTGGCCAGCCCCCCGCCTTCAGCCTCCTCCTCCTCCTCCTCCAGCCTTTGTCTCGGTCCCAGGTACTCAGGAGGGCCCCCTAGGGCCCGGCTCTGGGCTGGGAGGACCCGGATGTCATCAGAGGATGACCACTTGTGCAGGAAAGAGCCAGGTGCCCGAGGAGTAGAGAAGATGTTGATCTCATCGTGGGACAGACGGCGGGACAGAGGGACCTGGGGAGAGGAGCAAGTAGACCCAGGGGTGCTGCCGGGACAAAGGGGGTAGAGGCAGGAACCAAAGTGGGGACTCTGCAAGATGGTTCCACCCCTTACACTTCTGCAAAACATCCTCTGATGGGCAAACCTGGTTCTGAGCGGTCTGAAGGGGAGCCTCCCTTGCCATGCCTTCCTTTCACCTACTCCTCATGTGCCCTGCAGGCTGGGGCTAGGGAATCGGGGGTAGGGCGGATAACAGAGACTGGAGAAAAGTAGTGAGGGGATACCCAGAATAGGAGGTGTACTGCCTAGTCCCATACCTGTAAGTAGTGGACCCTCTCAAGAGGGGGAAAGAGCGTGTGCCTTCCAGGCAGCAGCTTCACTTGGGTAGGGTCCCTACCCCCTGGTCCTGTGGCCCCATTGGCATCAAAGCGAACTTTGCACACTCGGCCATCTGCATAATCATCGCAGCCCCCATCTAGGAGAAAAAAGGGGCAGAGTGGTTACAGGCAGGGAACACCCACTTCCCCACCCCCTTTAAAAGCTCCCACCCCCTTATAAGCTCCCCAGAGAATCCTGTTTCCATTAGTCTGTAAGCTCCAAGAGGAAAACAAGAGCAGCCAACGTCTGTTCCATTCGGTGCGGAATCCCTAGTGATTCATACATATAGACACACTTATCTGAAACAGTTACCCCTGGCCCCCCAATCCCACGCCAGGAGTTGTCCCTGTAGCTGGGGAGTCTCTCTCAGGAAGCTTAGCTTTCCCTTGGTTCCACAGCCTTCCTTTATGGTTGTGTTAGTTCTCTGGACTGTTTCTTAGGCTCGGCGGAGGCAGAGCTGGCTAGTGTGGCCTTCGAGGGGGAACAGACACCGAGAGGAGGAAGCAGTGGGTGTGCATCGGGATGATGATTGGGGAGAGGGGAGCCACGAGTCAACCCAGGGGCGCTGCAGGTTCTGTCCAGCAGGGAGCACTCCAGGGCAGCCCGTCCCCACAAGAAAAAGGGCTGGTAGAAAAGGGCAGGAAAGGGAGCCGACGCCTAGGAAAGCGAAAGCCCAGCCCCTCCTCTGACCGTCGTCGCCATCCTCCTCGGACATGATAGCCACGCACTGCTCCCACACCGTGCGCACGTCGGCGCGGTAGCGCTCGCAGGACCAGATGAAGGAAGGCAGCAGCAGCGTCTGTGCCATGGAGCACCACAGCACGGCCAGCACCATCCAGGGGGGAGCCGAGTCCGACTTCAGGGAGAAGAAGCTCACCACCTGGCAGGAGGATGGAGAGTGGCCCCGGGTCAGGGCCCAGAGCCGAGGGGGCCCACTCGACCCCAGATCCGACATCCTAGTGCAGCCGAGGGCGGGGCAAGAAGTCAGGAGCGGATGGTCCGGATCACGTAGGATCGGGACAGAGGCAAAGCTGGCGGTGAAGAAGGCTGAACAGAGGGGAAGGGATTGCCTCAGAGGAAGATCAGGACAGAGTACTGGAGAGAAAGCCCAGGGGTGCAGAGGGAGAGGAGCAGACGCCGTACAGTAAACTTGAAGACAGACTGAAATTCAGAAAGAGGGACTAGATGGGGATGCAGAAAGCTGGGGGCGGGGGGGTGGGGGTGGTGAGCTCTCTGGGGTTGCCGCCCAGGGGTGCTCAAGACCCTGTTGTATCCAGAGGGAGCTCGGGAGTGGAGTGTGGAGCTTAGCAGCTGGGTGATGGGTCTTGGGGGCTGAATAGTGGAGCTGCAGGATAGATGATGGAGCCAGAGGACAGGGAGTGGGACGGAAGGATGGATGGAGTTGAGTACTGGTCACTGGCGAACAGGCTACGGAGCTGGGCTAGTGGGAACTAGGAGATGGATGATAGAGATGGGGGTTCACAAGTGGGGCTGGGTAGAGGACAGGAAGAAGGATGATGGAGTTAGAGGTCAGGTGATCATGCTGGGGTCTGGGTATTGGAGAGAGTAGGTGGGGGGGAGTCCCAATCTCACCAAGATGGGCACCCCTGTGAGTGAGTCATAGAGAAAGACGATGGCGCTGACCAAGTTGGTGACCTGCAGGGATGTCTTGGCCGACTCGGACCCATCCAGCGAGGACCGCCGCTTCCCTCGGGCATCCTCCACCACAATGGCCGGCACCTCAAAGGCTGGCCGGGTGCCCAACCCCCCTGGCCCACCCCCCTTGGCCCCGCCCCCAGCCCCCGCTCTCCGGGCCTGTTGAGCCCTCCGGGGCCGGGCCCACAGCGTCTGGTAGAAGGTGATGGCCACACAGACCAGCCCCATGACGATGCCCCCAAGTAGCAAGAGGCTGAAGCAGACGCCAAAGCCGAGGCCAATCTTGGAGACGATGAACTGGCAGCCGCGGGCGTAGTAGCGCTCGCCGTTGTTGTGCCAGCCGATGGAGGGCAGCGTGGAGAGGATGAAGCTGACCATCCAGATGCCCACGACGGCGTGCAGCGCCTGCTTCTTGGCGTTGCTGAGGCGGTAGTTGACGGGCCAGCGCACCATCCACATGCGGTGGTAGGAGAGCGAGGCGACGGTGAAGCAGGTGGCCAGGGCCAGCGTGTAGTAGGTGGACACAAAGACCTTGCAGATGCTTTCGTTCCAGTCATAGTCGGAGGAGGCCTGGCGCCGGAGCTGCACCACAGCGAAGGTGGTGAGGGGCACGGCCGCCATGAGGATGTGCGTGCCTGCCAGGAAGCAGAGCAGCAGCTCCAGCGGCTTGTGCTTCTGCTGCTTGGCCGAGATGCTGAGGATGATCCAGGCGTTGGCCAGCAGTGCCAGGAGCCCGCAGGCCAGCCAGGACAACGCGTTTGAGCGGAGGGAGGCCTCCTCTGCCCCCGCCCCACCCCGAGCCATCCTTCGTCGGTTCCCCCACCCCCCTTGAGCTCTTGGGGGTGGGGGCTAGGTCTCACCCAGGAGCCCCACTCACACGCACCCCCATGATGCCCACAGTCCTTGCCCTGGAGTGAGGCAGGCCGCCCCTAGGCCTACCCTAGTGCTCAGCATTGCACGGCTGACCCAGCTAAGGTCAGGTGTGGAGGGCAGGGGAGGAGACGGAGGGTCAGCAGAGGTGGTCCTCCGCCTCCATGCTGGGTGGGACCCTTCCAGAAGTATCCCTGTAGTTGCTGGGGGAGGCAAGCTGACCGCTTTCCCAACTAGGAGGCTGGCTGGGAAGCCCTGGTCCCCATGTCAGGACTTCCAGCTGTCTTCTGCCTCTGGTGCTAGGCCAGTCAGGGGTCCTCCGGATGCCTCAAGGGGCATGGGGGCGGGGCTCAGCCGCCTGGACACCCTGCAAGGGAGAGATGAGGTGTGGAAGGGGCGGAGCAAAGCTGGGGTCTAGGCTGGTCTCCAGCTGGTACCCAAGGCTCCCTTCTCTTGAAATGATAGAAATGACTGGTTACTAGGGGTCATGGGGTCACCCAGAACATTCTCCTGCCTTAAAGCAGACGGTCACTCTAACACCCCACACGGATGAGAGCCCTGCTTTCCAGACCTCCAGGAGAGAAGGTATTCTGACCTCCTGTCTCCCATCCTTCGTCAGCCATTTTTCCTGCTTCTGGCCCTCCCGGGTCCCTCTTTCTGTCCCCTGCTCAGCACTCCTCAACCACTGTCTTCACATCCCTGAATCTCTCCTCAGAGCTACCATGGCAGAGGTAAGACTCACTGGAAACTGGGATATGGTATTACAGTCATTCCCCAACCTTCCAGGCTCCTGGGTCCAGGGGTCCAGGTGCTCAGTTCCATCTCCCCAAGCCTGCATCACCCGCCCACTCACCGGGTATCTGGGAAGATGGGAGAAAGGAGGCTGGGACCGAGGCGGGGGTGGGGTGGGGTGGGGTGGGGGGTGGCAGGGAACCCGAAGACAGGGGAACCACTGACATCAGAAGCATCCAGAAAAGGAAAGAGGGGGAAACTAGGGGGAAGGAGGAGAGTTTGAACAGAAGAGAAGGAGAGAGGGGGCAAAGTGATAGTATTTGAAAATAGAAGGAAAAGCCAAGAGACCCCTGGAGAGGAGGCTTTGGGGGGAGGTGAGGGGGGGATGGAGGGAGGGAGCAGGGAATAGGGAGGCTGAGAAGAAAAGCCCAGTGTTCAATAAGGTTCAGACTCCCTCCACCTCATAGACCCCCACTCTTTCCTCCCCTGTCCTGAGCCTCAGTTTCCCTCGGATGGGAAGGAGGATGTTCTGAATTTGGTGACTCTGAGCTTCATCGAGCCCTGGGGAGGGGGTTCAGAGGAACTCGGGTGAAAGCCTGAAGAGAGTGGAGGCAGGAAGGATGGGCATAATGGCTTTGGGGTAAGCGAGGTAAAAATGGGGCACATCAGTGGTAGGGTCTGTTTCCTGTAGCAGACCCTTAGACCCTTGCCCTCCCCAAGAGGTCCTAGTCCATCCCCCACCTTTGTCTTCCCTCGGAGCCCAGTACACCCTAGTTGCCATGGCAATGGCCAGCTAGAGGGAGATGGAGGGAATCGGTCAGGAGCGCCCCCCATCTCCCCTCCAGCCTTGGACCCCTTCCCATCCACACCCACCCAGGCCCAGAGGGTGGGCTCGGGAAGAAAGAGCTGGGGACTCGGAGAGGGAGGGAGGCAGGAAGGATGTGAAGGGCAGAGAGAGGAGGTGAAGGACGGAGAGAGATCAGAGGAAGGTGGGAGGGGGTCCGGGGGACTCCAGGGCAGAAAGGGGTCCCTCGCCCTTCGGGGTAAACGGGTAAAAGGTCAGGCGGCTCCTCCCTCCTGCGGGCCACCCACCGCGGTCTCCAGGGCAGAAACAGCAGGTGGCTGGGGAGGAGGGGCCGGCCCGAGGGGGAGAGGAGGCGGCGGGGGGAGAGGGGAGGGGACCACGGGGGACAGGGCCGGGGTCGCCTTACCTCGGGCTGCGCCCAGCACTGCCATGGAGACAGCACTCCCGACGCGGCTCTCCCCGGCTCCCGCCGCCTGCCGGCTCCAGCTCGCCGCCCTCCTCCCTCCTCCCTCCTCCCTCCGGGCCTCCCTCCTCCCGCCCGTCCCAGCCTCTCCGTTCGGCCCCCTACGTCCCCCCGAGCCCCTCTCTCCCGGGGTCCTGCCGCCGCAGCCCCGGGTCGGGACGGAGGCGAGCCTTGAGGGGCGGGGGCGAGCGCGGGGCGGGGGACCGGACGGTGGGGACTTGGAGGGGGAGGGGCGAAGAAGGCGCCAGGAGGGAGGGAGCGAGGAGGACGGCGGGGAACCGGCTTCATTGGAGAACTGGATCGTGTCCTGCCCCCACCCCACCCGGTTTTCAACACGAACTCAAGCTCGATGAGGCAGCTGGTGTTGCTCGGGGAGTTGGACACGTGTGTCACTGTGTGTATCTGTAAGGGCTGTGCCCGGGCGTAGCTCACGCGGGCATGTGCTGGAGGCTGCCGAGTGAGGGGCGCTGGTGAGGACGCTGGGGCTGCTTGCGGGATGCGGGGTACACAGGCTGAAAGAAAGCACCCCACCAATACACACCGCTTCCCCCTCCTGGAGCACAAATTCACACTTGTGTGGGCGACACACACAATTCTCCTGCACACATCACAGTTTTTCACGTGCAGGGCACACACAGCCCCTGCAGTTTCTCCCCTTCAGTGTATCACACACCCGCACACTCAGGGCCCTCTGGGGTGGGGAGGCGGGTAATCGGCCTCCAGAGGATTTTTCCCTCCCCAGGGAACCTTCGTCTCCTTCCTGGGGCAAGCCTGGCAACCTCTCCTCTGGGTCTGACCCCACAGATCAGAAGATTCCAGGTCCCCAGAAAAGAGCCATCTCTCTCTCTCTCTCTCTCTCTCTCTCTCTCTCTCACACACACACACACACACACACAAATGAAGAAGAGCATCTTCCTTAAAGTCAGTCTCTTGGATTTTTCTGTCAGCTCAGGGAGGCAGGGGTGGGGAGTGGGCAGGAATACAAAGCAAGCCATGGGGAGCCCTGGAGACAACCGGGTGTTCTTCCTGGAAGAGGCGGCAAGCTGAAGGGAAAGGAAAAGGGGGAAAGGGTAGGGACTGCGGGACATGGTGAGAAAGGGAAGGGAGGAGAGGCAGAGGAGGCTGGGGATCCTGAGAGAAATGGATCAAGAAGAGGAGGAAGGGGTTTCCGTGGTGGCGCAGTGGTTGAGAGTCCGCCTGCCGATGCAGGGGACATGGGTTTGTGCCCCGGTCCGGGAAGATCCCACATGCGGCGGAGCGGCTGGGCCCGTGAGCCATGGCTGCTGAGCCTGCGCATCCGGAGCCTGTGCTCCGCAACGGGAGAGGCCACGACAGTGAGAGGCCCGCGTACCGCAAAAAAAAAAAAAAAGAAGAAGAGGAGGAAGAAGAAAGCTTGTAAACCCAATTTTCTTGTCTCCTGAATCATTTGGGGGAGGGATGAAGGGGGGTATGGGGCAGGGAGACTGAGGCCCAGTGGGTATCTCTGAGGCCCAGAGGTACCCTCAGAGGGTTCACTGTCTGGCCAGCTCCCCACCCTGTCCCCCTGGCAAAGCTCACCTTCTAGAAGGTTCTGATAGGGTGCGTGGCGGGTCACTGTGCTCCAGCCTGTGCCCTGATTAGGAGAACTACAGGTTTTGTCCTCTGGTAATAGGATTCTGCTGAGATGAAGGAGGGATCCTCGGCAGGGAGGCCCTGAACTCTCTGAGGCAACCTCCCTGCGGTGAAGGGAATCCAAGGTAGTACCGGGCATCTATGACCAGCCAACTGCAGAGATCTGTGTGGTATTTGCCCCTGTGTTCAAGAGACAGCAGTGGACCTAGAGGTCAAGAGACCTGGGCTAGCCCACGTACTAGCCGTGTGAACCTAGGTCAGGCAATCACCTGACCTCTCTGCATTCCATTTCTGGTCTATAAACTGGAGATAATAATCTTGGTCCTGTCACTACCAGTCTTGTAGGATTTTCATGAGGTTCAAATAGACTAAGGATGTGAAACTGATTTGTAGACAGCGCCACGCTGCTTGGGTGGTAAGGAACTGTATCTGCGCATGAGTGTGCCCAGGGCGCTGGTCTGTGCTCAGGTCGGGATGTAAGTCTGTGGTTCTGCTGACACAGGGTAAGACGCAGGCAGAATGGAGCAGCACAGGCTGGCGGTCAGGAGCCTTTGGATCTGGACCCGTCCTTGACGGGCTGTGTGACCTTGGGCTAGTCCCTGCCTTCTCTGGTCCCAGGGTCCTCTCCCGAACAGTGACCGCCCTGTGCTTCGTGCTTCAGACACCCAGCCTCACCCTCCAGGGCAGGCAGGGCCGGTCCCACGTGCTCCCCTGAGATGCAAGTGAGCAGTGAGGGAGAGGGTCGAGAAGAAATCATCAAAGAAGGGCTAGGGTTTGAGTGAAAAGGAAATGGGGAAGAGGGGGTGTGAGCGAGCCTCTGGAAGAGCGGACCCAAGGCCCACTGGACGGGGAGGGCAGGAGGCGGACAGAGGCGCTATGCTGGCTACATTCATCTGGTCCGCAGGCCCAGGAGACCAACAGGAAATGCAGGGGGAGCCAGCTGGGGAGGCTGCAGATGGGAAGCTCCTCCTGGCTGGGGCCTCAGGTGAGACTACATGTCTTCTGGAGCCGGCTGGAGGGACGAAGAATAAGAGGAGCGTGTCTGTTCCTCCCCAGCTCCTTGCTTTCCAGGCCCTCCCTGGCTCCCAGACCCTGCTTTTCTCTTCCAGCTCAGTGATGGCCTCCGGACACATCGCAGGCCCCCTGCCCCTCACCTCGCCGTCCTCCACCTCCCGCCAGCTACCTACCTTCTGGGCCATCCCTGCCTGCTTCTCTCCTCTCCACCACCTCCCTCTAGCCCCCCTCTCCTCTTCTCTTCCTCCCCTCCCTTCCCTCTCTTCTCCCCCCTTCCCTCTCTGCCCCCTAGTTACTGCGAGCAGTGGCAGGTCTTCTTCTCACTGAGGAGTCTCTTGATCTGAGATGTCCGCTGTGCCCGGCGCTGTCCAGGGAGAAAGAGAGGAGTCGTGAGGGTCCCAGGCCTCCGAAAGGGAGCTGCCCCTTGGAGGGGGGCGTGGGAGGGGAGAGGCAGTGACTGTGGCTGAGGCCATCTGTCCCAGAATTAACTCTGCGCCTTCCTGTCTCTCCCTCCGCGTGGGATCTGGGACGGGGCCCAGCTGGCAGTGAGGCTGCTGAGCAGCGGGCCGAGGGAGCCAGAGCAGAAGCAGGTCACCGACACAGGGTACCCTTGTTGCCGCACAGGCCTCAGGTGCGCAAGTGCCCCGCGGGGGAACGAGGGCGTCTGGGGAGGCTCACTCACCCTGCGGTGCCAGTATTTAGCAGAGAAGATGCAAAATCCAGTGAGAAGCAGAAGACTGGCGACCCCCCCCAGCACCACAGCCAGAAGCTTCGGCCAGGCGCGGGCGAGCACCGGGGGCAAAACTGCAAGAGAGAGAGCTGTGCTCAGCTCCCTGCCCGCTGCACTCAGGCACAGGGCACGCAGCAGGGGGGCCCGAGGAGGGAGGGCCTCGTTGCCCTGCCACACTTGGGTCTGGTCCTTGGGCTGGGAGAGCGGGGCAGGGTGCACGGGGCCCTCAGGGGCCCCCAGGGCTGGAAGGCAAAGGCTGGGGAAGGGGTTTTAAGGTTTAGACACTGCACTGTACCCTGGGGAGCTAGAAGCGGCGGTCCACGCTATGTGCCATGCGCATGAATGTGTGTATGTGTGTGTGTGTCTCTCTGTCTGGGTTTGAAGAGGAGCCAGGGAGGGGGGCTCTTGGTCAGGTGGACCCCATGCTTGGGCTGTAGACCTTAGGGAGATGGGAACTTGTAGGACTACAAGAGCCCAGGACCACACCCCACTTCACCTCATCACCCCTGTGTCCAGGCACCATACCTATAACCCACCCATCTCAGAGCAACTGGGAGGCTGGGTGGCCTCCACCAGCCTTGGGAGGGTCCCACGGTGGAGGAGGTCGGGGCTCGGGGTTAGGCCACGGAATCTGGACTCTCACTCACTCTTGACCTTGGATTCCAGCAGGACTTTGCCCTTGTCGCTCAGTAGACACTGCCACATGCCTGCTTCGGGGCCCAGCACCGTCACCAGCTTCTGCTGATCTGAGACCCTCATACTCTGGTTCTCCTTCTTCAAGCTCAGTGTCAGCCTGGGGGACGTGGGTCCCAGCACCTCACAGGTCAAACTGTTTGGGGACTTAGTCACTGCAGAGGGACAAGAGCCTGAGACTGGGAGCCTGGACCTCTGGGTTCCCAGCACCTCCATGCTCTAAGGCGATTCGTAGGACAATGAAAATGATACTTTACATTGGCATTCCTCTTTTAGCCTCTCAGAGCACATTTTCATGCAGTTATGATGGAGGAAACAGGGTTTTTGAGGTCCAACAGTCTTACATTTGAACCCCAGCCCCACTGCTTACTATCTGTGAGTCTCTGAACAAGTTACTTACCCACCTGAGGCCCAGACAAAAATTAAATGGAGAAATACATGTAGAGCGCTTGACTGGGGCCCGGCAGGTACAAAGCATCAAATATTAGCCGTTATTATTTGTGAAGTTGTTAGGATGATCAAGGAGATAAGGATGGGGAGAACTCAGTGTGGCGTCTGACCTTGTCACCATCACTGTCGTACTGTTACCCTCTTTAGGAGAAAGCCGAGCCACAGAGGGGTCACAGAGGGTCGGGCAGAGGCAGAACTAGAGCCTGGTTCTCAGGGAGGACCCCTGGGAATTCTAGTGGAGGCCACCTTAGGCCGGCTCTTGGATGTCAGGGACGGACAGAGCATTGCAACCTCAGTTCAAAACCAGCCCTTGATTGGCTCCATCAGGCAGCCAGGGCCTAGGCATCCCTCTGGGGGCCTGTCCTGCCTTGGAGGGTCCCAGGGCCAGGTCCCTCCAGCCCCACCCCGCCCTCACCTTCTCAGCCTATCTCCTCACCTCTCATCACCACGAGCTTCACTTCCTGATACAACTTCCCCTTGGTGAGATTCAGGGTCAGGTTTCCAGAACCTGCGTACTGAGGCAAGGCCTGGGGCAGAGTCAGGTGGAGGGGGAGCGCCTTACTCATGCGGAGCTTGAGGTCCTTGCGAGCCTTTCCCACAGTCACCTTCCCGTTGTTCAATGTGAAGGTGATCCAGGACTCGGGGGAGGAATTCCCCTTTGCCTGCAGCCAACTCAGCTCCCCGCTCAGATTTTCATCTCCGAATGTGAGTGGGAAGGAAAAGTTCATCTGCTCCCCCTCCTTTGCATAGACTGTGCTGGAGACCTCCTGGAAGGCTGGAGGGGGACGGGAGAGAACCCGGGTCCATACGCAGGCACGCGGCGGGTAGGCACGTGGTGGGGGGAGACGGGAGGAGACCAGGTGAGTCCAAACACCCAGGCTGCCATTCGGGCGCTTAAACTCCCATCTACCTCTCCTCTCCTCTCTCAGCTCTGCACCCCAGGGAGGTCCCACGGCAGCAGCCCCTCCCCCTAGAAGCCCTCCTAGAACAGCCTAGCCACAAGGGCCTCTCCCTCCTCAGGATCCTAGAGCACAGAGGCCATTTGGCCTGCACCACTTGGGTACATAAGTTATCACCCTTCACAAGATAAGAGCAAATCCTGGCTGACTACGTGCCAGGTGCTGTTCTAAGTGCATTCCGTACGTTACTTCTGCTCATAACACGACAAGGTAGGCTAGACCATCCCTGTTTTACAGATGCAGAAACCAAGGCACAGAGAGGTTCAGTAACTTGCCCAAGGCCGCACGGTTAAGCCAGAGCCAGGATTTCAACCAGAGTCCACACACTTCACCACCGCACACCCTACCGTGTGTCCCGTAAGCACCTGGAGGACAGGATCTGGGGTGGTGCCTGCCTTCTGGGCTCTTTTTTCCCTCCCGAAGCCTAGCTCAGGAGGCATCAAGTTTGCAACGTCAGATTTCATCTGGACTGGCTTGCTGCTCTGAGTGTCCCTGAATTAGTGGCTTTGCCAACTTGGTGGGAGGGGGGAGCTGAGGCAACGGAGAACATAGACGCCCTTGACAGCCCTCCTTTGGGGCTTCCTCCTGGGTCTCTGGGGTCCCTCACGTCCTCACATCCCCTGTCCCTTCCTTCCCCCATGTCCACTACCCTGAGACGTGGCTGTAAATGAGAAGCTTGAGGAAGAGAGGGCCCAGTATATCCCCCAGGGCAGACCCAGAACTGGAGCAGCAGCGAGAGCAGAGGGACCGTCTGTCAGGCCAGGGGGCCTGCGGAGGAGGGGAGCGCCTCTTACCCAGCACCAGGATGTGCTTGTTGAACACCAGTGTCTGCTGGGCCTGGGAGACGGTACATGTCCAGGTGCCACTGTCCTGCAGCCCCACCTGGGGCAGTGACAGACTCTTGGCCTCATTCTTCCTTTTATTCCCTGGACCTTTCCATTGCACTGAAGGGTTACTACCAGAGGGGCCTTCCAAGGTCAGGGTCAGGCTCTGTCCCAGCAGCAAGCGGGTGTCCGAGCTGGCAGTCACTGTGGGGGGAGCAGGCCAGTTGTGTCACACACACGCACCATCTTCAAGGAGAAGGGAAGAAGCCAGGAGACCAAGGGTGTCTCTCCGTTACCCCCATCCCAGCATCTCCCTTCTGCCCATCCCCAGCCCAAGGCAGCGTTTCCCTTTCCCCTCCCCCTCTCCTTGTCTCTCTCAGTCCTCCCTCTGTCTCCTGCCTTTCCATTTCCCTCACCCCCACCCCTAGGTCTCTTTGACTCCCCCTGCCTGACCCAAGGCCTGAGGAGGGGCTGAGGAGATGCGGCGGCCTGTCTGATCAGTCTCTGGACTGTTGAAATGCCACCAGCTCAGGTCCTGGTTTGGGTACAGGGATGGGAGTCAAGGAGGAAGGGAGGTTGGCTGGAGGTGTCCTCATCCCAGGCTGCCCCACTCACATCTGAACACCTGCAATTCCACCTCGATCTTCTTGTCCTCCACTTCGCAGATATAAGTCCCCGAGTCAGGTACTTCAAGATCCTTGATGACCAGAGGAAAGGATCCTTGGTCCCACAGGTTTATTTTTGATTCGACTCGAGAGTTCAGGTTGGAGGCACCTGGGAGTAGAATGCCACCGTACTGAGGAGGTTGGGGTACCCTGGAGGCACGGCACCCCCTGGCGAGGGCGGTGCCCACAACTCTGCTGATCTGAGTTGCTCATTTCCAGCAGAATCTGCCTCGGGTCCTAATCTGAGAACCCCAGACTGGCGAGGAGGTCCCAACACATTCTTTTACCAGGCCAGGACAACATCTCACTAACCCAAAATATAAAATCTTACCTTCATTTAGAGAGCACCAACTCCTACATGCCAAACACTTTACATGCATCATCTCAAGTAATCTTCACAACAGTTCTGAGAAATAGGTACTGTTTTGCTTATCTTGCAAATAAGGAAAGTGAGGCTCAGAGAAATTAAGTAGTTGCCCAAACTCTTGCTAACACGTTATCGGCAGAAACATAAACCAGTACAATTTCTTTGGAAGGTAATTTGTTTTGTTTTCATTTTCGTTTTTAAAATTTTTATTGGCGTAGAGTTGATTTTAAATGTGTTAGTTTCTGCTGTACAGCAAAGTGAATCAGTTCTGCATATACATACGTCCACTCTTTTTAAAATTCTTATTCCATACAGGTCATTACAGAGAATTGAGAAGAGTTCCCTGTGCTATACGGTAGGTCCTTATTAGTTATCTATTTTATATACAGTAGTGTGTATATGTCAGTCTTAATCTCCCAATTTATCCCTTCCCCTGGAAGGTAATTTGTAATGTCTACCAGAATTACAAATGCACATACAGAACTAAATGTTCACCAAGGAAGGAGAGGTTAAATAAATTAGAGTTCACCCATTCAGTGGAATGCTATAAGAGAAGAAGGAGAAGGATCTTTCTATTCTGAGATGGAATAATATCTAAGAAACATCATTAACTGAAAAAAGCAAGATATTAAGCAGGCTACCATTGCTTGAAAAGGAGGGGGAAAGTTATTTAACATCTATCTATCTATATCTATCTATCCATCTATCTATCTGTCTCTCTATCTACCTATCCTGCCTGGTATATGAACAAATATTTCTAGCGGTGAATGTAAGGAAATGGTCGCCTTAGTAGTCCCTAGGGAGAGGAAGTGCATCCCCATGAGACAGGTGTGGGAGGGCTTTTCACTTTATGCCCTTTTCTACCTTTTGAATTTATTTTATTTTATTTTATTTTATTTTATTTTTTTGTGGTACGCGGGCCTCTCACCGTTGTGGCCTCTCCCGTTGTGGAACACAGGCTCCGGACGCGCAGGCTCAGCGGCCATGGCTCACGGGCCCAGCCGCTCCGTGGCATGTGGGATCTTCCCGGACCGGGGCACGAACCCGTGTCCCCTGCATCGGCAGGCGGACTCTCAACCACTGCGCCACCACGGAAGCCCTACCTTTTGAATTTTGACATCAGTAAGTGGTGGAGCCAGGATTAAGATTCAGGCTGTTGGGTACGCTGTGCAGTACTGTCTCTGGAAAGTTCTGCAAGCACGGACATGCGGCCTCCTCCAGTCTCCTCATCAGAACAACCAGCACCCAGAGGAAGCTCTTCTCTTTAGCTAACTATTTTCTGGGTACAGCAGCAGCCCCAGAACTTCATTACAATGAAGGGCTTTAGCAGCTAAATTTGCATAGCGAAGACACAGGCTTTTACTTAGAATGCATATTTGCAGGGATGGGGTGAAGGCGGCTGAGATAAAGCTCCCACCCTCAACCCCCTGGCCTTCTCCCCATTTTGGCCTTGGTGTGGGAGACGTACTGTCAAGTCGGCCGTCATTCTCCTTTCTTGCCTCTTCCAGACCCCACAGCCCCTTCCTGCTGCTCAGGGCCACCCTCTCCAGGAGACCTTTCCAGATAACCTGTAGCCCTGGGCTCACACCCACCCCCGATTTTCCTCCAGCTCTGCCCACCTCCCCTTTCATTTGTCCTGCAGGAGTCCCTACCCTACCTGCTCTCTCCCCTGGATCCGTGTGCTGGTTAGCTCCCCAATTTTTCTGAAATCCTACTACATTCCTTTTACAATCTACCAAACTTCTTGAAGGGGTAGCCTCCTCTGGTTCTGCCCCCGTGTCACTTCTTTCGATTCTCTCCTCCACATCTGAGCACCCTTCCCTTTTCTTCCCCTTGGACTCCTATTCTGCTGTCTACATTTAGGTGCTACTCCGGACTCTCTCCTGGATCCTCTTCCCCGTTTCTGTAGACATTCTCAATTCCACTGCATCCCCTGTCGGCTCTGCAGATGACCCCCAGCCCCAGCCTCTCGCCTACATCCTGGGCCCACGTTTCCAGTGGCCCAAGGGATGACTTTATCTGGATGTCCTGCCATCACCCAAAACGCAATTGGTTCCAAATGAAATGTAACACCCTTTCCCTAAAATAACTTTTCCTCCTTGCTTCCCTTTTAAAACGTCTTCCGAGCCTCGTCATGACCCCCTTGTCCGGACTGTTCCATACCTTGTAAAAGTGATTCTACTTTGTGAAAGGTCAAAGGTTATCAGTGCATCTGGGATCAATTCATGGAGGAGACCAGTACTGAACCAAGCCTTAAAAGAAGTTCAGGCGGTGAGCTAGAGGAAAGGGTTGCAGCAAGGACATCTAGGAAGGGGGAAAAGCTCCAGGAAAGCTGCACAGGCAACCACCTCAAAGCAGTGAGGAAGGGGCTTCCCTGGTGGCGCAGTGGTTGGGAGTCCGCCTGCCGATTCAGGGGACATGGGTTCGTGCCCCAGTCCGGGAAGATCCCACATGCCGCGGAGCGGCTGGGCCCGTGAGCTATGGCCGCTGAGCCTGCGCGTCCGGAGCCTGTGCTCTGCAATGGGAGAGGCCACAACAGTGAGAGGCCCGCGTACCGCAAAAAAAAAAAAAAAAAAAAGCAGTGAGGAAAACACCTGGGTGTGAGGTTTCTGGCTGGGGAGCTGCAGCAAGCGATGCTGAGGGTAAGAATGTCAGGCAGAGGCTTCCAGGCTTAGCCTAATGGACTAGGGAGTGAAACACGCAAAGCATTGCTTTGGGAGCCGGTACTGCTGCAGGAGGAAGAGAATTGAAGTAGGAGAGACTGGTAGCAGAGAGAATTGCCAGGAAGCTTCCACTGTAATCCAGGGGAGGGGTATGTGGCCTTGGCTAATGAGGGTGGAGTTCCCATGAGAACAAAGAAGATGAAACAGAAAAACACTTCCACGGGAAGGAATGGCCATAAGCAGTGACTGATGGGAAATCAGGGACTGAAGTAGGGGAAAAAAAAAAATTGGCTCTATGGTTCAGAAACTGGGGGAGTCAGGAGAGTGATACTGCCGTGGTCAGAGATCAGGAAGCCGGGAAGGGGAGCTGTTCTGAAGGAAATTCAAATCATGGTAACAGAACAAAAACGTCAACACAAAAGAGGTAAGAACGTTTAGAAGGGAGTACATGTTTCAATCTCACAGGCAATCATAGAAATGCAAATTAAACCAACAATGATATATTTTTCAACCATCAAATTAGCCAAAAAAAAAAGTTTTAAATATTACTATTCAGCGTCAGCAAGGGTGCTGGTGAGATAGGCACACAGTGACATTATTATCTAGACTTATTGTAAATGGCTAGAACCTTTCTGGAAGTGATCTTGCAGTATATACCAACTTTTTTTTTTTTTTTTTTGCGGTACGCGGGCCTCTCACTGTTGTGGCCTCTCCCGTTGCGGAGCACAGGCTCCGGACGCGCAGGCTCAGCGGCCATGGCTCACGGGCCCAGCTGCTCCGCGGCATGTGGGATCTTCCCGAGCCGGGGCATGAACCCGTGTCCCCTGCATCGGCAGGCGGACTGTCAACCACTGTGCCACCAGGGAAGCCCTGTCTTTAGTTTTTAGAAGTTTAATTATGATGTTTTTTTAAAATTTATTTTATTTTTTAATTTTATTTTTGGCTGCATTGGGTCTTTGTTGCTGTGTGCGGGCTTTCTCTAGTTGCGGTGACCAGGGCTACTCTTCATTGCAGTGCGTGGGCTTCTCATTGCAGTGGCTTCTCTTTGTTGCAGAGCATGGGCTCTAGGCACGCAGGCTTCAGTAGTTGTGGCACTCAGGCTCAGTAGTTGTGGCTCACGGGTTCTAGAGCACAGACTCAGTAGTTGTGGTATACAGGCTTAGTTGCTCCACGGCATGTGGGATCCTCCTGGACCAGGGCTCGAACCTGTGTCCCCTGCACTGGCAGGAGGATTCTTAACCACTGCGCCACCCGGGAAGCCCTAAGAAGTGTCTTGATGTGGATTTCTTTAGGTTTATCCTGCTTAGGCTTTGCTCAACTTCTTGAATCTATAGGTTAATATCTCTTGCCAAATTTGCAAATTTTTCAGCCACTATTTTTTCCAGTACTTTTTCAGTTCAATTTTCTTTCCCTTCTCCTTCACTCATTGACACAAATATTACATCTTTTGTTAGAGTCCCACAAGTCCCTATGGCTTTGTTCATTTTTTCCACTCTATTTTCTCTCTGTTGTTCAGATTGTGTAATTTCTATTGTTCTATCTTGCAGTTCACTGATTCTTTCCTCTGTCCCCCCCACCCTAATGTGCTGTTGGGCTCATTCATTGATCCCTTGTATTTTGGTTATATTTTTCCATTCTAAAATTTCCATTTGGTTCTTTTTATGTTACCTTTTTTTTTTTTTTGGCCAGGCTGTGCAGCTTGTGGAATTTTAGTTCCCGAACTAGGGATCAAACCTGGGCCCCAGCAGTGAAAGCACCAAGTTCTAACCACTGGACTACCAGGAAATTTCCAACATCCTCTGTTTCTTTGCTGAAGCTTTCTGGTTTTCATTTGTTTCAAGCATGTTTATAATTGTTTGCTGAAGAACTTTTTATCATGGCTGCTTTAAAGTATTTGTCAGATAATTCTAACCTCTCTTTCATCTCAGTGTGGGCATCTGTTGGTTCTTTTTTTCATCCAGTTTGAGATGTTTCTGGTTCTTAGTATCAAGAGTGATTTTCACTTGGAACCTGGACATTTGAGTGTTATGTTATGAGATTCTGGATCTTATTTAAACCTTCTTTTTTAACTGGCTTTCTTTTATACCGTTCTTATTACTGCCAGGTAGAGGAAGAAATCTAGGTTCTCCTCTCACTCTCCACTGTGCTAGAGGGGGATGCTCCTCATAACTGGTCAGGGGTGGAAGTTCCAGTTCCCCACGTGGGGAAGTTCCAGTTCCCCATGTGGTCTCCATAGATCCTGGTTACTACAGGGTGATGGTAAAGGTCTTGACTCTCCACTAGACCTCTTCTGACACCACCCCAGCAGGGTGGGGTGCCTCCTGACTGCTGGGTGGGGTGGAAGTCCAGGATCTTCCTGTGATCTCCACTGACTTTACAGGGGGTGGAGGAGCCTTCTCACTGGCTGGGGGGGATGCACAGCCCCATTCTCTACTTTGCATTCTCTGATCCCATCTCAATTGAGGTGTTGGGTGCCTACACAGCCTGGGTGGGGGTGTGTGGAAGTTTAAGCTCCCATTCAGCCTTTGTTGGCATGGGAGGGTGCGGGGTCACAGTTTTCCTCTGGTGTTTGGTTGAAGTAGAGCAGTCGTTATATTGAAGTTTTTTGTCTTGCTGGGTTGCTCCTTTCCTGGTCCTTTGACTAAAGAGAGCAGGCTTCTGTGAGGCTTATTTTCGTCTGTGCCCATCAGAGCTTCCAGGTTGCCGGCTTCTTCAGCTCCAAGACTGGGGTATTCGAGGCAAAAAGAAAACTCGCCAACCTGTTGTTCTTCAGGCCCTGAGGTCCCTACCGGTCTGCTCTCTTCTCAACACCTTTCAGAATCTTCTTACATTAGTTCTATATGCAATGTCTAGATTTTCATTTGTATTTCATGAGAGGAAGAGTGAAGAGTATGTTACTATGGACTGAATTGTGTTCCCGCAAAATTCATATGTAGAAGCCCTAACACTCAATGTGGTGATATTGGGAGATAGGGAGGTAATTAGATTTATATGAGGCCATGAGGGTGGGGTCTTCCTGGAGGGATTAGTGCCCTCATAAGAAGAGACCCCAGAGAGCCCTCTCTCTCTCTCTGCCATGTGAGGACAGAGCAAGTAGGTGGCCATCTGCAAGCCAGGAAGAGAGCTCTCTTAAGAACCCGACCATGGGGCTTCCCTGGTGGCGCAGTGGTTAAAAATCTGCCTGCCAATGCAGGGGACATGGGTTTGAGCCCTAGTCCAGGAAGATCCCACATGTGGCAGAGCAACTAAGCCCGTGTGGCACAACTACTGAAGCCTGCACTCTAGAGCCCATGCTCTGCAACAAGAGAAGCCACTGCAATGAGAAGCCTGCTCACCACAATGAAGCATAGCCCCCACTCGCTGCAACTAGAGAAAGTCTGCACGTAGCAATGAAGACCCAACGCAGCCAAAAATGATAAATAAATAAAGAAAGAAAGAACCCAACCATGCTGGCACCCTGATCTCAGGACATCCAGCCTCCAGAACTGTGAGAATATGTGTTTCTCTTGTTTGAGTCGCCCAGACCATGGTATTTTGTGATGGCAGCCCAAGCAGACTAATATGTATGTCTACTCAATTTTCTGGAAAGCCCTTGTTTTTTATTATCTGCATAGTTTCCCACAGTTGTACCATAGTTTAACCCTTTCATCATTGATGGGTTTTCAGTTTGAATTCTGTGCTTTCATATTATAAGCAATGCTTATAACAACATCCTTGCACAGGTTTCATGAAATATTCCTGATTTTATTTCTGTCAAATAGATTTTCCAGGGAATTCCCTGGCGATCCAGTGGATAGGACTCCGCACTTTCACTGCCAAGGGTGGGGATTCAAACCCTGGTTGGGGAACTAAGATCCCGCAAACCGCGTGGCATGGCCAAATAAATAAATAAAATAAAACTATTTAAAAAATAGATTTTCCAGAATAGCTATTACTAGGTAAAAAGATTTTAGAACTTTGTATTTAGTAAACATTGACAGATTACTTTAAAAAATTAGCCTAATAATTGATTGTCCCATCATGATATAATGTTCTGAGGGAGTAGGATAAAAAGTATGTATAGTATGATATCATCTATGTAAGTAATATATATTTTCCACACTAAACAAAGATCAGAAGGAAGTAAATGAAAATGTTAACAACAGATATCTCTGAGTGGTAGAATTATGTGTGCATTTGATTTTCTTCCTTATTCTTTTCTGCATTTGCCAAATATTCTATAATGAGCATGTAATACTTTAAAAATCTGGAGAAAAAAACAGTTAACATCAATAAAATTTACATAAAGGAAGTAACATATTGAAAAGTGCACATTGATATACAGTTGCATCTTACTATAGCAGATGCCATTTCAGCAAAATTTGTACAATAAAAAGATATCTAAAGAGCAAGCTGACCTGGCCCACAGATTTCACTTCTAGGAATTCATCCTACAGAGAGATTTGTACGTTTCCAAAGATACCAGGTTTGACTCACTGAAGAATTCTTTTTTGTGAGAGCAGTAAAATGAAAATAGCCTAAGTGTCGAACAATATGGGATTAGTCAAATAAATCATGGTATAATTATACAAAAGAACTATGCAGTCACAGAAAAGAAATGAGGTAGAAATATATAGAGAGGGACAGATATATGCAGATACAGATAGATGCACACACATATTGAATACAGAACAATCTTCAAAATACCTGCATAATTTTAAGAAAAAAAAAAACCCAAGGTTAGAACCAGGGGCATTGTTATGGTGTGCTCATTGCCTGAATGTCTCTTTTGTTCTTTACTATATTATATCCCCAGCACCTAGAACATTATCTAATTACTTAATTAACATATAGCCTCTCTCTCTCTCTCTCTCTCTCTCTCCATATATATATATACATATAATATACACCCATATATGATAAATTGATTTTATGTAAGAAGAGAGGGGAACCTATATATATATATATGCTTCTACATGCATGGTTCCTCTCTTTTTTTTTTTTTTTTTGCGGTACGCGGGCCTCTCACTGTTGTGGCCTCTCCCGTTGCGGAGCACAGGCTCCGGACGCGCAGGCTCAGCGGCCATGGCTCACAGGCCCAGCCGCTCCGTGGCATGTGGGATCTTCCCGGACCGGGGCACGAACCCGTGTCCCCTTCATCGGCAGGCGGACTCTCAACCACTGCGCCACCAGGGAAGCCCCCATTCTATTGCTTTTAATGAAAGTAAACCAAGTATGGTCATGGATCTGTAGCAACAATATTCGTGAAATCATGGGTTTTATATGATAGTTATTTTTCTAATATCCATTAACATAATGAAATTATAATAGACCACCAGAAGCCATTCCCCAGCCCACCAGCAGCCGGCAGAGGGAGGCTCTGCACTTGGAGGGTCCCTGAGACTCTCAGCTGGAACCTCCAGGATCCCAGAGTTTCCTAGGAGCTGGGCTCTGACACCAGGGGTGTTCAATCCCTGGGGCTTTCCTCTCTGAATGGGGAGTGGGGCCAGCATACCTTTGTGCCAGAAGTAGCCGTGACGCCCCAGAATCTTGGTCTGGTAAGAATTTTTCCAGCTGAAGAACAGGCTCTTATTCTGGGAAGCCTTGCAGGGCAGCTCTGCGAGTTCTCCTGCCTTACCCAGCACCACTTTCTTCCCCTGAGTGCCGGCTGGGAGCATCACTAGGTGGAAAAACAGGGGGTCAGGCTTCGAGGGTGTGGCTGCGCTGCCTCCGCCTTAACCGCCCCACACACACACTGCATTTCCCAATCAGCCCCTCCTCCCAGGCCACCTGCACCCAGACTCCAAGTCTGAGCACTCACCCAGTTGCAGCACCAGGAACAGGTGCCTAAGAGAGGTTCCGGGGTCCATTGTGGCTTTGCTGAGGCAGGCAGGGACCTGGGCCTTCCCCCAAAGGAAAGGCAGGGCCTGGGGGAGACACCAGTCATCAGTCAGCAGGCGTTCACCTGGCCTGGGACCCCTTCAGGACCTGGACAGCCAGGCCAGGACCTAGACGTGCAGATCTCTAAACAAGACACCCACTGGACGTGCCACACATGCTGTACCCAGACCGGGGGTGGGTTCTCTGCCAGGTGGGACCAGAAACGGATTCTCGGAGCAGGTGGTAAATTGGGACTAGGACCAGGGAGCCAAGCCAGGTCATGAAGGTCCTTGAGTGCCATACTGGGAGGCTGGGACTCGACCCTGGGCGCTAGGGAGATTTACTTAGAGAAGGACAGGAGTAGATTTACAAGATAGATGCCTTCAGCTGTTGAGCAAACAATGAGCTGGAGGAGGTCAAACACTGGAGGCAGGATTTCAAGAATCCTGGTGAGAAAACTCCAAACTACAACTAGAACTACCATATGACCCAGCAATCCCACTACTGGGCATATACCCTGAGAAAACCATAATTCAAACAGACACATGCACCCCAATGTTCACTGCAGCTCTATTTACAATAGCCAGGAGATGGAAACAACCTAAGTGTCCATCATTGGATGAACGGATAAAGAAGATGTGGCACATATATACAATGGAATATTACTCAGCCATGAAAAGAAACGAAATTGAGCTATTTGTAGTGAGGTGGATGGACCTACAGTCTGTCATACAAAGTGAAGTAAGTCAGAAAGAGAAAGACAAATACCGTATGCTAACACATATATATGGAATCTAAGAAAAAAAATGTCGTGAAGAACCTAGGGGTAAGACAGGAATAAAGACACAGACCTACTAGAGAAGGGACTTGAGGATACGGGGAGGGAAGGGTAAGCTGTGACAAAGTGAGAGAGGCATGGACATATATACACTACCAAACGTAAAATCGATAGCTAGTGGGAAGCAGCCGCATAGCACAGGGAGATCAGCTCGGTGCTTTGTGACCACCTAGAGGGGTGGGATAGGGAGGGTGGGAGGGAGGGAGATGCAAGAGGGAAGAGATACGGGAACATATGTATATGTATAACAGATCCACTTTGTTATAAAGCAGAAACTAACACACCATCGTAAAGCATCATTTAACTCCAATAAAGATGTTAAAAAAAAAAAAAGAATCCTGATGAGACAAGATGAGGCCTGAACTCAGAGAGACGGACTTGAGGGAGGAGCTCTGAATTAAAACTCCCAGGACTGGGACTTCCCTGGTGGTCCAGTGGGTAAGACTCCACGCTCCCAATGCAGGGGGCCCAGGTTTGATCCCTGGTCTGGGAACTAGATCCCGCATGCATGCCACAACTAAGAAGTCTGCATGCCGCAACTAAAGATCCGCATGCTGCAACTAAGACCAGGCACAGCCAAAATAAATAAATAAATAAATATTTAAAAAATAAAATAAAACTGCCAGGACTTGGGGCCTGATTCAGTGTGAGTGATGCGGCCAGAGAAAGAGCAGAGGGCGATTCCCTGCTCACTGTCAGACCGACCCTACGAGGTCTCTGAGTGGGACAAGGAGAAAGATGATGTTTCAGAGTTTCTGTGGGCTTGGAAGACAGACAAGGCTGTGGAGGAGGGGGTCGCAGAAAGGCTCTGAACAGGCCTCAAGGAATGGGCGGCACTGGGTTGGAGCAGTGATTCTCAGCGTGTGGTCAGAGGTCATCAGCAGCAGCTGATACCTGAGAACATGTGAGAAAGGTCCACCCCAGAACTGCTGAATCAGAAGCTGGGGGTGTGTCCAGCCGCCTGTGTTTTCACAAACCTCTGGGCGACTGATGGACGGCTCAAGTCTGAAAGCCCTGAGCTAGCTGGAAAAGAAAGGGGAGGGGCATCCCACTGCCACGTGCAAGGTCAGGGGGCTGTGGAGGGAAGTAGTGGGGGGTGACATGGGAGGGGGCGTGGAACCTGACCTTGAATCTTCAGAGGCAGGCTAGAGGGTGAGGACTCGGCTCTGCAGGCCACTGGGAGTCGCTGCTGTTTTTCTGAGCAGAGATGTGAGTGGTCTTTGTAGAGCTTTAGGAGGCTTGATGTGGTAACGGGACAAGACAGATGACATGGAGGAAGTAGAGACTAAAGGAAGGCCACCAGACAGTGCCTCGAAGGCAGGCAGGGGCAGGCTCGAGTGCCTTCCAGCGAGCGGGGTGGAGGAGGGTTGGACTGGGAGTTTGGGATTAGCATATGCAAACTTATATACAGAATGGAAAAACAACAAGGTCCTATTGTGTAACACAAGGAACTATATTCAATATGCTGTAATTAACCATAATGGAAAAGAATATGAAAAAGAATGTATATATGTATATATATACACGTACCTGAATCACCTTGCTGTGCAGCAGAAGCTAACACAACGTTGTAAATCAACTGTACTGCAATTTAAGAAAAGTGTCTTTGAACTCCAGGCCCAGGCTGTAAGCGGGCCTCAGAGCATAGACGGCCTTGGGGGCAGTGCCGGCATGCACCTGGCTCAGAGTTTGTGCACCCAGACCTACTTTTCTCTCCCCCTCTGCTGCTCTTTCTCTCCCCCGAGACCACCTTTGCAATGATCTGCCCCCTCTGAACTCCCACAGCCTCCCACTCTGAACTTGACACCCCCTTGGGCACATCCCACCTTCTACCTTCGGGTGCAATGACTTGGGTTCCCACCTCTCCTCCACCACCCTGATCTCTTCTGGGTTAGAGGTGATGGTCCGGCCAGCAATGCTGCCACTGGCACCACTGGAGCACAGAGAAAGGTCTCGGGTTGTGTTTGGGTGACTTAAACCAAATTGAATTGAACAGAAGAGGGGAAATCACTGATTACTTTTTTCTGTACTCAACATGTTAATTCTGTTACTAAAATGGGTCATTGAAGGGTCTGTACCCACCCAAGCCTGGCCTGGATGAAGCCCAATCATCCCCGTCCACGCTGCCTATTCTTGTGCGCATCCCCCCCAGGCATGCTCCTTCCTCTCTGCCCTGCTTTCCACAAGGAGGCTGACTGCTACACACCCTACACAGCGTGTCACCCCGGCTCCCTCATGCTCCAACTCCTGGTGGGGGTTGGCCACTGGGAAGCACCCACAAGAGATGGAAGGGCCGGGGAGAGAGGCGGGGGTATTTTATCCTTACTCTCTCCCGGCTCTGGGCATATTTTCTGGCAATGGCTGTATTCCCTCTCTCCCCGCTCCCTCCCCTGGCAACGGCAGCTCCTGTCAGATGGCCCCCTAACCACAGCTCAAACCCTCACTGGGTTCTAGAAACAACAGGTTGGCCCTTTCCCCTTCAAGACTCTGCCTCTTCCTACCGGTATCTGGTTCCTCAACATGCTGGTTGGGCCCCTGTCCACACCTCTTTCTGCAGATGGTCTTGAACCATCTGAGACGCATTCTGTTTCCTGTTGGGCACTGATCCATGATTAGGATGTAGCACTCAGATGGGTGCTGAGGGCTTGGTCCTCCTCGTGAGGTTTGGGGGGCAGGGGGAAAGCCCCCTCCTGTGGCTCCATCTGCCTGAAAGAGGAACTATCCCGGGCCCAACTCACGGTGGGAACTGGATAGAATTCTTTTAAACCAGGGAAATAGGAAGAGAAGAGGTCATGAAGAAGGTTTCCAGGAAAGGAAGAGGGAGGCTAGTCACGGGCGAAGTTGTTTTGCAAGTTGGCCTAGGCCATGGAGGCACAGAGGGGAAGGCTGGGGTGAAAGTGTAGGGCAGGGCACGCTGACATCTGAGAGCGGGTCCCACTGCCACCACCCCAGACTCACCGTGTCCTTGGTGAGCAGAGAGTGAAGGAGTCTGCATGTGGGATAGCCCTTCCCTGGGGTCCAAAGTCAGCCTAGATGCCTGAGCAAGGTTGGGAACATTCTTGCCTCTCCCCGAGTGGTGGTCATTCTTTCTTCCCCACTCGGTGATCCTGGGGTCTGCACAAGGGCCACCTCTCGCCACCAGCTCCCTGCGCTGCCCCAAACCACCGCAGGCCTCAGCTTGATGGGGGAGGTTCTGGGTTTCCAGCCGCTGTCTGCTTTGGTGCCTGGGGCCTCTGCTGCTGCCTCAGAGAGCTGGCCTTTGATTTCCACATCCTCAGCCTCCCCAGAGGCGCTCTGCCCCGGTACCGTAGCATCCTGTACACCACAGCCCCTGAGAGCGGCTGGGAGGGCCCGCTGGTCCCCGAGGCCCTGGCTCCTCTCTCCCCCCGTTTCTCTGCTCACATCTGTGCATTCCTGCACCTATGCTTCCCCACACTGATGCCTCCACCTTCAACTCCCTGCATCCGTGTCCCCCTTCCTCTGTGCCTCAGACACCAGGAGGTGAGTCTGGCTCTCCTGGGCTCACCTTAAGAGCCCCTTGCCTCTTCTCCTTTAGCATCCCTCCTCTCTCCAGCTGCCACTACTCTCTAGGCCCTTCTGGCCTGGAAACCGGCATCCAGGCCTCTGGCAGGGATGCAGGCTTCCACAAGCCTCTATGTGAAGGGAGCCTGCAGAACACAGCCTGGAGCCCAGGGGCGGATGCCGGGGAGATGGCTGCAGGCTGGACAAAGGGAAAAGGACAGGGACTTCCCTGGCGGTCCAGTGGGTAAGATTCCGCATTCCCAATGCAGGGGGCCTGGGTTCGATCCCTGGTCAGGGAACTAGATCCCACGCGCATGCCACAACGAAGATCCAGTGCAGCCAAAATAAATTAATTAATTAAATTAATAAATATTAAAAAAAAAGAGAGAGAGAAGGGAAAGGACAGATTCAGAGAAACACACAGAAGCCCCAAGGGAGGATGACGAGAGGATGGGTAGGGAAGAGGGCGGCAGGGAGAGACCCAGAGCAGCTCATTAAAGCAACAGCTGCACTTCACACAGTCCACGATCACACACAAAGCCCAGGGGCGTACAAACAAGGTAGGGGCAGAGGTTAAGCGAAGCAAATTCTGAGAGGCCAGACCCACGCCCGGAGCAGGACACCCAAAGAGAGGCGAGGAGAGGTCAGAGTGGCGAGGCCCCGCACACCCTTGGCGCCCCGAGCCTCCCCGCCCCGGGCTGCGCTGAGGAGCGAGGCTGGGGGGGAGGAGGCGGGCGCATCCCCACCGCAGCGCCGGTCTGTGGTCCTGCAGGCGCTTTCATCTCCTCCCCACGGCCCCCATCAGCCCCCTCCAGCCCCGCCGCGGGATGCGGCCTCCACCGCACGCGCCCGGGTGCTGCTGCTCCCCGGCTTCACAGGAACTAACTTCCTAGAGACGCGGTCCCTCTAAGGGACCCTTGTGGTTCCCTGGCTGCAACCTCCGCCATCCTCTCCTTTGCCTCTGCCGCCCACGTGGGGAGAGCGGAGCCCCCCTCCTACCACAATCCCCCGAAAGGTGCAGAACAGTCCTCAGCCTCGGAGCCCACAAACCCAGGCCCCCGCCTGCTCCTCCCCGACACCCACCCTCACCAGAGGTGGTTCATTCAACCAGCGCTCACTGAGGGTCGACAGCGCGCCGGGCCCTTGGTCTCCAACTGCGTGGCGGACATCACCGTGGCCAGGATCAGGGCCCGAGGGCTGAGGGGCTTCTGCCCCAAACCGGTCGGTGGGGGGAGTTTGTATCCCAGGGGGGCCTCTTCTACCTAAGGGGCCCCACGCTGAAAGAGGGAAACAGCCCGGGGTTCTCTCTGACCTGGTCCTCTGGGAACCCTTTCATCTGAGGTGAGGAGGGCGGCCATTTTGTTCGAGCCCAGAGCCTACACAGCGCAAGAAATCGTTTGTCAGAACGTGAGGTGTGTGACCTCCCCCATCAGGTTCTACCCTCAGCCTCGCAGCCCGAAAAAGTCACGCCACAAGAGCAGGACGTTCAGGAAGAGCTCTCCCACCCAGAGTGAAATCTTTGAATTAGCGAGAATAGGGCCTTTCTATTTTGAGGGATTTGACCGTGGGGAGGGAGGCCCTTCGCCCAGAATCCAGCCAGGAAGGGAGGACAGAGGACACCCAGGGAACAGGGCTGGAGGCCAGGGAGGCCTCAGGAAAGAGGAAAGGACCCAGGGCATGGAAGTGGAAGGCTGGGGTCCTCAGGGCATCCCACTTGAGGGGATCACCTCCTGCATGCTCCCCCACCACACACACACACACACACACACATGCCCACCAAGCCCAGGGAGGGTCTGCAAATCTTTTTCTAATCCCCACTAGCCTCCTTTTGCAGAGCAGCTGAGACACCTAAAACCAATTCCTTAGAACCAATTTTTCTAACGACGTCGTGGCCTAAAAATACGTGTCTGTCACTCTTACAGCACGCCATACCGAAGAGCTCGGTTTCAACCCTTTCTGGGAATGTTACCTTTCAACTGCTTCATTAACCATTTTGAAGCTAATTAAAGTGGAAGTGCCTTTAGACATATTGTTCAAAAATCCTAAAAATGCACAAAGAAGTCAACAAAAGTGTAGAAACCCATAAACAGGGAGTCGATGGAGGCTACATCAATCACACAGCTTACGAACTGCTGCCAGTATGCGTTCTGGTGTGAGTTTTTGGTGATTGGGTCATTGGGAAAATTAATTTTGGGGGAGAGCTGTCTCTAGACCAGATTCTACTTCTCTTTCTCTTTTTCTTGCTTTTATTTTCTTTTCTCTTTTCCTTTCTTTTTTCTAGGCCTCCTCCCTCCTTAATATTTGTTGATTATTTTTATGTCTTTCCCATCCCTCCTTCCCTCTTGTCTTCTTTTCCCCTCTCCCTGTCTTCATCTCCTCCACTCCCCATGACTAGTGGCCTTTCTCAGCCCGGGGCACCCATTCCTTCTCTGCTCTCGGAGTCACCCTTCCGAGTCAACACCCTTCCGCTCCGGGAACCGAGCTGTGCGCCATGGGACCGCGGAGAGAAGTGTGGCGTAATCCCCGGCCTCTGCAAGCTCCCATTTCCAAGGGGAGATCAATGCTCATGAAATGCAAGAGAAGGTGGTCAGAGCTGTGGGCAGAGACCTGGAAATCCAACACGTCTTCTGTGACATTCCTCTCCCCTTCCCCGACCCTCGGGAAGGAACAAAGCCCTGTCTGTTCCTCTTACCTCTGGGCCTGGATCTCTCTTCCCCTCTGCTTCTTGCACAGGTGTGTCTATGTGAGCGTTGGGAGCGAGAGCCCACGGGGGAGAGCGCCTGTTACTTCTGCAGAGATGTGTTCAAACGGAGAGACAGGAAGCCTGGTAGTGAGGCTCCTCCACGCCCCAGGCCTGGGCCAGCCCCCAGCGTCACCACCTGGGGCTGGGGTCCCCACCCCCTGCTTCTTGGGGAAGTTGTCAAAATGAAAATGGCAAAGTCAAGGGAAAAACATCTGTAGAACCCGGCCAGAGCCCAGAGCGTCACTGCGTTTCTCATTGAGTAGCGAGAAAAAGGGTCACTGTGCTTTTCGTTGGGTGGCAAGAAAAAGATTGTATCAGTGATGCTACAGTCTGGCCTGGGCTTCAGGGAAAGCAGACGTGGGAGGCGGGGAGATAGAGGGTCTACGATAGCCGTTGTGGTCAGCCCCACACAGCCCCTGGCTCCAGGGCCCTGAGGACATTTGTTCAGGGGGGGCTTCTGGGGCTCCCTCCCCAGGGGCATTATAGTTGGGCCCGTGTAGCAGAAAGGGCCTGGGCTGAGGCATTTCAGACACCCAGAGTGACCATGGACCAGGCTCCTTTCCTCTGGGCCTTCGTCTCTGGCCAACCCTCAAATGTTTCTCTCTGGTCCAGACCTCTCATGAGCGCCAAATGGGGGTATCCGTCTGCCCATTGGGTTTCTCCGTTTGCATGCTCATCAGACATAGCAAACTCAATGCATCCCAAACCAAATTCATCCCCTGAATACTACTACCCTCCAAGCCTACTTCTTTTTTTTTTTTTTTTTTTTTTTTTTTTGCGGTACGCGGGCCTCTCACTGTTGTGGCCTCTCCCGTTGCGGAGCACAGGCTCCGGATGCACAGGCTCAGCGGCCATGGCTCACGGGCCCAGCCACTCCATGGCATGTGGGATCTTCCCGGACCGAGGCATGAACCCGTGTCCCCTGCATCGGCAGGCAGACTCTCAACCACTGTGCCACCAGGGAAGCCCCCAAACCTACTTCTTGTTCCAGTTTCCCACTCAGTGAGGGCTCCACCACCCACCAAGCTGCTCAAGCCCAAGGAACTGGGTGTAATCTCTGACTCCTTCCTCACCCGCCCCCTCCCATGTATTTATTGACCAATTCCCCCAGACGTTACCTTCTAAGCAGCTCTGACGTCTGTCCAAGTCACTCTGCCCACCACCACCACTCCAGTCCACAGTTCCATCATCATCCTTCACCTGGACCACAGCTCCTGCCTCCTCATTGGCCTCCTGGCCTCTCCATTCTACCTTCCTCCAGGCCATCCTCTGCACAGCAGCCTGAGTGGTCCTTCCAATATGCGCGTGTCATCACGGCATTCCCTTACTATGAACAAAAGTGGCTAGTTCAGGGCTTCCCTGGTGGCGCAGTGGTTGAGAGTCCGCCTGCCGATGCAGGGGGCACGGGTTCGTGCCCCGGTCCGGGAGGATCCCACATGCTGTGGAGCTGCTGTGCCCGTGAGCCACGGCCGCTGAGCCTGCGCGTCCGGAGCCTGTGCTCCGCAACGGGAGAAAATAAACATAACATTGTAAATCAACTATTCTTCAATAAAATAAATTAAAAAAAAAAAAAAAAAAAAAAGTGGCTAGTTCAGCTTGCAAGTGCAACTATTAATACAAGTGTTTCTATTGATACAACCATTGTGCTTTATTTGCAGCCAAAGCACTTTCTGCTACTTCCCATTTCATAACACAGTGTACCCAAGGGTTGAGAGTTAATACAATTAATATTTATTTACTGCTTCATCAAGTGCATTCTAAAGTGAAACTGGCATTAATTTTTTCTTCTTTTTTTACTGCAAGTGCCTGGCGGTGGAGAGCACGATGACCATAGCAGGGTTTGACACCATGACCTTGATTTGTGCTAAGGCAGCAGTCTAACCCAGATTTTGCAACATCACTGTAATGTCAACATAGTGACAAAGGTAAATAATGTCCTATTATTTTTATGAAAATGGTTTGACCTGGCAACCCCCGCTCCCCAAAAGGGTCTCAGGGACCCCCATGGGCCACACGTTGAGAATCACCAAACTGGAAAACTTGTCTCCACTCTTTAGATCTTAGCTCTCTCTCTGCACAGACCTTTAGTTGTCCCCCAAATCTGTTTTCTCCTTCTTCCTTAGTAATAGAACCCTCGATTTTTAGCTGAGCTCATTGTTGCCCAGATTTCAGTGATATTTCCCAGCCTCCCTTGCAGCTGGGTATGGCTAAATGACTCGGGTTTGGTTAATGGAAGTAAGAGCAAGTGTTAGGTGCAACCTCTAAGGCTTGTCCTTCAAGGGAGAGGGTGTGTCCTCCTTCAGGCAGGAATGCAAACATCCTTCCTGTGTACCGCCTGCCTGCTTTTCTCATTTACATGACTGAGCAGGCTCCTGTAGGCATTTAAGATTATAACCCCTGACCTGGCCCAGTTCTCTCCATTCATTGGTATATTCAACAAGTGTGCGGTGTTTAACAGCCCAAGGCACGCTGCTGGGGCCCGGGGGTGTGATGTTCAGTAAGATAGACATGGTGACACGGACACTAAACATTTAATAATTCCATCACAACTGGATAAGTGCCACAAAGGGAGAAGCACAGAATGTTGGGACAGCTTATCATAGGGAACCTTATTGCAACTGGGAGGTTGAGAAAGGCTTCCACGGGAAGCATAGATCAGTAACCACTGGGCTCTGCTCTCAGTGAAAGAAAATTCCACATAACAGAGGCTGGAATGAGACTGAAGTTGATTTCTCCCCTGAAGGAAGCCTGGAGGCGGGTGGTCCAGAGGTGAGGGTTGTGGGGTGAGGAACAGCACACCCTCATCCTCCGCGTGACCCCTCCTCCTAGTCTGAGAAGGCTGCTCAGGCGTCCCAGTTGAATGAAGGTTCCCTTGTGGTAAGACCTCCCAGTACCCTGTGCGGCTTCTCCCTTGGAAGCACTTATCCAAGTGAAACAATTATGAAATTGTCGTTTAGTGTCTGTCTCACGGGCTACAGTGGTGACCACATCTGTCTTACTTAGCACCCAGCAGAGAGCCTGGGGCCTGGTAGACTCTTAATACTTGTCGAATACTTTTTAAAATATTAAGTTGTATTGATACTGATTGATTTTAAATATATGGTGGTAATAGATACATCCCATAAAATTTACCATTTTAACCATTTTTAAGTGTTCAGTTCTATGCCATTAAGTACGTTCATGTTATTGTACAACCTTCACCACCATCCATCTCCAGAACTTTTTCATCTTCCCCCACTGAAACTCTGTCCCTCTTAAATGCAAACTCTCTGTTCCCCCCTCCCCCCAGCCCCTGGCTGTTGAATACTTCCTGAATGAATGAATGCAGAGGGGCTAGAGAAAGGCTTACAGACTTAAATGCCTATAGGAGCCTGCTAAGCACTATAACTGAGAAAAGCTGGTAGTAAACATTAGGGAGGGGTGAAGACTGAGGTAAAAAGAGGCCCTGCCTCAGCTACTGAGGGCAGCTACTAACCACACAGCTCCAGCTGAGCTGACAGTAGAGGTTGTACCAGAACGTGAACCCAGAGTCGCCAGCTCTGCCAACATTTCAACAGAAGGTGGAAAACCAGACATTTATGTAATATCTCCTAATTTTAATGTTGGCAACTAATTCTGTGTTTTGTTCTAACACTGAATAAATCACACAAAGCATTCCAAGGGCTGGATCTAGCTCAGGGCCCACCAGTTTGCAACTGATGTACCAGATGGACGGTGTGATGCCACCCAGCTCTTGGGTCTGTGGCCTGTGAAGATGGGTTCCCAAGAACCAATGCCTCCCTCTGGGGTTTTCAAGCAGGAAAAGAAAAGGGGAAGAGACAGCAAGTTTATATTGAACATGTAGAACTGCTGTGTGCTTTATATGGTTGTGTATTTTATTTAATCCTTACAGCAATGATCGGGCATAAGTATTATTTTCCAGACCATACAGATGAGGAAACTGAGGCCCGAAAAGTTTAAGAGAATCACTAACAGTCGCAAAGCTGGTAACTACCCCTGATGGCACTAGGATTTGAACTTACCTGCTTGGCCCCTAGTCCCTGGATGGTCCCCCTCACCCTACTGCCTCTCCTCTGCAGTAAGAAAGGCTAGGAGGACTTCCCTGGTGGCACAGTGGTTAAGAATCCGCCTGCCAATGCAGGGGACACGGGTTGGAGCCCTGGTCCGTGAAGATCCCACATGCCGTGGAGCAACTAAGCCCGTGCGCCACAATTACTGAGCCTGTGCTCTAGAGCCCAAGAGACACAACTACTGAGCCCATGTGCCACAACTACTGAAGCCGTGTGCCTAGAGCCCGTGCTCCACAACAAGAGAAGCCACCGCAGTGAGAAGCCCGCGCACCGCCACAAAGAGTAGCCCCAGCTCGCAGCAATTAGAGACAGCCGGTGCGCAGCAACGAAGACCCAACGCAGCCAAAAATAAATAAATAAAATAAATTAAAAAAGAAAGGCCAAGATGAAGGGGGAAGGGCAAGATAGGGGTAGGTGGTTAAGAGATACAAACTACTATGTATAAAATAAATAAGCACAGGGAAATATAGCCATCATTTTGTAATAACTTTAAATGGAGTATAATCTATAAAAATATTGAATCACTATGCTGTACACCTGAGACTAATATAATATTGTAAATCAACTATACTTCAATTAAAAAAAAAAAGAAAGGTCAGGATGAGGCGGCGGGAAGTCTTCTCCCACAGCAATGGAGGGGGTAGGAGGCCAGTGACCTCATCTGGGGCTTCTGAGGCTTGGCGTCACCAGGATCCCTCACATCTAGAGAGAGATTTTCCATTTTCAAAGCACTGTCACATACATTAGCATATGCCAGACCTTTTCAGCACGTATTACTATCCTCATTTTACAGAAGAAGAAACCGAAGTTAAGCTCTCTGCCCCATTATATGACAGTAGGCACGGAGCATGGGGGTTTCCAGAAGTCTCCTGGTTCCTGAGACAAAGCTATTTTTGCCGCGTGTATTTTGTCTCCAGGCTGGAGGTGCGGGGGTAGACCGGGGGGGAGCAAGAGATGGAGGCAGAGGGTAGCCAGCACCCAGGCTGCTGACAGAGTGTTGGGGACCAGGCTGTGGGAGGAGGGGTGGGGCCGCCTGTGGAGCAGGGAGGTTGGAAGCCCCAGGTGCAGTCCTGTGGTGGCCTCCTCACCAGAGCAGCTGCAGTGGCACCCTCCACAGCCTCGGCAAAGCGGGTGCGAGTGGGGCTTGGGGAGGGGGGAGGGGGGGGGGGAGGGGGGGGGGGGGGGGGGGGAGGGGAGAGGGGCACAGAGGCTGTTCTCTGGGAAGCAGAGTTCTGCAGGGCTGAGTCACCTCCACCCAGGCCACATTCCCCCCGGTTCCACGACCACTTTCTACAACTCCCAGAGGGTGGTTGCAAGGCCTCCCGCCCCATGGGAGGTATGAGCAGGCAAATTTCAGAGCCCAGCCTGGGCTCAGCCAGCTGGCACCTGCAGGCCCTGGAGAAACTGTCAGCCACAGAGTGGAGCAGATAGAACCCATCCCCACCCGAAACTCATTCCCTTCAAAGGTCGAACCCCACCTTGGGGTGGGCCCGAGCAGGGAAAGCTAAGCGCACCTCCTTTGGGGGAGGGGTAACAGCAGGAGCCCAGGCCTAGTACCCTGGCTGCTGCGGGAGGTGAGGCTGGGACCTTTGTGGGGCTGCCCTGCCCCGTGGAGATGAGAAGACCAGATCAGGGGTGGGGGACACACCGGCAACGGTGACCACAGGCCTGAAGGCGCACAGTATGGCCTCTTGCCTGACACGCTGGACTGGGCAAAGCTCTGGACCTCGTTTGGCCTCCAGAACTTCTGGAGGAGGCTGTCAGGTCCCTGGCAGGGCTGGGGGTGGAGGTCCTCAGAGAGGCCTCTTCCCCCTCTTGGCCTATGTCTCTTTCGGGCACTGTTCCCCACCATGATAGTGGGGTGCAACATGGCCCCCGCGATTGCTGCTGCCTTCACCTCACACCCTCATGCTGTCCCCGACACTGTACGAGCATGGGCTCTGTGGCCAACAGAAAACGGCAGAAGGGATGGCATGTCACTCTCCAGATTAGGTTGTAAAGACATGGTAGTGTTCGTCTTGCTAGGTCATGGGCAGCCCTGTGAAGAGGCCCACGTGGGGAGAGACCAACGCCCCTGGCGGGCAGCCACCTGAGGGAACTTTTCACCACCAGATCCTCCAGCCCAGCCCAGCCTTCAGATGCCTACAGCCCTGGCCCAAATCGTGGCAGAAACCCCCGTAAGAGACCCGCACCAGAACTACTCAGCCAGGCTGCTTCCAGATTCCTGAACTTGTGAGATAATATCTTTACTCTCTTACATTACTGCGTTTGGGGGTGGTTTGTTACGTAGCAGTAAATAACTAATACACCCCCTTCCCTTTTTTTTGGCTGTGCCGCGCGGCTTGTGGGATCTCAGTTCCCTACCAGGACTTGAACCCAGGCCACAGGGGGGAAAACCCGGAATCCTAACCACTAGGCCACTAGGGTGCTCCCCTCCCTTCCTTTTTAACGAGGACCTAAGACGATTCCCCCTCCCCACAACCCCCATGAGCTCCCTGCCTCCTTGCCACCCTTTCCCCTCCAGGACCCCAACCTGGAATGTCAGTTTGCAGATAAACTTGGTGAAACAGGATGAATTGATCTCACTCCCTGGACCCTAAGAGGACACGGAAAGGGCTGGAGGTTCTCTTGCTGGATTGGGAGTGGGGTTCAGGGCCAGAGAGGCAGGAGCAGGAAAGTGACCCTGCCCCCAGGAGAGATCCCACAGAGACAGGCCGAGAATTAATCAAAGGAGCACCGAGAATTAATCAAAGGAGCACCGTATACACAAGCCCCCTGCCCCCATTTCCTTCCGCTCTCTGCTCTTCTCTTCCTCAGTGGGTGGAGGAACAGGTGGCCTCTGTCCCCTCCCTGTCCCCTTTGTGCATGAGCGCGGGGACGTCCCTGCACAGAGCCTGTGCATCCTCAGTGACTCCTCTCAGAAGCCCAAAGGGCAGAGGGTGTCACCTCGTAGAGAGGAAGAATGTCACCCACAGAACTTTCCAGGAAACCCCTGCTCCATTAAAGCCTGGTGGCTTTCACCACAGCTGTGGAGAGCAGGCTGTGGGCAGAGCTAAGGAGTCTCCTTGGCAGCGCCCCTAGCCCACAGCAAAGGGGGTAGATAGTGCTTTGAAGGCCGCTCAGAGGGGCTTCAGGCCTTCCCTTACAGTGCGACCGTCCCTGGCGAGCCCCAGAGCCTCCTTTCTGTGCCCCTGTGTCCCTGCCTATGACGAGACAAGGGTCACCACCATCCTAAGGCTGGGAACCTCAGATGGCCTCAAATGGGTCATTATTCCGGCCCCTCCCCGCCAGGGCTCTGCACGGAATGGAGGTGCTCCTCTCCCCATTCTGTCCCCAAGTCTCTGGCCATTGTGTCTCCACGGGGCAGGTCTTCAGCTTCATGGTTCGTGTCTGTGTCACTGCACACAGCACACAGGCTCGGGGGACAGTGGCAGGGCCTTTGCCACATCCTGTGTCTGTGCACCCCCCCATTGGCGCCTGTAGACCAGCTCCCACCCACTTGCAGTGTGTTCTCCCTCCAGTCCAGGGTGACAGCTCCCTCAGCCCAAGTCCAGAGCCCTGCAAACACTGCAGGCGGAGGGCTGGGTCCCTGTGTGTGTGTGTGTGTGTGTGTGTGTGTGTGTGCTCTGCTAAAGCACCGTCTGCCCCACCCAGAGAAATGTTCCCTCCTAGAGAGACAGACAGACAGAGCAAGGAGGCGATCAGGCTCGTGGGTCTCCTCCTCCTTCACGAATGGATGCTCAGCACACCCACAGATTTCGAAGCCCTCGTATTATCCCATATCTGCACAACCCCTTTGGGTGCATTATCCTCCTGGTCCCATTTCGTAGATGAGGAAACTGAGGCTCAAGGAGACGAGCTCTGGTCACATCAGCACAGCCGGGACCAGAAGCCAGGGGTCCGGACTCCTGAGGCGTTAGCAGCAGCCAGGGTCTGGGTGTCTGTTCTCTTCCCCACGTGGGGCACTTTGTCCCCAGGACTCCCCTGTGTCAGACTTGGATCATAACTTTGCCAGGGCCAGGGTGATCTGTCCTGAGGGTGTACAGGGCGGGAGACAGTTGCTGGGTGCGCTCTCATGCGCGGACCACGGAGAGTGCAGTCACAAAGGTAGAGCCAGCCCACGGGGCATCGGGGCTGCCTGGTCCCCGGTCCCCACACTGCTAATCTGCCTCAGCCTGCCCTGTGACCCTGTGGTGTGTGACAAACAGAGACCACTGGGTGGCAGTGTGCGCTCGTGCCTGCGACCAGACAGGTCGCCCAGGGCTGCGGAATATAGGGGTGAGGCGGAGGCTGCCACCCAGAAAGGTTGCGAGACCCCATCTCGGGAGGACTCGACCCGGCAGGGCTGAGTGTGTGTGTGTGTGTGTGTGTGTGTGTGTGTGTGTGCGTGTGTGCGCGCGTGCGTGCGCTGCCGCCAGAGGGCCAAGGACAGTGCTGAGGTATGGCGTGCGTGGGGTGGGCCTGAGGGCAAAATATAAAGGAAACCGGGCAGCCGGAGCAGCGTGAGCAGAAGGACGGAGGAGACGGCTGGAGGGGTGAGGGGTGAGGGCTGCCCGGACCTTCAGGGAAACGACTCCCCAGGAGAAAGAAAGAGCAAGACAGACACCAGGAAGAAAGAATCACGAAGAAACCAGGAACGGAAAAGGGGAAGATGCACGACTGCCTGGGGAAAGTAGGTCAGAAGGCCAGGGTGTGAGAAGGGAGCCCAGAGGCTGGGGAGAGGCAGAACCTTCCCTGGGCAAGAAGGGGCCGGACTCAGGCTTGCTGCTGACGGGGAGTTTATTTGCACTGAAGTGCGGAGATGCAGGGGCTGCCCGGCTCCAGCTCAGGGCTGCTTCAGCTGCGGCTGCGGCTCCGGATCCTCTGTCTTGCCCTGAGGCTGAGGTGGGTGAGTCCCATGCTCTAAGGCAGAGAATCTGCTTGGTCGCCACTGTGGGAAGACAGACACAGAGGGTAGGAGGAAGAGGAGGGGGAAGGGAAAGGGAATAAGCTATTCCTTCCCAGGCCCCTCCCTGCCCATATGGTCCCAGGCCTTCCCTCAGCCCCTCCTTTGGTTCCTTCAGGCACAAGGGGTCCCTGGAGTGCAGAGACTCATGGAGAGGGGGCTCTGAGGGCAAGTTCAGGGGTCAACCTTGCTCATCTACGTGAGGAAGGGGTGCCAGACAGCACACCGAGGACTGGGGAGGGGGGCTCCCGGCTCACCCGTCTTCTCCGAAGGTGAAAGCTAAAGGCTCCAGTCACCAACACGAGGAGGAAGAGGATCCCAAGGATGAGGAGAGGAAGGCGGCCTGTTTCCCAGGCCCCCGGGGCTGCCCCGGAACGTTGGGCGCCTACGGAGAGAGGTCAGGATTGCAAGAGCCATAGGGTCATGGCCGGAAGGACACCCTGCCACACCCCCACATGTTACCGGCAATGAGACCCGGAGAGTTTAAGGCGCTCGTCCAGGGTCACTCAGCTAATTATTGGCAGAAGTGGGTCAGGCCTAGACAGGAGCTGGAGGTCAGCTCCCTGACTGGAGAGAAAGAGCGAGCGCGGTGTGGGGAGGAGGTCTGGAAGTGGGATGGAGGTGACTGGTCTGGAGTTGGGGCTATGGCGCTGTGGGGTCTCGGACCTGGGCGGGACAGCTCAGTGAGATATACGGCGGTCCCGAGAAGCCTCTGCCCCTGGTACAGACGGCACTGCCAGGGCTGAGAAAGGAGCCTGGCCTCCGGCATCAGCAGCCAGGGGCCTGCGGAGGTCCTGCGAGACCGCTCGTCCAGGGGGCTCCACACAAAGTGTTCTCGTCCAGATGCCGGAGTCACCTCACAAAGCAGTTTTCTCAGGTTGCCAGGTGATCCATGGGATTTGGGAGTCACTGAAAAAATTAAAGGAAAGAGATCTTTGGGGGCCCCGACCCCCTTACATGAAAGCCTAGGCCCGACTCCCAAGTCGCAATTGCCTTGACTCACCTGGGCTCTGATTGGGTGAGGTGGAGGGGAGGAGATCAGGGTCATGGCCACGTTAATCTTATCAAGACAAAGCTCTGGTCAGATCACTCTGCTGCCCCCAAACTTTCCAGGCTCCCTACTGCCTTCGGGGGATGGCCCGAAGGATCACGTGACAAATATTTCAGATTCCTTTCCATGACTTTCTACTCAAACGCTCAGAACCACCCCCCCCCCCATCGTTCAGGTGAGCTGGCCTCCCGGAAACCTTGCACTTTTCCTGCTTCCATGCTGTGGCTCACATCTGTGTCCCCCAAATGCATTCTAGCCCCATTTCTGAATGTCTAGAGGACAGATCAACCGATCTAGGGACAGAGCAACTCGAAGCTGTGCGGTGGGGATGGGCAGGAGGAGAAAATGGATGAATGGCCTGGAGCTGAGCATGGCGTACAGGCCCCTGAAGGTTTGCTGGCACAGACACCTGAGTTTAGCCCCAAGTCTAGCACTTCCCAGCTCTGTGACTTTGGGAAAGTTCCTTCTCTGTAAAACAGGGACAACAATCTCTCTCCCACTGAGGTGTCATGCAGATAGCTTGGAAAACGGACTCGACAGTGGACCCTCAAGAAGACCTTGGACAGAAAGAACTGGTAGGCTGTGGTAACTGACTGGGAAGGAGGAAGTTGAGGATGAGTAGGACACGAGTGGCTGACGGGAAGGTGACTTAGCAAGAGGACTGGGTGCGAGGAAAAGATGGGGCTCAGAGTGAGGCTGAGGTGTGGGTACCATATCTACGTAGAGATACCTGGGAAGCAGGTGGAAATCCAGCACTGGTCTTCAGGAGATGTGTTGTTGGCAGATTCATTTATTCATTCAACCAATGTACATTATTAAGTGCCTACTTTGTGGAGCTATTTAGTGGCATAGGTGAGTACGGCAGACACAACCAAGCGGTGATAGTTACCGATCAATCAGCACATACCTTCTGAGTTTGTTTGGTTTTTTTCTTCTATGTTTGTTTTATACTGTCTTGAAAAGCCCTCGCTCAGTAAATATTTGCTGACTAAGGGACGGATTTATTCATTCCTCCCCAATCCAGGCCACTTCCTGCGACTTTAACCCAGGCCCTGGCTCCAAAGTGGACACGGGTTCTTGAACTATATTCCACTTCTCTTGAACCATTCAAACTTCTGCCACCTCTCCTTCTAACTTCTCTGACCCTCCCCTCAATTCAGAGCAGGGGAGTCCCTTACGGAAGAGTGGAACATTCATCCAGTGACTCAGGGGAGGTTTTCAGTTTCTGTTCGTTATATGGGGGCGAAAAAACAGGAGGCCACAAGGGGCATCCCCCTGCAACTTGTGCCCAGTGGCCTGGCATCATGAGGCGGACTTGCCCAGTCTTTGCCCAGCTAGCCTTCCCTTCCTGTCCTTTCCCACATGGGGCTGACCTGTGATGACTGCCAAAGTGACAGTGGTAGTGAGCTGCTGCCCCTGCAGGTGGACGCCGCAGGTGTAGGTCCCAGCCTGGGCCTGGCCCACAGCCTCTAGTAGAAGGGTAAAGTTGCCATGGTCTCCAGCCACCAGGAGGTCAGGGCCTCCCCCAGGAGGGGTCCATGTGGCAGTGAGGGAAGACTGGGTCTCCACACCCGGAGGCAGGTGGCAGGGCAGCTCCACCCTGGAACCAGCTCCAGCGTATACTGTCAGAGGGACTGGGGGCTCCAGGCCTGCAAAGAAAAGGGAGCCCCAAGTTACAAAGGGGCTGGAGCGCTAGGTCTGCAGGGAAGGGAGGAGGAAGGGTGAAGGAGGTGGTCCAGCTCTGAAGAGTGCTAAGGAGCAGAATAAGGTGGATGAACTGCGGGTGCTCAGAACCCCCGAATGTGCGTGGGCCAATAGGAGACCAAAGGGCGGCAAGTGAGGCTGGATGACCAAGGGAAAAGCTAGAAGGGAAAAGCCGCTGAAAGGCTGCAAAGAGAAAGAGAAAGGACTGGGACAGTGAGGCCCAGAGCAATCACAGGTGCCATCAGCTTGGTTTGGGGGCTCATAAGCCCGGGGGAGGTGACGGGGGGAAGGGGGGGCAGGAAGGGATTGTGGTCAAGGGTGAACGCAGACTGGAGGAGTTACCCAGAACAGTGAGGCTGTACGTGGTGGAGACATTGAAGCCATCTCTGTAGGTGAGGGTGCAGCCCCAGGTCCCGGAGTCCAAGGGGCTGACATGGGGCAGGAAGAGGAAGTTTCCGGCTAAGAGGTGATGGGGGGACTCCTGAACGGGGACTCTGCCTGGGTCCCGGAACCAGTGCACAGAGGCCGGGAGATCAGGGCGGCTGAAGGAACAGTTCAAAATGACGGAACTGGAGGTCCACAGAGACCCGAGGGGGCTGGCAGTCACTGCGCAAGGACAGAGAAGGTTGATCAGGCCCACTTTCCCAACACATCAGGCCAGCTAAGCTGGAAGCTCCTGGAAACAGGCACCTGGCTGTAGATCTCATTGTCTTCTCTCTCCCAACCGTCCTCCCACCCCCCCAGCCCAGGGCCTGGCCCCGGAGGTGCTTAAAATGCATACCCAGGAGTCCCCTGCCTACTTCCCCTGCCCCCTGCCTCCGGTTCCCTGGGCTCGGTCTACGCTTCCCCTTCTCCAGGCCTTGCTCGAGGATCCCCACTAAGGCCACCCCGAGCTCCAGACTACAGATGTCTCAACGGAGTCACTCCAGCCCCGCGCTCCCCCCTCGAAGGGGTGCATCCCCTCCTCCACCCTGGCACTCCCGCTGTGGGTCGGGGAGGGGAGCTCGAGGGGTGATACGATCTCTCCACCCGGCCCTCCCTACACACACGTGCTTCTCCGGGGGCACCTTCCACCCCGCAGGCAGGCTTGCCGGCCCCTTCCGCCCCTCTGCTCGGGGCTCTCCGGCAGGGCCTGGGACGCATCCTTAGAAGCACAGCCAGCCTCTGCGCAGCCCTTCCTTCCTCCGGGGCGGCGGGATATGGGGCGCCCTCCTCCTAGCCCCGTTCCCCCCCCCCCCCCCCCCCCCCCCCCCCCGCCACACCTACCCGCCGCCTGGCCCACGCGCAGACGGAGGCGGCAGGCGAGAGCGCGGTCCCCGAGGCGCACAGCGGCGTGGTACTCGCCGGCGTCGGCGCGTCGGGCCGGGCGCAGCCACAGCGAGAAGTCCCCGCGCTGGAGGCCGCGCTCATCCAGCTGCACGCGGGGCTGCAGGGGCGGCCTCCCGACGCGCAGGCCTCCGGGAGCCAGCCTAAGCACCGTGTAGCGGCGGGGCCCCGGGCCTCGCGGGGAGAGCGCCGCGGGCTCACTGGGCGGGAGAGAGATGGGACTGAGAAATGCGAGGGGAAGAAACCCCGGGGAAGAGGCCGTCCAACCACACTTTGAGGATGAGGAAGCCCACCCAAAGGAAGATCTCTGGACTGCTAACCGTCCCGTCCCCCGCTCCGGTTGGCCAGCACCATCCACTACCGGAGACAGGCAGGCGTGCTGGGGGACGCAGGTGTGAGGGAGGCAGGCTGCGGAGGAAGGGCGGGGAGGGGGGCGGGGGGCGGCAGGGGAGGCTGAGCCACTGGCTTCAGAGGGACTGACAGCTCCGGGGGAGAACACAGAGGGCTGGCTTGGGCCCGGGACTGGAAGTCTGCACGCCTTTACGGCTGGAGCTGGGGGTCTTGCTGCTGCAGTCTGGGGTGCCTACCTGTCTGGTAGATGCTGCCAAGTGACTTGTCTTGTTCGCAGAAGGCTGAGGTCCTGGAGGGGGATTGTGGGGCTGCAGGGGAGCTGGGCAGGAGCCCCCTCCTGGGCCCACACCACCGGGACCTCTGCCCCAGGGTCTGGAGCCTCCACTGGGGAGGAAAAGAGAGGCCAAGGGGAGGGGCCGTGAGCCAAAAGACTTCAACGCAGAGAAGGAGCCTCAGTGTTTTCTGAGGGAGAAACAGGGCTGAGGGAGACCTTGGCTTTCTGCCCCTTCCCTGCCAAGGGGGAGACCTAAGAGAGGCTTTGGGGGCTGAAGGACTGCCCCAAGAAAGGCGTTAGAAGAATCCACCCAATCTAAGGGCCTTGGCATCTCTGTGTGGTCATCGAGAAATCCCTCCTCACCCCCTGCTGTGGGTCTGGAGGTCAACCCTCCCAGAGGGTGGTCCCCATCTTACCTGCAGCTGCCCACAGCAGTTGCAGAAGCAGCCAGACCGGGAACCGAGCCTCCCACATCTCCTCTGAGCCCTGGGCCACACAGCCCTCCAAAGGGAAGAGGTCAGAAAGTGGGGAAGGACTGATGTTCAAGAGGGGTTCTGCAAAGAGGGTGTTGGAGAAAGAGAATCTAGAAAAAGAGGAATGGAGGCCTGGAGAGAGAGGGAGGAACCAACGACCAGGGGCTGGAATCTAGAGGAAAGCCCGGCAGATCGGGCAGCCGGAGGGTGCGGTCAGGGATGGGGTGGGGGTCCCGGGGGATAGGGCAGGGTGCTGGCAGAGAGCAGAGTGGAGGTAAGGTGGCTGTCTTGAGCTAGAGGCCCTTCTGCTGCTCCCAGGGCCCTGGCCCCTGTCCTTCTGTCTTCCCTCCACCTTTCGCACTTCCCCTCCCCGTCGCCCCCCCCAGCACCCCAGGGCTCACGGTTTCGCTTCGCAGTGGAAAGTCTGAGGGGGCTGATTCCCAGCAGCATTACCTCCACCCCTGTGATGGCGCTCCCCTTGTTTATTTCCTCAGTCCTGGGTGTCCCCACCGCCCTCTCCACTCCTCCCCCACCCTCCTGACTGTTCTCTTTCCTGAGGAACTTCTGCCCTTCTCTTCTGCCTTGAACTACCCACTTGCCCATCTCTGAGCTGCCTCCCCAGGCCCCAGTCATACGTTCTTGGCAAGTTCTTTCCTTGGTACTCATCCCCTCCCTTATTCCCTTACCTTCCCAGAACTTCATTACCCTCGTCTACCTGTCTCCCCACCCATCCAATGACTCCTAGAAGCTCTGCTGTACCCTAAGAGATGGTAGGTCTGAAGAGGGGCACCCCACACACAGGGAAAAGAATAGCTACACTGTCTTGTGCCTTCATTATGTGCTGGGCATTGTAGTGGGCACTTTGTGTACAGTAACTCATGAAATCTAATATTATCCCCCATTGTACACATGAGGAAACTGAGGCAGGCTCAGAGATTAAAGGTCAGGTAGGGAGTGCGAAGACAAAAGCTGTGTGTGTGTGTGTGTGTGTGTGTGTGTGTGTGTGTGTGTGTGTGTGTGTGTGACCCTGACCCCGGGTGAGTTACAGGTGTCTTCTCATCTTTGGGGATGAATGGTATCAGTGAATCACACACACCCCTCTACAGCTCAGACCTCTGTGTGATCAGCAGGCTCTCCCAATCCAGAGGCTCTGAACTAGGAGAGGGCAAGGGTGATACGGAAAAATGCAGACATCTTGCAGCAGGGATCCTGCCTCGGGAAAACCTGAGGCAGAACTAGGGAAGGAAGGCTGAGGCCAGAGGGGAACTCCTCCCCACGCCACCCAGCCTGCGGAGCCAGAACTTGCATTAGGCCTGGAGCCGCAAGAGGTCCTGGAGTTCTCCCTGCTTGACCAGGAAGGAGCTCACTGCTCAGTGCCAGGCAACTCTCACTCCATCCAAAGAGGCTGAGACCCAGGTCTCCTGCCCTCTCCCACTTCAGGGGCGGGACTTCCTGTTTCTGAGGCTGTTTCTTTGCCTGGTTCAGCACAATAGGGCTGGTAGCTTTCCACTGGGCTCAGCAGTGTCTAGCCCGGTGCGGGTTAGCAGGGAAGGGTGTGTGTATGGCTGGGAGGAACATCCCCAAGAATCCAAAACCGAGACGCGAGTCAGCTCTCAAAGACACCGCCCCACCCCCACCCTGTCCACCCGGAGCGCTGCTGCTCTCGTCTTCTCCCGGGGTGGGTGGTAGGAGGGTGCCGCTGGCCGATTTTTTATAGAGGGGAGGGGTCCTGATAGAATGTACCATTGGCCACCCTCCTCGCTCTGCCCGGGTAAGCAGGAGGCAGGTTAAAAACAGAAGCGCGACCGTTTCTTTATTAAATTATACAAAAAGGGGAGGGGAGGGGGGCAGCTGTGGGGCTCGGCCCCAACCCTGTTCCCACCCCGGCCTGGCGCTGTCTGAGAGAAGGGGATCTGAGGGAGACCCAGGGATCAGGCAGGGTAGGGATGGGCAGGATGTGAGGCTGGGATGCAGAGGTTAGGAAGGAGAGGCTCCCAGAGGAGGGTGGGGCTGGCTGCGGGGATGGAGGAAGAGAGGAGGGAGAGGGAGGGGGCCACTGGGGACCAGCTGGGGAGCTCAGATGGAGCAGGTCAGGAGGTGGAAGATGGCAGTGAGGATGGAGGGGGCAGTGTGTGGAGGGGCGGCACGAGAAGGCTGGGGAGAGAGAGGGCGGCAGCTCTGGCGCGGGGCCCAGAGCAGGGAGCCAGGTGAAGAGCGGCTGTGCTCGGCTGTCCCTACCCTCACCTCCAGGCCCCCGAGGGGCCTCCCACCCCCAGCCCACTGGCGGGGGGCTCATGCCGACGCCCCATTTTCTGTCTTCTGCCGCTTGGGATCCGCTTCATCCTGTGGAGAGGGAAAGAGCTGCGGTAGCCGTCACCTGGGAGAGGGACCGCCCTCTGTGCTGCTCCAGCTCCAGCCCCCGCCCTGCACCACTGGGATCTAGGTCCAAATCCAAAGGGCTCCCGGCCCTGCTGCATCCCTGACAGCCCCTCAGCCCACAACCCAGCCCAAACCTCCTCTTCGGCAGCTCTCTTCAGCGCGGGCCCTTCGTCCTCATCTTCTTCTTCTTCCTCATCTGAGGAGCCAGAAATGGGTCATTGGGGAAGGGCTGGAAGCTCCAGCAGAGACCCCCTGTGGCGGCCCTCAGCCCTGCTTCAGGTCTTCAAACCCACCCTGACGGTTCCTCTGAGCCCAGCCTTCCCTGCCCCTCCCCACCTTCCTCATCTCCTTCATCCTCCTCCTCGCCGTCCTCGGCGGTCTCTTCTTCCTCCTCAGCTCCGTTCTCCTCCTCCTGCGGACAGGAGAGGGAGGTGTCAGGATGGCCCTGTGCCTCCACCCACCGTCCCCGCCAAGGGTAAGGGGCCTGAGGGCGGGGTGGCGAGGATGGGAGGGGTCGGGGAAAGGCGGGCCCCCAGGAAGGGAGCTGGGGGCACGGTGGGCAGGTGACCCTTCTGCACCTCCACCACTTCTTTCTTTCGCTCTTTCCGGCTTGCCTTCTCCTCCACCTTCTCTTTCTTCTCCTTTAGGTCCTGCAAGAGAGAGACAGGTCACCTTCCTCTCACCACAAATGATCTGCAGCCCTTACTTAAGTCCCTCCAGGCCCGGTTCTCCCTCTGCAGTGACTTTAGAGGAGTGGGAGATGGAGAAAGTGGGCGGTGCGGCTTAGAGACTGAACAGAGGTCCCAGGGTCCTCACAGCCACAGAGGGGCTGAGACCAGACACCTTCCCCAAGACTCGAGAGAGGAGAAAAGTGATGAAGCCCGGGAAGAGGCAGCCAAGGTAAGCGCTCATCACCCCCACCAAGTTCTGCCCAACCTCACCGGCTGAAGAGTTCAGCTCAGCAAAGCAAATCCCCTCCATCTGCTCGCAGCCCTGATGCCCCACCCCCTCTGAGGTCCCTCCTTCGCCTGCCCCCTCCCTCTGCCGGCCCTGCTCTGCCTTTTGTCTACCTCTGGGGCCTTTTCCTGAGTACTCTCTCCTGGGCATCCCTCCCAGCTTCCCTCTCAGCTGCGAAAGCCTTTGTTTCTGCCTTTGTGCCCCCCTAATCCTCAGGCTCGTACCTGGCCCAACGCTACAGGAATAGGAAGAGCCCCTTTGGCACGACTCCCAGTGCCCCCTCTCACTTCTGCCCACTCCTGCCCCCAGGCAGTGCAGGTGGCTTCCTCCTCCCGACCACCCATGGTGCATGCACCAGCACGGTGTGGGCCCTGGTGTGGTGTGTGCACTGGTGTGGCAGAAGGGTAGGAGTCACCGTTGCCAGGGGGGATGTAGGGGAAGTAGGGTAAGGGAAACGTGGAAGGGAAAGACTCTGGGACCTGGTAGACGAAGAGACAGACAAGGTCTGTGTGGGCAGGATGGGAAAGTAGAGGGGAAGGTCCCTGTGTAGAGTCCCCTCCCTCCACACGGCCCCTCTCTCCTTCCCAAGACCCCAGCAGGCACACCTTTGATGTCTTGTCCTGGTGTGATGTGGCCCAGGGAGGTGCTCACAGGAGTCCCCTCTCTCGGGACACCACACCGGCCCTTCCAATTGAGATTCCAGTCCTCTCTCTACCCCACCCCTTGGCAGGCACTGTGGTGTCTCTGTGTGATCGGATCGGATCTGGTGTTGGTGTGCAACTCTGTGTATCCGATTCCATGGGGATGGAAGTTTTCTGGGTGAGTAGATCACCCTGGGAGGGTGTGTCCTTTCTGGAACAGGGTTGGGACAGGAGAGAGGTTTGGTGCTGGGTGGTTGGCCTGGAGGGACGCTCAATTCCCTTCTCCCTTTATGGGGAGCGCAAAATGCTTGCCCCTCTCACTCCAGCTAGGTTTCTTCATGCCACTTCGCTGTCCTCATTTCTCTGCCACATGGTCGGTGTGGCATTTCTACTACCTGGTGGGCTTTCCCCTACATCCTGGGCCTGGAGAGCCAGGGGATCGTCAGCTTCTCTCTGGGGGCCCCAGCACCAGGTCTGCACGGCCCTGGCCTGAGTTTCTCATCGGGGTTGATGGAGGAAAGGAGAGTGAGTGCCAGGGAGGGAGGGAGTCTACCAGAGGCCAAAGTCCAAGGGGCCGGGCCCTCTCCTCCCCTGTCTGGTCCTGTCCTTCTGGTCACTGTCCTTCCATGATCCCTTTTCCAGGAGGGTATGTGACCTAGGTCTTGTGCTAGGCAGCTCTCTGGCCTCATTTACTCAACACGGGCACACACACTGACACAGGCTGACACTGATTCACACGCACAGCTACAGAGGGGCGCCCACGCGATCCGGAGACGCACGGCCCGGTGCTTGGGCACGCTGGCACACTCTCGAGACAGCACAAGTGCCGAGCCACTCGGCACTCACAAAGCAGCCACACGGTTCCAGAACAGCTACGTCTCCACACGCACACATGTAACTGACACGGGCAGTCCCACACGCTCGCTGGATTTCAGACATACAAAGACACCTACTCAGTGAAGTCACATGCCACCGCACAGCCCACCGGAGGGCCGCTCAGCACACCTTGTCAGATCTCACACGGAGCCCCTTCTCCCACTGCCTCGAATCCCATTGGTTCCCCCTTTCACTTCACCGGCCTCCAGGAGACCTCTGTGACCTCCTCAGCAATCACCCCCCACCCAAGGTCGGGCTCCCAGCCCCCAAACCCTGGCCGAATTAATTTCCCCAAGCGACACTCAGCAGGTTCCCTAGGGAAATTAGAGAAAGGCTGGAAGAGAGGCAAGGCCGAAGGGATGGGGCCAGGGAGGGAGCTGACGGGAGCAAGGGCAGCGCGATGCAATGCCATGCAATGCTGGGCCCCAGCTTTTTCGAAGGCTGTTCCCGACCCCCTTCTGGTTTTTAGGAATTCAAGATTCTTTAAGCGTGGGGGGAGACGCTGGAGGAGGGCTATTCAGACTAAGAGAGCTGAAGGCCAGTGGACGAAGGAGTGGATTCAGATGGAAGGAAAGGAGGGAAGGAGAAAATAGACAGGCAGTAGCTGTCGGAGGAGAGAAGCAAGAGTCGGTTGGGCCTCGAGGGGAGGGGCCGAGAGGAACAGCCTCCCAGGAGAGTCCTGTTTACACCGGAGGCTCTCAAACCGCTTAGCGGAGGAAAGGTGAGGTCAGACTGGAAGGGAGGACAGGGGACGGGGCGCCGGAGAGGGGCGCGGGGGAGGGGGCAGGGTAGATGAGACGCGCAGAGCTCCGACGGTCACCGGCCGGGGTGGAGGCGCGCGAGCCGGGGCCGGAGAGGGGTGGGGACGGCGCGGGGCCGGAGCGGCCAGGCCGGGAGCCGGGCGCACGGCGCTCGGGAAGCTAGAGGGCGCTGGCGCGAGCCGCGCGGAGCGGGGCAGGCAGCGCCAGGCTGGGGCGCGGGGGGAGGGCGGAGCGGGGTCCACAGGGACCCTGCACCCGGGCAAGCAGCTTGCGGCCGTCGGGGGCGGCCTGGGGCGCACGACTGCGCGGAGCCCGGGGGGCGTGCGGAGGCCGGGCCGCTGCCGGCCCCGCCCGTACCTTGGCGCTCAACTCGGCCGCTGCCTCCACGCTCTTCTCCGACATGGTGCCGGGGCCGGGGCCGGAGCTGGCGGGGAGTCGGGGTCCCGGGGCCGGGACGGAAGGGCCCTGGACGGCGGAGGGTGGCCGCGGCCGGAACCTGGCGCGGTGGCGGCGGCGGCGGCGACAGCGGCAGCGGCGGCCGCTCGGCAAGCTGGGGCTCAGGAAGAGGCGGCAGAGGCGCGCGGGGTGGGGCGGGGGTGGGTCTGGAGCGGAGACCCGCAGGGCTGCGGCCGTCCGGAGGGCGGGCGGAAGGGCGGTGCGGGCGGTGGCCGGCGCGCTCCGGCCGCGGTCGCTCGGTCCTCGGCTCGCCGCCCCCGCACCCGCAGAGCTGCCGCCGACCAGCCGCTGCCGCCCCCGGCCAGGGAACCCGCTTATAAAGCGGCGCTGCCCGACGGGAGGGGCTTCCCAGGGGTGGGGCAGGCGGGAGCGGGGAGGAGAAGAGAGGGGAGGAGGATGAAAGCGGAGGTTGGAGAGGTGGGGATAGGAGGATGAAAGCGAGGGGAGGGAGCGCGCGAGAGGCGGGAGGGAGGACTACACCAGGAGGGGGAAATGGAGAGACTACGGTCGCGGCGAGAGGAGTGGGGCGAGGAGGTGGGAAGGAGTGGGGCGAGGAGGTGGGAAGGGGTGGGGTTCCTGCGGGGAGGTACCTCTCCGAATCCCGACCTACTGCCGGCGAATGTGGAGTGTGTCTTTTGGGGGCGGGCTGGAGGGATGGCCTGGATCTTACAGACACCCCACCAATAGCCTCGAGATTTTTGCCAAGGGGGGGGGTGGGGGGGAAGCAGATGGAAAGGCCGGGCAGGTATTAGAGAAACCAAAAGCTTAAAGAGGAGGAAGAGGGCGGGAGCTACTTACACATCTCGCTGGATTTCCCCTCTCCTGCGGCATCTACGTTCCCTGGGTGGCCTTGGGAGGGGTTGAGAGAGCAGAAAGGGCCGCCCACCCTCCGTCCAGCCCTAGGCTGACTTTTGTGACCCCTGCTGGGTTCCTCCCTTCCGGGCTCTCGCTTGTGATCTGAGGGGAGTCAGAGGCCTTCCAATCTCCTTTCCCCTTTTCCATCTTCGACTTTTCTTCTTTGCCCATCCCACCTCACTTTTCTTTGCCTGGTCCTTCTATCTCCATCCCTCCTCATCCATTTCTGTCTCACAACTCTCTTCTTCTGTCGCCCCTTCTCCACTTCTCACTTGCCCTCTTCTACCTTCCATCTCTGCCTTCCCTCTCTCTCCAGACAACACTGTTCTTGTCTCATCTGAGTCTGTCACCCGGCCCTATATCCTTAGCTGATTTTCCTCAACTCCTCTTCATGTCCTTATTTCCCACATTTTCCCTCTCTTGGTCTTTCTCTTTCCTCTGCTGCCATCTTCCCCAGCCTTTCTGGATGATATCTGCTTCCTTTGCAGGGGGTTCCAGCCCACACTGTTCCACACACCCTCAGCTCCTCTCCTTCAGTCTCAGTATCTTTGGGTCATTTTGAGAAGCTTGGGGTTTCAGGAGGGGACAGGAGACCTGGGGTGTGTAGCAAAGGTCAGGAAGGTGGATGGAATGGAAGGCTAGGGTTTGGAAAAAGGTATCTTTGGTGTATGTGCACTCCTGTATTTGTCTATCATTAGTCTTCATCTTTTTATCATTTTCATTTTCTTTATAAAAAAAGACATAACTGACCAATCATCACCATTTAGTCTTTGAGTGCTTAAATACCCCATCTTTTGGTCCCTTGGTGTCCACACCTCCTAATTTCTCTTTCGACTCTTCTATCAGTTTCTCAGTCTCTGTCTCCTCAGAAATCTTGGAGCCCCACCCAGGTTTCTCCTTGCCGACTTCTGTCCATCTTTCCCTGAGATCTTTCCATCTCTGTCTCTGTTTCTCTTGACATACTCGCTGATGTCTTTAGCGATCTCTGACCCTCTCTATCTCTGTACTCTCTTGCTTCATTTATCTCCCTCTCCCCCCTCCCCCCCCCCCCCCCCCCCCCCCCCGCCCAGTCTCCCTGTCTCGCTCCCTCCCCGTCAGTCTCTTTCCTCTCCCTCCCCCCCTCCTTTCCTCTTCCCCCCTTCTCCACCTAGCAGCCCCGCCTGCTGTCTCGGACACCCTGCTGGGCTCTTACCCTGTTGCCCTGGTAACCGCCCCCCACTCCGGTCATCTCCACTCCCCTCCCCCCCTCCAATCACCGCCACCAACAACCTCCATCCACCTTCCTCCTATTTTTCCTGAGAGCCAATAGAAACTCTGTTGCCAGGTGGAATGCTCATTTGAATCAGCCAATCCAGGAGCCTAACTGCTTGCCCTGCCTTATATGGGGATTTGAGGAGGGCCACTCCCCCCACTCCAGCCCCACAGGGGACCAGCCCCTCCACTGTCCTTTATCCCCGCCCTGGAGAGAGCCTAGGACCTTCCCTCTCACCCTTTTATAAGGGTCTGGCTTCCCATTTCCCTAACTGGGACCACCGGGGTTAGTGTGGGCTGTGGGTTGGACTGTGGGCTGGGCCTGAGGGCCGGGGGTGGGAATGAGGTGTGATTAGGGAAGGGGAGGCGGAGGGAGCCGGGAATTTTGCCCAGGGAGGGGTGTCTGGGAGCGGAGGCAGCTGCAGTGGAAAATTCCAGGGAGATGGAGAGGCAGAGAATGGGAATCCTGCCCCAAGGCCCAAGGGAGAGCCTTGAGAATCTAAGAGTTTGGACACTAGGGTCCGCAGGGACCAAAGGAAAAAGTGGGAAGCAGGAGGCCTGGATCTAATTCCTTCCTGCATGGGAGAAGCACCCCTTAGCCCTCGCTCTCTGGTTGGACAACACATGTCTCCTGAAGTCTTGGCTTCCTAAGAAGAAAGCTACACACTTAGGATGAATTTGGAATGAGTGGGATGCTGAAAGCCCACCCCTATTCCTTGGGGTTGGTCTCTGGGCCTCTGGGGCCAAGAGTGTTAAATGATGCCAGCCTGTGTTTACTACTTTCCAAAGAATGATTTCTGAGGCCTTGTGGAAGCTTGCCTATTCCTAGAGTTCTTTTAGTTCACAATTCACCGGAGAATTTTCCACTGGTTGAATGGGGAAACCTGTGCCTTCTTACACATTTTCTGGAGGTGGGAAAAGGAAGGCCAGGTGAGAATAGGGGAGGCCCGAGCCCCCTGGAAACTTCTGACATCCCAGCAATTCCCTCACTACTCTGTAGAAGGTGTTCAACTCTATAACTATTTCCATCTCATTCTAAAGTGAATTCTTCCCCCTCTTCAGCTTCCTGGGTTTTTTCAGTTTGCCTCTTTATCTGATAGGTGAAGTGCTAAGGCAGGCGTCGTTAGCTCCATTCAAGGATGGGAGGACAGAAACCTGAAAGTCGGGCCTCTCCACTCCTCACTATACTCTTCATCCCATTCCACTCCCAATGACCTCGTTTGCTATTCCTCATTTTTCCTTTGCTTTAAAAAAAAAAAATCCTTTCAAAACTCAAGACAGTAGAGAGTTGAGAGGAGATGGATTCCTAGATTTAGTTAGGCTGGACTCTGTCCAACAAAATTTTCTGTGATGACGGGAATGTTCTATATCTGCAGTTTCCAATACAGTGGCCACAAGCCACGTGTAGTCACTGAATACTTGAAATGCGGCTAGTGCAACTGAGGAACTGTGTTTTTTACTTTAGTTTTAATTAAATTTATTTATTTATTTATTTTTTGGCTGCGTTGGGTCTTCGTTGCTGGGCGCGGGCTACTCTTCCTTACGGTGTGTGGGCTACTTATTGCGGTGGCTTCTCTTGTTGTAGAGCATGGGCTCTAGGCACGCGGGCTTCAGTAGTTGTGGCGCATGGGCTCAGTAGCTCGCGGCATGTGGGATCTTCCAGGACCAGGGATCAAACCCGTGTCCCCTGCGTTGGCAGGTGGATTCTGTGCCACCTGTGCCACCAGGGAAGTCCCTTATTTATTTATTTTAAATAGAAGTCTACCTCATTCTTTTTTATTTTATTTTTTTTCTGTCATGCTGCACGGCCTGTGGGATCTTAGTTCCCTGACCAGGGATTGAACCCAGGCCACAGCAGTGAGAACGCTGAGTCCTAACCACTGGACTGCCAGGGAATTCCCAATTTTAATTCAATTTAAATAGCCCTAGTGGCTACCATATTGGACAGCACCACTTCAGACCTTGGCCCTAAACTGCCTTTTCTTTTTCTATCTCGTCTCTTGTCTCCATCCCCAGTGTTCTGTACATGGAAAGTCAAAAGCAATTCTGGCTGCCGTGTTGGAAGGTCACCTGGGCCACTGTTGTCATGTACTTTACCACAGGTGCATGATTGCTCAGGATTTCCACATTTTCACAGATGAAACAGACAATGTGGCTGACCCAGAGTAGAGGAAAGTGAAAGTGAAAAGGCTAGGGGAGATGGTACCAGGAGTGACAGCTAGAGGCTTGTTCTGCCCAGAAGGTAAAAGGCCGAGGGAGGACTTAATAATCTGGAGGAGGTTATTCAGTCAACGGTGCCCACTGAACCCATGCAGGTGGCCCAGGTCTCAGGGGTCCTGTTCTCACTGAGTCTCCCTAAGCGACTCCATCACGCACCTCCAATGGTACAAGTCCCACTGCCAACACATACCTCAAACGCTGATGACTCTCAAACCCATATCTCCAGCGCCAGCTTCTCTCCTGAGTGCGAGTCATGACTCCAATTCCCTTCTGTCTTCTCTCCCTGGATCCTCCACAGCGCCTCAACCCCATGCCTTCCAACTGCAACTCCCCCATTTTTCTATTTCAGTTAAAGATCCCATCCCCCACCCATTTATTCATGCCAAGGGGTCATCCGAGACGCCGCTTCTTCCTTTCTTCCCTAGATCCTTCACATTTCACTTTCTAAAGGTTCCTTGAGCACCTCCTGTTCTCTCCAAGCCCAGTCCTGCCCGTGCTCCAAGGGTCAACATCACTCACTGACTTTAAGCTTAATTAATTTGGGTTTTCAATCATGATTTAAGAGTTTTTGTATCTTCAGCACCTACTGCTGTACCTGGCATATTGTAGAAGCTCAAAAATGTTTGCTGAAATACATAAACTGCTTTTCTACCTAAAATCTCACCTTCCGCTTGAAATGCTCTCCTGGCTGCCCTACCCCCCCCCCCCCCCCCCCCGAGGCACTCACGCCCTCTTCTGAACCACTTTTGCCGTTTTAATATACATCTTCCCATGGCGGCCTTCATCCCAGGATTATCATGGATTCCATGTCGGCAACACTCACTGGACTGTGAACCCTGTTGGGCAGAGACCGTGTCTTGTCTTTTCATCTCCAGCACCTTGCACTGTGCCTGGCGTATAGTAGGAGCTCCATAAATGTTTACTGACAGGAACTGCCACACAGGCAGCGCACACTTCAATCCTTAAAGCCCACGTTAATCATGAGACATGCTGCCTCCTTGGGGATGCCTTCTTGAAATGATCAACAGACAACAGGAAGTTCTTAAGACTTAAAACTCCACTGCTAATGCCAACCATTAACATTAGCATACCTGCCCAAGGTAGTCTAACATCTAATATCTTATGGTTGAACTAGGCATGGGATTCACGTATTCCTGTTGTCCTCCTCCTGCTTTGGGTGGCTAGCTTCTAAAGGGAAGACTGTCCACTCAGTTATCCAGTGTAGCCTTGTGGTTAGGATCACAATTTCAGCCAGACACAATTTCCATATGTTCTCAAGCTAATCCTATATGCACACAGTACAGTGTGGCAAGCAGAATGGTCATTTATTTCTCATTCAGTTGCCCAGGTCAGAAAACCCTGGGGTTATTCTTTTTTTTTCTTCTTTTCCGGCCATGCCTTGCGGCTCTCAGAGATCTTACTGCCCCGACCAGGGATTGAACCCAGGGCCACAGCAGTGAAGGCGCCAAATCCTAACCACTGGACCACCAGGGAACTCCCTCTGGAGTCATTCTTGACTCTTCTCCCTTGTACTGCATCCAACCATCAGCAGATTGTTAACTCCATCTTCAAAACATACCTAGAATCTGACCATTTCTCGCCTCCACTGTTTCTAACCTACTCTAAGCCATCTGGATATGGCTACAGCATGCTAATAGGTCCTCCTGTTTCTGCTGTGGTCCGCCCAATGGTCTATTCTCCGTACAACAGCCAGAGTGGTCCTTTGTAGGTCTTACAAAGTCCCACGGGATCTGGCTTCCTTCTTGCTCTGTGCCTTGTTTCTCACTACGGCTCTTCCTTTCATTCACATCAGTCTAGGCACATTGGCTTCTTTGTTCCGTGAACACACTAAGCATACTTCTGCCTCAGGGCCTTTGCACTTGCTTTTTCCTCTGCCCAGAATGCCTTAACCCCAGTCTGCTTAAGAGTCACCTTATCAATGAGGCCATCCCTAGTCACCCTAACAAGCAACTACCACCTCCCAGCTGCTTGCCTGTCCCTCTACCCAACTTCCAACCTGCTTTATTTTTCTCTCTGTGTATATCTCCAGAGCCAGAAACAGTTCCTGACACAGTAGGCATTCAATAAATATTTGTTGAATGGATGTGAATATAAAACAAACTGAAAAGCTGGTTTTTAAAAAACATGTTCCTGAGTCATTTTTCAATCTCACTCTGATCTGGTGTCCACTATACAACTCAGTCTCTCTACCTGGGGCAACTTAGTGCTAATTGTCAGGGTTTATCTCCCCCCCCACACACACATACAGATGCACACACACATACACAAATCACACCCATTCACGTTGGCTCAGGCTGGAATCCAGTCTCCCCTAACTCCATCATCGCCCCATCCTCACCCTGCTCCAATAGCCAACTGCCCTGGGATTGCTCCAGATGCGTGAGCTCACATCTAACAAGGGCCCCTTTTCTGTCCCAGCTCTACTCTCTCAAGGACTTCCTGACTTTGGCTCCATCAGATAAAGCAGTGAAGAGAAACCACTGTTTCTCTTCCTTCCCAACAATGCTTATCCCCTTTTGAGCTCAGCCTCACCCCTGGCAGGGCCCACCCTCCCTCCTACATCTTATCATCTACAGGAAACTCTGATGACTGAGGAATTTCTGTTCATCAGAATTCACTGGACAGAGACGTGAGAAAGGAAGGAAGGAGGGACAGAGGGAAGGAAGGAAGGAAGGAAGGAAGGGAGGAAGGAAGAAGGGGGGAGGGAGGGGGACGGAAGGGATGGGAAGGTGACGGAGAAGGAAGACAGACACAAACCATGTCTAGGTGACAGAAAGGTTACTTGTAAAATTACATTCCTTCAATTCCTGGAGTGGATGGCTGCCTGTATGGTCCACCGCTGGGCACTCTGAAAATGAGCTCTGCATTTCCTCCTTCATCCCCATCTGTTCAAGGATCTCTTTTTTTAAAAAAAATTATTTATTTATTTTGGGTGCGCTGGGTCTTCGATGCTGCACGCGGGTTTCTCTAGTTGTGGCGAGCGGGGGCTACTCTTCCTTGTGGTGAGCGGGCTTCTCATTGCGGTGGCTTCTCCTGTTGCGGAGCACGGGCTCTAGACATGCGGGCTTCAGTAGCTGTCGCACGTGGGCTCAGTAGTTGTGGCTCACAGGGCTCTAGAGCACAGGCTCAGTAGTTGTGGCACATGGGCTTAGTTGCTCCGCGGCATGTAGGATCTTCTCGGACCAGGGCTCAAACCCGTGTCCCCTGCATTGGCAGGCAGATTCTTAACCACTGTGCCACCAGGGAAGTCCCAAGGATCTCTTTTTAACCTGAGACAAAGCCCAGGTCATAGTTAGATGCTAAACTGTAATTTGTAAATATTGCTAGGAGAGGTAATTGATTTAAAATCATGCAAAGGTAAAAATGACTGATAAACCAGATTTTTTTCTTTAATTTCATTTTCTTGGCCACACCGTGCGGCATGCGGGATCTTAGTTCCCTGACAAGGGATCAAACCCGTGCCCCCTGCAGTGGAAGTGCAAAGTCTTAACCACTGGACCACCAGGGAAGTCCCTGATATCAGATTCTTAAGTCTTGGAAGGAAAAAGAGAAAGAGCTCTAGACACCTAAAGGCAGTAGGTAGAGGATACAAGGTAATGGAAAAAGACCAAAGGAGGAGGCTAGAAGCTAAGCTGCATCTCCTAGGCATCTCTGCGGAAGGCTGGACATGAAATGAGGAGGGAGAGGCTGGAAGGTAAGGCCCACTCTTCCTTAAGGCTGGGCTGCAGAACTCTCCTGGGACAACTCTTGATCACATGTCAAAATGCTTTTGTTTGGGAGCAAGAGGAAAAGGGGCACTTGCATGGCGGCATGTTTAGAGATAAGAACATCTGGAAGATAAAAGATTTTACTAAGTCTCTTCCCCAGAAATATCAATGGAAAATACATTTTCTTATTTTTCTGTCTTTGGCTTTAACTTTGCCAGTCTGCCAGCTTCTAATTTCTCTCTGTTCCCCTCTGCCTCCACTATTGTGTTTTTCCTCTTTAATAATGATCAAGTCCAAAGAAACCTAAGAAGCCCCGCTCCCACCACCTTCTCCTGAGTCACCAGGGACCCCCTTCACTTCCTTCCCCAGGGAAGTGCTGGGGATGGGAACAAGCCTCTCTCACAGGCCCACAGATGTCAGGCCCGCTAACGTGGCTAGCGGCCAGTGTAAAGAACCAGGAGAGCTGGAGTCTGGAGGGGTCCGGTCTAAAGTCCACCCCGGACAGTCCAAATCCCCTGACACCCAGGGGGAAGGGGCCCTTCCCTCCAGTTGGGCCAGATTTTATGCAAGACATTTAGTATGTCAAAGTGTCAGTCTTTGGCCTTCGAGTCCAGTCAGGTCTCCTGGGCCTGTCTGCAACTCTGCCCCTGGGTGAGCTTGGTTAATGGAGCGCTCCACCCCTTTCTTCTCCCAAACGTTAGACCCTTGACCTACCTACCTACTTGTCTCGAGGCAAGAAAAGATCAGTGCGGACTGGGAGCTCCAGAGGATACAGGAGTTAGAGAAGAGAAAGCGGAGATTGGCATTAAACCAAAAGGTTTCAGAACTAGGGCCTCTCCCCAGTGTGACCCTTCACAGCAGGGTAACTGAGGGGGGGTCCGGGAGCCTCGCCAACGCCAGTTCCCAAGGGGCTGCACTTCTAGCCTGGCCGCAGAGCGCCATCTGGCGGCCGGTCCCCAACCTGGATTCTTTTTGCCCCAGCCCGAGTTCTCGAAGCCAGAGGAAGACCTGGGCAGAACTGTCACCTCCTCTCCTACGTCACTCCGAGGGCCCCGCCCCTGCCTGGAACGCGCCTCCTCTCGAGGGGACTGGCCCTAGCGCCTCCCCCGTAGAACTGCCGCCCTTCCTCCCTCTTGGGATGAAAGCTTCCCGGGTAGAAATCTGCTTATTGCTCCCCCAGGGATCCGCCCCACCTCGTGGGGCCCGTGAGGAGCCTGCCCTCCCCCATGGGAATCTGCCCGCGTCCTCTTCCGTCTTCCTCCCCTCGCGGCGATGGACTCCTCTGCTCCTCCCCCACACCCTTAAAGGGAGCCTCCTCCAGTCCACAGGACCCAAATCCAGGTTACTAACGAGGCCTCCCCGCCCCTGGTCCCGGAAGACTCCGCGACTCCCTGCTCCGCGGCCCGGGAGCCAGCCTCGCGCACGCGCGCGCTCGCGCGCGCGCCACAAGCCCGCTCGTGGGCGGAGCTCCACAGGCCCAAGGGGGTGGGCTGTCCCATCGTGACGTCACTTCCGCCCGGGCCTGGCCGGGGCTCGGGCTCAGTGGGCCGAGGAGGGGCACAGAGGTGGCGGCTGTGTAAGGAGACTGTTCGGGAGGCCGAGGAGCTCACGCCCGGACCAATCCCGCGTCCCGGGCCGCAAGCCCCGATCCTGCCGCGCACCGAGAGGCGAGACCGGCCGGATGGGCCGCTGAGTCCGGATCGGGGACCGGTGAGGCTCAAGCGGAGCGGGCAGCCGGTCCGGTGTGGGAGCGGCCCGTGGGGCTGCAGGGACCCCGGGAGCCTGGGTTGCGGGGAGGGAGCGGGTCAAGCCTGCCTCCTGCTCGCCCGGCAGGGAGGCAGGGCCTGGGGGGGTGCCGCCGCCAGGCGCGGAGGGGACGGTGAGGCCCGCCCGGGGGAGGCCTGGCGGCGGCCGAGTGTGAAGAGGGGGCGGGGTGGGGGTCATTAATGCGGGCGGAGGGCCGGCACTTGGGATTCGCCTGCGGAAAGGTGGCGTCGGGGGAAAGGGAGTATGCTTCTGGCCAGGGCTTTGGGAAGAGGATGGCTCTGAGTGGGGGAGGCAGAAAACAGGCTTGGAAAAATTTTCCATGGTCCTCCTTCGGGGAGAGGTTTGAAGAGCTGTGCTTTCCCTAGAGGGTGATGTTGAACACCTGCAGAAGGGTCTCCCTGGAGTTTGGGGGGCCAGTTCCAGTATTTGGAAAGGGACCATGCTCTGAGAGTCCCTGCCCTGAGCGGGTGTGCGAAAAGCCTGGCCGCCTCCAACATTTGAGCCTCCACATCTTCACAGTGTGGAGCCCCCTGGAGCTAAAATCAGGATGTTCCGCTTCATGAGGGACGTGGAGCCTGAGGACCCCATGTTCCTGATGTGAGTATCCATCCCCTCCCCCTCCTACTCTGGAGCACGCATCCGCTCCACTTTAGGTCTCTGACTAGTTGAGCCAGACATCTGGGCTCGTCGCGGGCACTGATCACAACTTGGTGGCCACTCAGCCCCAGCTCAGACTTCGAGGGGAAATCTGTGCCGCTGGTTCCCTATGGCTCTTTTCTTCGGGGGAGGGGCGGGTGGGAGGTGCTGACTGCTGGCCCTTCTGCCACCCGCACCGTATATACTCCCTGCACAGGGACCCCTTTGCCATTCACCGTCAGCACATGAACCGGATGTTGTCGGGCGGCTTTGGATACAGCCCCTTCCTCAGCATCACGGATGGCAGCATGCCAGGGACCAGGCCTGCCAGCCGCAGGATGCAGGTAATGGTGCTGCAACAGACCTGAGACCCGAGAAGAGGTTGGCGCGTGGTCAGTAAAGTGCTTGATTTTCCTTGCACGACGGCCCACTTAGCAAGTAGGATGCCTTCTAGGAGTGGGGAAAGGGGTCTGGAAAAACAGGCTTTGTGATCCCCTTTTGAGAGGAGGATGGAAAAGCAGCAGAGGCCATGGGCTTGGTTTGGGGTGGTAATGAGATAGGATGTGGCCCCTAATTTCTGTTCCTTACGTCTTCCTGTAGGCTGGGGCTGTCTCCCCCTTCGGGATGCTGGGAATGGTAAGTCCTCATCTCCTTGCGTCCTTCCATCTCAGACATGCTCTATACCCTTAGATATTATTTCCAAATGTGCCTCTTTGGATAGCCTTATGGGTAACCCTAGAATCCTCGTGTAGTGTTCACAGAGCTCTGGGCCTGGTGTGTGCTGAGTCCTGTGAGTTCACGATGCTAACTTACTGGCTCCTGTATTTCTAGGAGCGGTACCCATCAGGAAGATATCATTGCCTGATATAATTGTTCTTTTGAGGAAGGAGGTGCTGTTGAAAGGCCAACTAGAGATGGCTTGTAGAAGATTTTTCTACAGTTTCAGAACCAACCCCTTATAGGTTAGAATCCAGTGACATTGGCTTGCTTCCTAAAGGTAGGAGGAAATAGGGCAGCCAGGAGAAGGAACATGGGATCAGAGCAGCCACAGAGACTGAGGAGGAGGAGGAGGAGGGCAGCGGCATATAGGAGGAGAAGCGTGGAGAGAAGCACGCCTGTTCTGGACCTGTTCACGAGGAATGAGGAAGAGCAGTTGCTAGATGTGAAGGAAAGGGAGAGAGGGAACGTGTAGCTATGTAGCCCGTGGGAGCCTGAGCGCGCCCACCTCTGATCGTGGCCCTGCTTTCTGACTCTGTTTTCCGTCTCTGCTCCAGTCGGGCGGCTTCATGGACATGTTTGGGATGATGAACGACATGATTGGGAACATGGTGAGACCCTTGCCCTATCCCATCCCCTTCCCTGGCCCTGTTCCCAGTGATGGCTGGCAACACCTTGAGTCCCCAGAGGCGGGAGTGGGGAAGGGCGTACTTGTGGAGTGTGCAAGCTGGATAAGGCCACTGGACCCGGAGAGTGCGGGTTCCTGAGTGGGAAGCAGCAGTGCACCTTATGAAGCGTGCACTTAAGGCTCCATCGCTTCAGGTCCTTCTGGCGTGTTGTTGGACTCAGAGGAATTTGGGGGGTAATGATGAGTCCTGATGTTTTCACATTTTGTGAGAAAGATATGGGCAGGCACAGGTGGCCGAAGGGAGGGATCCCTTCCCCGGAGGCGAACCCTCCCCACACAGCCCTGCTGTTCCCTTCCGTCCTCAGGAGCACATGACAGCTGGAGGTAACTGCCAGACCTTTTCATCCTCCACTGTCATTTCCTACTCCAATACGGGCGCCGGCGCACCCAAGGTCTACCAAGAGACGGCAGAGATGCGCTCGGCCCCAGGCGGGGTGAGTTGGAGGGCTCCTCCTGTCCCAGAGGAGGCACGATCGGATGGCCCCCACAGAAATCCTGGCTGCTTTTTTCAGGATTGGGTCCCGGGCGGCCTTTCTGGGCTGGTGTAGCCGGGCTTTGGAAGGAGCCGCTGAGTGTGCCATGCTCTGCCTCCCCCTAGATCCGGGAGACTCGGAGGACTGTACGGGACTCGGACAGTGGGCTGGAGCAGATGTCCATTGGGCATCACATCCGAGACAGGGCTCACATCCTGCAGCGCTCCCGAAACCACCGCACGGGGGACCAGGAGGAGCGGCAGGACTATATCAACCTGGATGAGAGTGAGCCTTCCTTCCCGCCGCGCGGCCGGCCCGCTTCCCGGCGGCCGGCCCGCTTCCCGGCCGCCGGCAGCCCCTGCCCCGGTCCCGTGAGCCGGGAGATAGCAGCTGTCTCTTCCTGCCTCCGTAGCTATTTCTTGGGCAAGGTTATGGATGAGCCCCATGTTCTTAACTTCCTCGAAGCTTTTTTGTCAGCTTAGGGCTAAGTCAGTGCCGGCAGCGTCCTCACCGCGCAAGGCAAACTTTGTCACCTGAGTCAGATACTGATAGTAATCTACCCGTCTCCATCTGGATCCGTTGTTTTAGTTCTTCTTACTTATTTCTTAGAAGTCGACAAATATTTATTAAATACTTACAGTGTGTGCGTGGGACTGCACTAAGTAACTAATTATCCCATTCCTGACTGCCTCCATGCTGCCAGGAGCCCTGATTGCCTCCATTGCGTCCATGCTTCCAGGAGCCATGTTGAATCCAAAATTGCTAAATAAGTCGCTTCCCTTCCCCAGCACGTCCCCCCACACAGCCTTTCAGCCTTCGCCCTGGGTTTTGGTCGTGAGCCACCCCGGGTCTGCCCCGGGAAGCCAGGTGGTACACAGGTGTCGCGTGTGGTCTCCGTGTCCTCCCCAGGTGAGGCCGCCGCCTTTGATGATGAGTGGCGGAGGGAGACTTCCCGATACCGGCAGCAGCGCCCCCTGGAATTTCGGAGGCACGAGGCTTCAGGCGGTGGGGGGCGGAGGGCTGAGGGGCCTCCCCGCCTGGCCATCCAGGGACCCGAGGACTCCCCGTCTCGACAGTCCCGCCGCTATGACTGGTGAGGGCCCCGGGCCCTCGGCCTCTCGTGTAAGTACTGGGGGGGCTGAGGCCTCAGGCATGGGTGGGGGTGGGGAGCGTGTGGTACTCGGCCCTCAGCCTTGAGGCAGAAGCAGCCCACGTGTCCAGCAAACACCGCCTTTGACAGTCAAAGTTTTAGTTGGTACGGAAGGACAGAAGAGTGTCCTCACCGGAATAAGGGATGAGACACCACCCCTGGCTTTTATATTTTGTCTTCCTTTTGACTTGTGCTCATCTCTTTTCCCCCTCCAGGTACGGGCTGAGAGGCTGAGAAATCATCCCCTGAAATAACTTTTCCTCTTCCACTCCCACTCCCAATTTAATATTAAATTAACAGGCCCGCTGGCCCCCACCTCTCCCTGGGGGTCTCAGCGAGAACCTTTCACTCCCCCTTTACCTACGTTTTCCTTCTTTAATCTCCTTGCCGCGATGGCTCCACTTCTGTATCCACTAACTTGACTTTTCACTTTGCTGCCCCATCTCGGAAACTCCTTCCCTCCCCCACTCTACCCCTGCCATGCATCGAAGGGGCTTTTGGGGTGGGCTCTGGGTTTAGGGGCCTCAGTGACCCTGGATCTTTGCCCACCTCCTCCCCAGATTCCCCGCTGCAGGGGCCATAGCCCTGGTCCAGGGCTGTGTGTGGTGGGAAGAACCGGTTCCCAACCCAGTCTCCCTTCCCAGCCGCTACGCAACATAAAAATCTGCCCCACGTCCTTCTCTGCCTTTATTTTTTGATTTGTGCAGCTTGTAACTAGGTGTTTATGGAATAAAGGAGAATGGAGAAAAGACCAAGTAGGATTCTGGCATTACTTTTTTTTCTTTTAACTTATTTTACTGAGATGCCGTTGATCTACAGTGCTGTGTCTGGCTTCACTTTTGCTCTTTTCCCTGTTCAATTTCAACCCTCCCGTCTCCTTCTGGTCACCTTACTTTCCCTCTGTCTCTGTGCGTGGCCTCCTTAACTCAAGTCCAAGCCCAGCACCTCAGTGGTACCGCAGTGGGGCTGTCAGAGCTCTGGTGGGCGAGAAGCCGCAGCGGATGCGGCCAGGCTGGGCCGGGGGCGAGACCAGCGGCGGCTGTCCTGCCAGCTCCCTCGCTGTCACTGTACCTTCGCTCATCGGGGGGATCACGGGGCATACCTGTAGGCACCTGAGGAGCTTTCTGCCCCTTGTCCTTGGGCTTCTTTCTGGCCTGCACTGTGGGCGGGAACACTTGGGGTGCAGAGCAGGAAGAAGCCCAGACAACCCCACGCGGGTCTTCAGAGGGGAGGAACTCGGGTCAGCAGCGTTCTTCAAACCCTGCAGCCCCAGTTGTTGAGAACTTGAGCCCGGGGAAGGAGACCAGGGAAGAAAACTAGCCTGGAACCTGAGCAGCATTGGACGGGCACGAGGCACTCAAATTTCTCAAGACGCTCCTCCCTGCTCGACCCGGCTCAGCAAACGGGTCGCTCTGTTCCTCCTGGGGACTCTTCAGTGGTGGCAAGTGCTTGTGAGAGTCCGAGGGCAGTTTCTGCTCCATAAACATCTTCTGTCCTTGTCAGTGGGTAAATCAAAGGCAAAAACAGCCCGCTCGAGGCCCCAGGTCCTCTCAGGGAAGGGGATTTTCCCCACGTCCTTGATGGACAAACAGGTTCAAGAGGATTTGTCCATCCTGATGACGTAGAAGGCATAAGGAGCAGACTATAGAAATCAGAAAGTGTCTGAGTATCTACAGAGTTTATTTCTGGGGCATTTGAAAAAACTCACAGCCAAAGAGTTTCCGAGGGATAGATATTAACAGTCTTTGTAAACTATGACATCACACAAATGTTTATTTTTGAATTTTATATATATGTACATACACATATATGTCAATGTGTGTATCCATCTATTTATTTGTGTTTATATATTTATGTTGTTGTTGTTATATGCCTTACCATTTTGACTTCTGTATAAGGTCAGAAGTCTGGCTCCATGGTGCAGCCTGGGGGGTAAGCATCAATCTATAGCAGCTCTGAATATTAAAGATGGTTATATGTTATGTTGATCAAGTCAGAAGCTACTTTTCTGAAAAAGGGACTGTTTGATTTGCCTTTAGACCAAATTGAAGAATTCATGTATTAGAGCAGCTCTAACTCATGTTATGCTGCAATGAATTAAAGATAAATTTAAATTTTAAAAAAACAAAAGAGGATTTTTCTAGTCTCTCAACAAGCAGAGACAAAGGTGAGCTTGGCCAGCAGGCACTGACGTCCTATCCAGGGCAGGTACTGAGTCAGTAAACAGGCCACTAACGATGCTCCACCAGGGTCAACGGAACCAACCCAGTGGCTAAGAGAATCCGGGAATCCCAGAAGTCAAACAGGCAGAGGGAATTCCTCTCCGCCTGGGTCCTGAACTGTGGATGATGGAGCTCAAAGCGCCCACAGCCCTCAGCTTCCGGTGTAACCTGTGCTCTGTCCAGATTGCACATGGCTCCTCCCTCTGGGTGTGGGAGGAGCTGTCGTCAGTCCCTTGACAGGCGGCTCAGCTCTGCCACCAGCCCAGTCATTTGTCCTTGGGCAGGTCCCTCCCATCCCTGGACCTCAGCTGTGGGGTCCCTTCTCACGACAGCTCAAGCCCAACCTCTCAACCTGGATTCCATTCCCAGTGCCCATGCTCCTGGGCACAGTTCGGAGTAGGGACTGGAGCAGGACAGGGGCTGCCCTGGTTTCCATCCAGGTGAGTCATCCAGTGCTTCACAGGCTTTCATTTGGGTCCTGGCTTCAGACACAGAAACCAACCAGTTTCCACTCCTGATCCCTGCTCTTGGGCGAGGACCACCCTGCTGCCCAGCATGTATTCGTAGGGCCCGTGACAGCATTTTTCAGCAAGGGTACGTGGTGGGGCATTGGGTGTTGGCAAAGTTGAGTGAGACGCTCTAGAACCAGCCCCCTGGCCCTTTCCTGACCTGTCTACCATGTGGGGTGAGAGCCGGGGAGCAGACACAGGAAAGGACTCTCAGGAAGAATGCTGACACTTTACTTCCAGGTCTGCGTCCGGAATGGCCCCGCCTCATTCACAATGCCCAGCCACAACCCCCTCCCGCTCAGTCCTCTGCCTGACAGGTGTCCAGGGCACATGGCCACACTTGGGCTATTTCCCCCACCCCAGAAAATTACAGGTTGGGAGAGGCTGATACTTGGTGGGAGGCTGTGAATTAAAGGAGTGAAATTACAACTACAGACTGGTACAAGCAAGCCCGGGCCACGCTGCTTACCTCTGACCCTGACGAAGAGTCTTAATCTCTCAACGTCGGTTTCCTGCTTTGTAAAATGGGCCTTTTTCTAGGCTCTGGTGGCAGTGGGGACATGGATTCATACCTCAGAATTATGAGAATTAGGTGAGTTAGTACAGAGGAAGCATTTGACACAGTGCACAGGATGGATGTCTGATTTCGCCCCCATTACCCTGCCCCTGTCCTGCACCTTCAGTGCTCTAGGGTGGCCCTCATGCCCGGTTCCATCCTCAGGACCCCTGAGATACCTTCAGACACAGCCTCGAAATGGTCTTACTGGCTTTGCATCAGCCTCCGTTCTCCCAGCTACCGACTATTATCTTTCACCCTTTCATGCTTCACAGACCAACATGTAGAAATGTTTGGGGCTGTGCTGACCCAGTCCTGCTTGCAGTTTGGGAGTTTTCCCCTCCTAGGGTAACAGGGCCTCAAGTCCTAGTCACACCCTTTACCCAATTCCCCCTTCCTCTGCTCAGTGCCCAAGTCCTATAACCAGGTTACCCAGAGAACCAGGAGCTGATCCACAAGAAGAACCCAGGGTCTGGTCTCCCAGCCCCCATATTTCAAGTCCATTTAACTCTACAGACCTGTCCTGCCTCGATGCCCTGAGTTTTAGGAATGGGTCATTCCCACGCTGAGGGAGAAGCAAGGGTCAAGGATTCCTTCTCCCAGGCCACTGCAGTGGGTCGGGGTAAGGAAAAGTTACCCTTAACCTCTCTCCCTCTTAGACATCAGTGGGTTCTTCAGACAGGAGAAGCGGGAGCCAGATGTGGCGGCACTAGGAGGGAGATGAAGACGGATAGGCACAGGAGGCACCAAGAGGTAAGAAACGAGCACGGAGATGGGGCACAGGGAGAGACCTGGTGTAGCTGCTCCCCAAAGGAGCCTCCCAACTAGCCTCTATCCCCAGGGAGAGCCTGCGGGGGGGCAGGGAGCTGGTGTGGCTTAAGGGAAGGGTACCTGAGGGGCCGGGGGTGCAGAAGCTGGCAGAGCTGTGGTAAGAAGGTGGGCCTGAAGCCCCTCTCTGCAGAGAGTGCTGACGGGCTCTGAGCCCCCCCAGCCTCAGTGTCTGGCCTTAAACAGTATCTCCAGGGAGACAGGGAGAAGCAGGGAGTCCTTCCCCTTCTGGGCTCCGCCCCGCTCCCCACACACACACCCCGCCCCGCTCTGGACCATCCGTGAGAGGAGCTGGGTCAGCAGTCAGGGTCGCTTGAGCTTTTTGTCTGCCTTTTGTGACTCTTCTTCCCTGAAGGCTTATCTTGAAGATGGGAATAGGGTGCTGCCCTGGTTTCTCCCAGCATCCATCCCACCCTCTTCATCTTCTCTGTCACCTGCCACCTGGATGACTTGCAGGTTCTGAACAATTATCCCCAAGATGTTAGTGTCCTCCAGCCGGGAGACCAACTAAGTGTCTGAAGGTGTGCAGCCAGGACATTTGGACACATGAAGCTGGAAGATGGGAGAGAAGCGGGCATGAGAAAGGGCCGCAGAGGTGGGATTGAGTCTCTAAAAGAAGGAGCAGAAATACCCTGGGAAAGGTCAAGGTGACACTGATGTGGGAAATGGTCTGATGAAAGTAAACAAAGCTAGATTCTTAGAAAACCACTGGTGAGGGACTTCCCTGGCGGTCCAGTGGTTAAGACCGTGCTTCCACACGGGGGGCACAGGTTCGATCCCTGGTCAGGGAACTAAGATCCCGCATGCCCCACAGTACGCCATCCGCCCCCACCACTGGTGAACTTAGTTAAAGATATCCTAGATTTGGGGTGGGGGGGATTCCCAATTCACAGGGAATGTGGCACAGAAGCTGATTCTCAATACAGATAGAACTTAATTCAAGCAAACCCAGTATATGATATAAATAGCAATGTTAGAGTTGAAATAGACCTCTGAGATCGCCTTCTCTGGACGGTCCCCAAAGTGGCAGCAGATCAGAATTACCAGCCCAGACCCACTAAAGCAGAATCTCGAGGCTGGAGAGAATTCCAGTGCAGCTTAGCAACGATTACAGATACCATCCAAACCTGCTCCCATTTTATTGCTAAGTGACAGGTGACTTGTTGAACACCATACAGCTACCTAGCAGCACTCAAGAGCCAGGACTCCAAGTCCAGACTGACACAAATGATACTAATATGCGGTACAGCGTGATTCACCATGGGGGCCCTTTAGATAGAAAGTTCCTGGAGGATTTTTCTTTTTTCTTTTTGTTTTGGCCTCGTGGCCTGCAGGATCTTAGTTCCCTGACCAGGGATCCAACCTGTGCGCCCTGCATTGAAAGTGCGGAGTCTTATCCACTGGACCTCCAGGGAAGTCCCCCCACTTGATGATCTTTTTAAATTTCAAATTTATATTAACATTTACCCAAGTAATAGCATAGTGTTTAAAACGATGGATGCCGGCAGCCCAGCATGTCCGTTTTTTTTCAATATTTTTTTTAACATACAATAAAATTTCCGTGTGTGTGTTCTTTGAGTTTGAACACGTGCAGATGTGTGTAAGCACCACCGCCATCAGGACCGCAACGGTCCCATCACCCCCAAACCCCCTCCTGCCGCTCCTTGGCGGCCACCCCTCCCTCCAGTCCTAACCCTTGGCAACCGCTGATTTGTCCACCATTGCTGTAGCTGCGCCGTTTCCAGGATGTCACATAATGAACTCATACACAGGCACACCTTGTCTTATTGTGCTTCGCCTTTTTGTACTTCACAGATACTGCGTTTTTTACAAATTGGACATTTGTGGAAACCCAGCCTCGAGCAAGGCTGTCGGTACCACTTTTCCAACAGAATTTGCTCATTTCCTGTCTCTGTGTCACATTTTGGTAATTTTGGCAATATTTCAAACTTCCTCATTGTTATTATATTTGTGATGGTGATCAGTGATCTTTGATGTTACTATTGCAAAAATATTATGAGTTGCTGAAGGCTCAGATAATGGTTAGCATTTTTTAGCAATGAAGTATTTTTTTCTTAAGATTTGTTTTATTTATTTATGGCTGTGCTGGGTCTTCGTTGCTGCTTGCAGGCTTTTCTCTAGTTGCGGCGAGCAGAGGCTACTCTTCGTTGCAGAGCACGGGCTCTAGGCGTGCGGGCTTCAGTAGTTGCAGCACGCGGCCTTAGTAGTTGCAGCTCGCGGGCTCTAGAGTGCGGGCTCAGTACTTGTGATGCATGGGCTTAGTTGCTCCGAAGCACGTGGGATCTTCCCGGAGCAGGAATCGAAACCCCTGTCCCCTGCATCGGCAGGCAGATTCTTAACCCCTGGACCACCAGGGTAGTCCCCAGCAATGAAGTATTTTTCAATTAAGGTATGTACATTTTTTTAGACATAATGCCAGTGCACATATAATAGACTAGAGTATAAACATTACTTTTGTATGCACTGGGAAAACCAAAACATTCATGTGACTTGCTCTGGAACCAAACCAGCAATAAAGGTATTGCCTGTGGTACGTAACCTTTTGAGAGTGGCTCTTACACTCAGCATAATGCCTTCTAGATGCACTCACGTTGTCGTGTGTATTCATAGCTCCCTCCTTTCTATTGATGAGTACTATTTTACTGTGTGTTTATAGTTTACCCATTCATCTGTCAAAGAACATTCCAGTTGTTTCCAGTTTTTGGCAATTACGAACAGGAGTGCCATAAACAATCATGTACACGTGTGTGAACATGTTTTAATTTCTTTAGGAGTGAAATGGCTTGGGATTGCTAGGTCACATGGGTAAGTACATATTTAACTTTGTGAGAAAATGCCAAACTGTTTCCCAGAGTGGCTGCATCATTTTGCGTTCCCACCAGCAATGTAAGAGAGTTCCAGTTGCTTTATATCCTTGCGAGCATTTGGTATTGTCAGTTTTTATATTAGGGGTGTGGGTATTCTTTTATTCACAGTGAGATATTTATAGACATCTCACCATTGGTTTTAATTTGTACTTCCCTGATGATTAATGATGTTGAACATCCTTTCATGTGCTTATTTGTCATCATTATAGCCTCTTTGATGAAGTGTTTAAGTCCTTCAGTCATTTTTTTCAAAATTGGGTTATTTTCTTACAGTTGAATTTTAAAGGTTCTTTGTATATTCCATTTAGAAGTCTTCTGTTAGATAGGGATATGCAAATATTTTCTCCCATTCTGTAGTTTATCTTTTCCTCCTCTTGGTGTGGTCTTTTTCAAAGCGAAAGTTCTGAATTTTTTTTTTTTTTTTTTTTTTTTTTTTTTGCTGTACACCGGCCTCTCACTGTTGCGGCCTCTCCCATTGCGGAGCACAGGCTCCGGACGCATAGGCCCAGCGGCCATGGCTCACGGGCCCAGCCGCTCTGCGGCATGTGGGATCTTCCCAGACCGGGGCACGAACCCGTGTCCCCTGCATCGGCAGGCAGACTCTCAACCACTGCGCCACCAGGGAAGCCAAAAGTTCTGAATTTTGATGAAGTCCAACTTACCACCTTTTTCTCTTACGAATCATATTTTTGGTGTCATATCTAAGAACACTTTGCCTAACTCCTGGTAACTAAGATTTTCTTCTGCTATCTTCTGAGAGTTTTATAGTTGTACATTTATATTTACATCTCTCTTCTTGGTTGTGTTCTGGTAGCTTGTAACTTTGAGATTTGGTCCATTTCATCTAAGTTGTTGAATTTGTGTGTAGAATTATTCGTAGTATTCCCTTACTAACATTTTAATGTCTGTGGGGTGTGCAGTGATATCTCCTTTTATTCCTGATATTGGTTATTTGTATCTTCTCTCTTTTCTTTCTTTCTCTCTCTCTCTCTTTCTTTTCTTTTTGGTCACTATGGCTAGAGGTTTATCAATTTTATTGATCATTTCAAAGAATCAATTTTTTGTTTCATTGATTTTTAAAAAAATATTTATTTATTTGGCTACATCAGGTCTTAGTTGGTGCGTGAGGGCTCTTTGTTGCAGCGTGTGGGCTTCTCTCTAGTTGTGGCATGTGGGCTCAGTAGTTGCGGTGTGTAGGCTTAGTTGCCCTGCAGCATGTGGGATCTTAGTTTCCCGACCAGGGATCAAACCCGCGTCTCCGGCATTGAAAGGTGGATTCTTAAACACTGGACCACCAGGGAAGTCCCAATTTTTTTCTTTTTTGGTTTTCATATTCATTATATTCTGCTCTTGTGTTTTCGTTCTACTTGCTTTCTGCTTAGTTTTGCTCTTCTTTATGTACCTTCTCAAGGTAGAAGTGCAGATTGTTGACTTCAGACCTTCTTTACTAATACAAGAATTTGATACTATAATTTGTCCTATAATCACTGCTTTAGGTGCATCTCATATTTTGATATTTTGTATTTTCCTTTTTGTTAAGTTCACAATATTTTCTAATTTCTCTTGAGACCACATCTTTGATCTCTGGGTTTAGAAGTGTGTTGTTTAGTTTCCAAGTGTTTGGCAATTTTCCTGTTATCCTTCTGTTATTGATATCTAGTTTTAATTACATTATGGTCAGAAAATATACTTTGTATGACCTTAAGTCTTTTAAATTTGCCGAGGTCTGTTTTATGACCCAGGATATAGTCTATCTTGGTATAATAAATGTTCCAAGTGCACTTGGGGGAAAAAAGGGTTTTCTGTTGTGTTGGGGGAGTGTTCTATAAATTTCAGTTAGTTCCTATTGGTTGATGGCATCATTCAGTTCTACATACTTCTAATATATTCACTGATTTTCTGTTTACTTGTTCTGTTGATTACTGGGAGAGCAGTTTTGACATTTCTCTTTTACTATAATTGTGGATTTGTTCATTTTCTCCTTAATATCTATCAGTTTTTGCTTCATGTATTTTGAAGCTCTGTAGTTAGATGCAGAGACATTTAGAATTATGTCTTCTTGGAAAACCAAAGTTTTTATCATTGTTCTTCAATGTTCTTCTTTAACCCTGGTAATTTTCTTTGCTCTGAAGTTAATTTGTCTGATATTACTACAGCCACTTCAAGTTTCTTTTGATTAGTATTTGCATTGTACATCTTTTCCCATCCTTTTACTTTTAATCCATCCATGTCATACTTAAAAATGGCTTTTTTGACGGCAACATATAGTTGTATCTTGGTTTTTTTAATCCATTTTGATAATTTCTGTCTTTTAATTGGTGTAGTTAGGCTACTTATATTTAATATAATTATTATATTTGGATTTATTTCTATCAACTTATATGTATCTGTTTCGTCCTCTATTTTTATTTTTTTTAAGAGTTAATTTTTTTTCTTTTGCTGTACGTGGGCCACTCACTGTTGCGGCCTCTCCCGTTGCAGAGCACAGGCTCTGAACGCTCAACCAGGGCACAAACCCGTCCCCTGCATCGGCAGGCGGAGTCTCAACCACTGAGCCACCAGGGAAGTCCAAGATTTAATTATTTATTTACTTTTGGCTGCATTGGGTCTTTGTTGCTGCACACAGGCTTTCTCTAATTGTGGCGAGTGGCGGCTACTCTTTGTTGCGGGGCGAGGGCTTCTCCTTGCGGTGGCTTCTCTTGTTGCAGAGCACGGGCTCTAGGCGCTCGGGCTTCAGTAGTTGTGGCTCACGGGCTCTAGAGCGCAGGCCCTGTAGTTGTGGCACACGGGCTTAGTTGCTCCATGGCATGTGGGATCATCCCGGACCAGGGCTCAAACCCCTGTCCCCTGCATTGGCAGGCGGATTCTTTTTTTTTTTTTTGCGGTACACGGGCCTCTCACTGTTGTGGCCTCTCCCGTTGCGGAGCACAGGCTCCAGACGCGCAGGCTCAGCGGCCATGGCTCACGGGCCCAGCCGCTCCGTGGCATGTGGGATCTTCCCGGACCGGGGCACGAACCCGTGTCCCCTGCATCGGCAGGCGGACTCTCAACCACTGCGCCACCAGGGCAGCCCCTGGTCCTCTGTTTATAATTCCACTATGTCTACATTCCAGCCTTCTTTTGGTTTACTTGGATACTATTTAGTATTCCACTTTATCTAGTGATTTTTTCACTAATTTTTAAGTGGTTGCTCTACGGCAGGATTGGCAAGCTTTTTCTGTAAAGGGCCAGATAGTAAATATGTTTGGGCTCCGCAGGCCACACAATATCTGTTACAACACACAATTCTGACACCATAGTGTGGAAGCAGCCACAGATGATATGTAAATGAATGAAGTGTAAGTATGTTCCAATAAAACTTTATTTACAAAAACAGGTAGTGGGCGGGATTTGGCCTGTGGACTATGGTGTACTAACCCCTGCTCTAGGGATTATAAAATGCGTATGTTCACAGTTCACTGAGAACGTGTATCTCACCAATTCCTTTTAAGTGTAGAAACTTGACCATCACCCAGGTCCCTTTGCTTTCATTCCTTTGTGTTGTAGCTGTCACACGTGTTACACCTAAGAGACTGAAAACCCCATTCAGTTAAGCTGTTTAGGTGAGATTCATGCTCACTCTGCAGGTGAGCCCAGGAGTTCCCACAGAGCTCAGTGGGGCTGTTCTCTTGGCTTCCCTCCTTTCTGCAATATCCTGACACTCTCTGGTTCTCTGGGGCTTCCCTTCCCAATCTTCTGGCCCAAAGTTGGGCTAGAAACTAAAGTTTCTCTCCTCTGCTGGGCATTTCTCACTGTGTGTCTGGGCCAAGCATCAAGAGAACAGAGAAAGAAAAAAGCAGAGGGGATTTGCCTCACACTTTTGGGACCAGAGCTCCTGTGGTCAGAGAAAAGGGTTCTCCTCCCTAGAGTTAAGTGCCTGCCAGGCCACTGTTGCTGTCATTGTGCTGCCGCCACCATGGTATTCCCTGGGGCTGGAGGTGGGAGAAGGGAAGAAGAAAAACGGGATTTCCCCACTCACTGACCCTTAGGAGTCCCTTTTTGCTCTCTAGATGTGCAATAGAAGACTCCAAAGGGAGCTCTTTCAGTTCACACCTCATGTACACTTCTAGGTTTGGGGCTGTCTTTGAGTCTAATCTGGGCAACACTGGAGGGGGGGAGGGAATGGTAAACTCACCACCGGTTTAGCATAACTTTGAATTCGCGTGGCTGGCAGGACCCCAGTTCCCCGACCGGGGATTGAACCCGGGCCCTCGGCAGTGAAATCATGAAGTCCCAACCACTGGACTGCCAGGGAATTCCCTACTTTGTTTACTATTTACCATAGATCTCGGATAACTGCTCCATGCATTCTGTCCAGTAGCGTGAGACAGACAGGGTGGTGTGTGCCTACTCCACTTATGATCTGTGTGACCCTAGGCTGGTTACATAACCTCTCTGTACCACTTCTGTCATCTTTAGAAGGGGATAATGGTGATATTAATCTCAGAATGTTGTGTGTATTAAATGAGTTTATATACATAAAGCACTCAGAACAGTGCTTGATCACAGTAAGCACTTAATAAATATTTATTAGTAATAAATAATATTATTTATTATTAGAAATTATCATAGAAATATTGGAAAATAGAGACAGGCAAAAAGACAAAAATCACCCAAAATCCCAATGCCCAGAAGTATAATATATGCATTATGGTTTGTATTATTTCAGATTTTTCAGTCAAGATATATTTACCAATTGATTGGACAGATGAACAATACGTAAAAGTATAGGACTGGATTCCCCACGCATGCCCCACGTTACACATTTCTTATTAGGGGAGCTGCAGTAGTCCACAGGATGAAACCTTTCTGCTTCTAGGCCTTCATCCCACTTTTCTTCCCACTCAGATTGCTCATCCTCCCTCCCCTTTATCAGGTTAACTGCTACTTGGGTTTCTAATTTCAATTTAAAGGTCACATCCTGGGAGGAGGCTTTCCTGACCCCAGGCAAGTAGATCCCCTGGTAAGCGCTTTCATGTCACCCTATATGTCTTAGTACTTATCACACTTCTTTTAATTATATAACAATATACTTAAGAACCTCAGAGACAGGACAAGTCCTCTCTCACGCCCTGTACTCAAAGTTTCACCTTTGCTCATCATTCTTTTCCCGATGGTGACCCAGGGCCTCCTCACCCGTCCTCCAAGGCCCTGCAGTAGAAGCCTTTTCAGCTGATCTTAGGTGGCACTAATCTGGGCAAGTCTGCTTATATAAATGGGACATCACAGCTCAGAGCTGAGTCAATGAGGGTAGTGAAGTCCCATTTCCAGTCCAATCCCAGAGATTCTAATTCAGTAGGAACTGGGGTCCAGGAATATGCATTTTCAAAAGCTCCCCTGATAATTCTGATGCCGGTGGACCAAAGAAACACTGCCTGAGGTAGGAAACTTCTGACATGCCTTCCAATGATCCCTGCCTTCTGATAGTCACTAGGCTGAACCTGGTGACTAGTAAAATTGATGGGATGTTTCTTCCGTGATTAGGTTACAAAAGACTGATTTCACCTTGCTGATATCTTCTCTCTGGCTCTTGCTCTGATGAATGGGGCTGCCTCTGACATACAGTCAGCCAGGGAATGAAGTCCTTAGTCTGACCACCTAAAGCTGATGAATCCTGTTGACAATCACTGGGTGTGCCTGGAAGTAAGTCCTTCCTACTGGAACCCTGAGATGAGACGCCCTCGCTAACACTGTGCTGTAGCCTCGGGAGGGACCCTGAAAACTCAGCAGAGAACTCAACTTAGTTGTGCTGATTCGCGGACCATAGAAACTGAGATAATAAATGTGTGTTGTTTTAAGCCACTAAGTTTCAGGGTAATTTGTTACACAGCAAGAGAACTCATACACTGCCTAGACTTGCCCCGCTGAACTCCCTTCTCTCCACCTATGTTGGAAGTTGAACCTAAGCAGAGAATTTCTAACCCCTCTTTAACGGGATCGCGTGAAACATTGACTATAGACATTGCCTTTGCTCTTCTTGTGCATAAAGGTGCGCCCCAGTCCAGTTATGTTTTTTAGCTATGGAGACTTTGTCTTTACCTTCTAAGTGTCACCTGTTTCACGTGCACGAACTCTGAACTCACAGGAAGCCAAGTTCTCTTCCTCTTCCTCCCTACCATAGTGGTCCAGCCCTGAGCTCCTCTGAGATTGCTGTACAGCAGGGATCAGCATGTGAGAATGTCCAAGTGCTGATAAGACTCTTGGTTGGGAGAATCTTCCTGGTGCCCTAGGCTTGGTTATGCACGGAATCCCTAAATCCTGAACCAAATTCCATGGTCAAAACCAGCCCCCAAATACTCCACTCCCCCATCTCCAAGCCTTGGGGGCCAAGAGCCCTGTCTTTGTAAATCAAAGATAAATTGCATGTTCATGTCCCTGGGGCTGTGAACGGCGCCTCCTCCCTCTTTGGGTGGAGGACCAGGCAGTCCCAGCCCAGCCCACACCAGACTGTAGAGACACCCACGGAAGGCCGGCACTAGACAGATCAGGGCAGTTGTGGAGTCAGGGCTGGAAGCAGCTTACAGGAAAATGAGATACTAACGTTCAAGAGAAAAATGGGGCCTGGGCAGGGAAAGGGGGCACGGGCTTGAAGCATCAGTAGTTAGTGACTTCTGCACAGTGGACGGTGTGGGAGGAAGAAGGGCTTTATTTCAGAGACTTAGACTCAAGATGCAACAGGCTCAACAGGCTAGCCTAGGCCAAAGCTAAACAGTGTCAATTCCCGAGACAGGGCCCACTGGCCTGGTCCCATTCAGTCTCCGCTGCCCTGCAAGATAACTGGCTCACCCGGACCACTTTTAACCGAAAACTCGGGATCTACCCCCACTTCCAATTCTACAACTGACACCTTTAGGACCAGTGAACAGTAGTCTGTCCTACATCTCCACCTAGAGGACAGCACAAGCTCGGGAGGGCAACTCGGTCAACACTGGGACCCTCAGGAGGCAATCGCCTCTCATGCACGGGCGGGGGCGGCGGCGGGGCAGCTGTCACTTACACTAGAGCTTCCCAATTCTAGGGCGTGCGCAGCAGTGCGCTGAGCCAAGGAGACTAATCCTCCCAGCATGCTGCTTGGACGCTCTGCCTTGGACAGGGACAGGAGCCTGACTGCTGCTTCTTACTGAGATGGGAGAGTCCTGTGTGGTACTGATGCAAAAACTGAAGTTTACTATCAACTCTTCCGCCTACAATTCTATAAGGTGGAAGGAAACAGGCTGAACTCAAGCTCCTTGAGAGCAGGGACAGTGCCCATCGCTTTGGACCTCCAGAGCCTACCACATGCTGGTGCTCGGTGAGCATCCACTGCTTCTTAAAGAATGCCGAGATGCTGAGCCGATCTGGCCAGAGTCAAACGGCCCACGATCTAGGTCTCCAGTACCGGGTTCTTTTGTTTTTCCGGCACTTTGCTTTAGAGCGGACTGGGAATGAGCCTTCTTCCCATCCACAAACACCAAAGACAGAAGACACCCAGTTCAGGGCGTGTTTGTAGATAGACTTCTCATAGATTTATTTCTGTGTCATGTTATATATAGATATACGTATATATACTCTTTTTATACAATCTATATCCCCTGCCCTTCCACACAAAACTCACAGAAGGAAGTGTAAATCCTTCCAGGATTGCCATCAGGCTTTCTAAGACAGCCAAGGCCAAGAAAGGACCATCTCACAACAGCTCAAGAAACAGCTGCCCTGAGGCTCTGGGGTCATTGAAGCAGCAGCACTCCCAGGACCCAAGGGGAGGAGAGAGGACAGGAAACAACTGCAGAGTGACAGGATTCTAGGATGTGAGTGTCCAGTGACTCCTAGAATGGCTCCCAGAACTCTCAGGGTGGGAATAAAGGTGGGAGCCCTATGGCTGTTCAGATGCTGCCCAAACAGGCGGGTGGGCAGGAGGCTGGGCATGCAGGGCTGGGGCGGAGGAAGGGGAAGGGATCACGTGTGGGTTATGCTGGAGACACGGCAGCCCCACCCACTCAGTGACGTATAATAAACAGGGACAGACGCTGACTCCTAAAGAAATAGGGGAGGGAGCGTGGCAGGAAGAGGGGACAATGGGACACACAAGAAAGTTACGTGAAACAAAAAGTAGCAACAAAAACACGACTTGTACTTGCCTCCCCCCAGAGACGGTGTGGTCTATGCCTGGGGGTGTGGGAGAGAAGAAGGGAGGTGACGGGTCATGAACTAGGTTATCAGCTGGCCAGGGGCACAGGAAGGCTCTCTGAGGACTCCTAAGGGGCAGGCAGGCAGTTAGGACCCCACATCCCAGAAGAAACGACAGTCCCTTCAGTTCGACTTGGACCAAATCTTGGCGCTCCCTCGGAGCCTGGCAAGGGGAAGAGAGAGAGAGAGGCTGCAGGGAACCCCCTCAGCGCTGCAAGCTCCCCCGTTCCCGACCCCCACGCAGGTGACGGGAGGGACGAGGAAGCAGCAGCAGGGCCCCCGGACGCCGGCGGCTCCGCCGCAGCCGCTCACCCCTTGCCCTTCGAGGCTTTCTTGCTGGGCTGGCGCTGGTTGCTGCCTGGAGCCGGTTCCCTCAGCTCCGTCAGGTGCTGCTCGGGGTCCTGAGACGTGGCCGCGGCGGCGGCAGCTGTTGTGACTTTAATGGTTTTTTTCAGGTTGGCGACCTACCAGGATGAAAGGAGTGGGGAGAACGAGGAAGGTTCCAGAACCTGCCAGCCCCTGCCCACCTGGTCTGCCTGCGGCCGTCACTGCCCGGGACGCCCGCCTGCTCACCTCGCTCTCAATGTGCTGCTTCAGGCCCAGCTGCTGCTCCTTGTGCTGGTTGGCGCGGCTCACCTGCTCCTCGATGCCTGACAGCACCACCTCGCAGCCCACACACCTGCGGGAACGAGGGTCAGCAGAGGAGGGCTGTGATCAGGCTCACGAAAGAGAGACTCGCAGACACCCCCACGTCCGGCCATCCAGACCCGTCTGAGTCAGAAGCCTTGCCAGGGCACCTGGGAGCCACCTGCGACAATACTCCCAGGAGCCAGCAGGACACTCAGGTAAGATACGGGAGGAGAGAGAAGTGCCCGGAGTGATGTGCAAGATGGGAGTAGGAACTAAAACCAAAACAGGGTGGGGGAGGCAAAGAGGAAAAAGAGGAGGTGTCTTAATGAGCTCAAGTCAGACAAGAACACAGAAAACAGAAGCGGGAGAGGCCCGTGGCCTGTGGACAGGGCTGCTCACTGACCAGGGGCCTGCATGCAGCCGGAGACACGTGATCCACACCGCAGGGGGTGCGCTCAAGAGTACCACCCCTCCCTCCCCCGGTTACTGCATCGAGGACGCGCCTCCGGCCTCCTGACCCCCAGGCCCTCCTCCACTCTTTTTCTCCCTCAGAAGCCTCTGGAGGAACGAGCTCACTCCCCTTCATCCTCTTGGGTTCCACCTCTGCCTCCTGGCCCAACTCGCCCCCCTCCAAAGCATCCCTCCCTTTCTTGGGGCGAGCAGAGAAGGGACGGCGCCGGGACACAGGTCTCACCACTCCTGCAGGGTTCGGGCGATGGCACTGAGGTCCTGGCGCTGGATGTCCCGCCCGATGCTGTAGTCAACCTCCAGCCGCTGGTTGCGCTGGTCCAGGGAGCCGCGCAGCACGTCGGCGTACACGGCCTCGATGACGAGGTCTTCCAGCTGCCGCACATTCCGCAGGGCCAGGGCCTCCAGCAGCACTGCGTATGGGATACACTGGGGCCCGAGGGCGGGCTGGGGCTGTGAGGTTCCGCAGCAGAGAAGGGCTTCCAAGATTCTTCTTCCCTCCTTCCCCCACCCCCCGCCCACCCTCCGCTCCTACTCCTATATCGTTTCCTCTAAGAGACTGGTTCTAAGGTAAAATAAATAAAAGTACTCCCACCTGAGAAATAACAACGTGAGAAGAACAATCTTAAATAAAAGACATATGCTCCCCTACTCCCTTCCCCCCCCACCCCAGGGGGACATCTGCCTGGATGTCCATCCTCTGGCCCAGCTCAGGACACAGCACGGACCTGGTCAAGATGAGCTTGACATAATGGGAGGATGTGGTGTGGGAGAGGTCTGGAGCTACCCTGTTTACCATTTATACTCCGTCTACCTCCAAAGAGGAATCTTGCAGTAGACAGCCTGGTTTAAGTAAAACCATGAGCACGCCGAGAGTCAGTAACAACTGGGAGACGCAGGTGGGCGGAGGCGGAGAGTTAACAAAAACAGAACCCAGCTGGATATACAAAGACACTTCTGGCCTATGTATTTCTTTCTTTCTTTCGTTTCTTTTGGTCGCGCCGCGCAGCTTGCGGGATCTTAGTACCCCGATCAGGGATTGTTGAACCCGGGCCACCGCAGTGAAAGCGCCGAGTCCTAACCAGTGGACTGCCAGGGAATACCCTGGGTTACGCGTTTCTTATTTCAGCAAACAGAAGCTGGCACCTCCCCAGAAGAGAGAGCTTCATTCCAGCTCTGGATGCCGCGGTTGTCTGCAGAGGACTTTACGGCGGGGGGAAGAGGGGCTGCTGAACGACAGTGAGCGGTATCCTAGTTGCTATTCTGACCCCAAACGTAAAAGGTGTTTTAATTAGAACTTAAGTTGGTTGAAAAAGAAAAACAAAATAGAAAACTAGGAGAATAATATTCAGCCCCAAAGGCCGCAGGTAACAGCGTTCAGACACAGACCCTGGAGGGGCGTGGGGCGAGGCAGGAAGAAGCAACACGGTGGTCAAAGGCTGTCCAATGCCATTCCCTTCAGATGGACCCTCGAGAAGGGAGATACAGAAGGGCTCTCTGCGCCTCAGGACTGGGGGGACTGTCACTCACCTTGACTTTGGCAGCCAGGGTGACGACTGACAGGTGTCGAAGCTTATTCTTCTGAGCCTCTGTGAGTGGGGGAAGATTCCGGGCTTCAGCTAGAAAAAAAAAAGACAAAGAAATCCTGATTTCACATTTGTGGAAAGCCCTAGCCTCCTTCCCTTGCCTTTTTTTTTTTTTTTTTTGAGTTTTCCATGCCAATTCAGGTCTTGACCCTGACCCTGTGTACTTAAGGGATCTAAGTCGGGTATCCCAGGAATTTCTTCTAAGTCCCTCGGTAAACTGCCCTTCTCCCACCTCCAGTCTCCAGACCTCCAGCCCCTCCTGTTACCTAAGTAGTCAGCATACGTCCCATAAGCAAACACCGTGAGCAGCCGGAACGTGGAAGCAAAGTCACTCTCAGCCAGCTGTGAGAACATGATGGGAGAGAAGAAGTGACAGGAAGGGCCTCTCTCTCCACCTTCCCAGCCTTACCCAGTTTGAGCTCCACTTTCTGGCCCCAGCCTTCCCCTCCAACATTAGCTTCCCAGCTCACCGAAAGGAGCTCTCTGCCTCTCTGACCACTCTCCCCACAGGAAGGCCTCACTTCCGCCTCCAGGCCTTTGTTTACACTATCCCCCCAGTCCGCAATGTCCTCTTGCTCCATCTGCCTCCCATTCCTACCCTAAACTCAGAGTTGAAAACTTTCAGTGTTTAGTATCTAACACACACACACCACGCACACCCCCCAAACACTGCAAACTGTGTTGTCTGGTCCTTAGAGTATATTTAGCATTTCTGAATTTGAATACCTTTAGGGGGGCTGCTGTACCCTCCAATTCACCAAAGACTTCTGCCTCAGCCTCACTCCCTTCACGGCTGCACGAACTGAGCAGGCACTGGGATTTGTGGCCTCTGCTTCAGACCGGCCTCACCCGGGAGCTTTCATCACCCAAGCCGGTCCACCCAGACCTCCTCTCCTACCACTGATCACCCACTTAGTCAGTCGAAGCCCACCTAAGGTTGTTACCTAAGAATACCTTTCTTTTCAACAAGATTACAGATGTGGTCTCTGGTATCCCACTTAGGTCTAGCAGAGCTGTGCATGTAAGTTTGCTCTGCTGATAAATCCTTGCTAAATAAATGATTTACGCATGGATATCCATTCACCTTCTCTCTGCAACTGGAACGTAAGTTTCACAAGGGGAGCACTGTATCTTGTGCTTTTCTGGTATTCCCAGATGACTAGCAGAGTGCTGAACAGGAACCCAAAACACACTTCTATTCCTTCACCCTGATTCTCTTTAATTCCACTGCAGAGGAGAGCAGGGAAGGAAGGCAGCCAGTTTTCTTCGGACCAGAAGGATTCCAAAAGGCTAAATTCATTGACTCAATCACTGGCACTCAAAAACCTAACTCATACCTGTCCACCTACCACTGTCATAACATCTCAGGGCTTCGGCTGGCGTCACCCATCTTGGCAACCTACTCACTCTGGGCTTTAAACTCTTAACTCTGCCACTTCTCTGTGAACAGTTCTCTCTGCTGCGTTCCTAGCATCTTGCCATGTGTCTTTGGGAAAAAGATAACTTCTACCTTATCAAACTTAAGTGAATTAGCATATGGTGCAAACGGGAGAGAACAGATCATGCCAATTTCACATTCATTCCTTCCACTTGTATCAGACTTTATACTTTCCCATAATCTCATCTGATTTCTACAACAATAGTGAAGGGCAGTATCAGGTCCTTTTTTTTTTTTTTTTTTTTTTTTTTTAAGGTACGCGGGCCTCTCACTGTTGTGGCCTCTCCCGTCGCGAACCACAGGCTCCGGACGCGCAGGCTCAGCGGCCATGGCTCACAGGCCCAGTCGCTCCGCGGCATGTGGGATCTTCCCGGACTGGGGCACGAACCCGTGTCCCCTGCATCGGCAGGCGGACTCTCAACCACTGCGCCACCAGGGAAGCCCTCAGGTCCTTTTTTTTTTTTTTTTTTTCCCCCTCAGGTCCATTTTTAAAAGACAATTTAGGCCCTAAAATAAAAGTGACCTGATCAAGGCAATATGATTATTAAGAGCTACGACACTGATGGAGACAGGCTAGAATCAGGTCTCCTATTCTGAATCACAGGCTCTTTTGCTTAAAAATGAAAAATACTGGGTTTTACAGATCATTCATCTCCAAAGGGGAATTAAGAGGTTTACTTGCCTACTTACTTCTGCAAGCTGCCAGTTAATAATCACCATATTCTTGTTCAACTGAATGGTTATGGGGTTGCAGAATGAGCCCTGCCCACCCGTTCTCAAATTCAAACTTTAGCCCCAAGCCTCCCTGGGTGCTATCCAGGCCAAGAACCCACCTCTCTAACATTAGGCATATCCAGCAGTTCCCCAAACACGTAGACACCAGGGGCCTCCAGCACCTGGTGGATGAGAGTGGCCAGCGCTGCCCCCTTGGCCGACTTGGCCAGGAGCAGAAATTGCTCCTGGTTCTGCCCTGTCACCTTCACCTCGGCACTCATGGCTGCACTGAGCTGGGGGTACCTGGGCTCAGGAAGTCTGGAGCTGCAAGGAAAGAGGATGTGAAGCTGGAGGTTCCTGAACTGGGGAGGATGGAAAGCACAAGGCCTAGGACCTCTATTGCAGAGGCATTGAGCCACTTTTGCAACGAGGAATCAGAGACGGAGCAGTCTAACCCTTGGATCTAGGAATCCTAAATTCAGCCACTTCGATGGCAGCCTGGCTGACACAGGATTGCCACGCCCACCTCCCCCATCCCTGGGCCTATCCCCAAGTCCCACCAGTGCACCCCACTGAACCCCAAGGCACAGGTCTTAGTGGGGGGAGGGACGTCACATAGTGTCCACCCCAACGACGACGCTCCCTCAAATCGCCACTGTGCCCCGCATGTGCCCCGCAGCACGTGACCTCACCCTCGGGATCCTTCCACGTGGCTCCGCCCCCTCCCTTAAAGAGGCCGCCCAGGGACCGTGGGCTCCCGCCGGCTGCCCCGTCGTATTCTGGGTCAGACCCTGCGGACAGCTACCTGGAAGCTTCGTCTTCCAGCGTACCGGGCGGGGCCACCGCTCCGTCACCTCCGGCAGCTGTTCCCAGCCTTTCCTGCCAACTCCCTGCAGGGCCGCTCTGGCCCCTAAACTCTATGGCTGGCTTCCGGCCGTACTTCCGCTCTTACGGGGCGGGCTTCGGGAGCGACATGCCCCGCCCTTTCCTCTGACTGCTGAAGCTCCCGTGAGCGAAGCAGGCGTTCTGCCCTCTGATTGGCTGTTGCAGAAAGAAGGACGGGCGCCTTTTCTTCGGCTTTTTTCAATAAAACTTTATTGTTGGAAGAGTGCTAGACGCTAAAAGCGGAGGGAACTCCAGGTCTCAGGCCGGTCCCGGCAGTTCTAAGCTGCTTGAGATCTGGACATCTGGCTGCACGGGGTGCCTGAGGCGAGATGAAAGCTGTGATCGTAAGAGAGGGGGAGGAGGAAAAAAGCCTGGTGGGATGAGGAGGTGAGAGGACGGGGACAATCAATAATAGAAGTTGAGCAGCAGAGATCACCTGGGTAGCGCAACCACTCATTTTTTTGGAGGATCTAGAGAAAAGAGTGGACACGGTAAAGGAAATAGTAATAGCTATAGCATGTATCGAATGCTTACTGTAGGTCAGGCATCTTTTAAAATTAAAAATGTATCCCGCTGAATCCTCGTAACTTTACAGCATCCCCACTGTGACTACAGAACACCATCTGTCATGATTACCACACGTACTTATAGGGTGATGCTTTCCTACACATTGACTTTTTTAATTCCCGGGAAGGAAAAAAACACTAGGTGGAGGGAAGGCATATATTGTTATTCTCATTTTATAGATCAGAAAATTGAGGCTCATAAGAATTCATAGTTTTCCCTGGAACCCATGTCTTTTCAAACCTGGAGCCAACTTTCCAATTCACTGTGATACTTTAGGGGGAAAAAAAAATAAACTAACATTTCTATAGTGTTTTTTATTTCATCCCGGGCTCGCAGAAAGTCAAACGAGAGCAAAGTTAACAGTGTCTTGGAGCCTTTGTGTGAGGCACTGAGCTAACAGCTTTACTTCATTCATTTGATGCTTATAACAATCCATTATTGTTTCCATTTTCCAAATGGAAAAACTGAGGCCCAGGGAAGTTAAGTAATTTATAAGTACTGGAAAGATAAAGGGAAAAAGAAGATAACTGAAAAAAAAATCATAGAACTGGTAGACTGCTGGAGCTGAGGGGACTTTAAGCTCAATGTTTATGGTCCACATGGCTTGGTTCATGATACAAAAGGAGAAACAAACAGGGAAAGGACAAAGAGAAGGAGAAGAATAAAATGAGGAAGAAGAGGCAGAGGAGGAGAAAGAAGAAGAAGAAATAAATGAAAGAGCTGATACATGAAAGTGAGGAGAAGGAATCAAAGGCATAATAAAGCATCCAAAGTTTGAAGGAACCAAAGAATTAATGAGTCCAACCTTATCCATTTAAAGAGGGAAGGAAAAAGAAAAATATAAGGAAAGAACGAGAAAAGAGGCAATATATATTCTATTATGTGCCAGGCCTTTATTTGTTCAACGTTTTAACGACTTTTATTATTATTATTATTTGACCTTGTGACATGCAAGATATTAGTTTGCCAATGAGGGACAGAACCCTGCCCCCTGCAGTGGAAGCACAGTCTTAACCACTGGACTGCCAGGAAAGTCCCTTAAAGACTTTATATTTTTAGAGCAGCTTTAGTTTTATATGAAAACTGAGAGGAAGGTACAGAGATTTCCCATATACCCCCTGCTCCCACACATGCATAGATAACCTCCATTATCAACATCAGACACCAGAATGGTACATTTTTTACCTAGGATAAACCTGTATTGACATATCGTAATCACCCAGAGTCCATAGTTTACCTAAGGGTTCACTCTTGGTGGTATACATTCAGTGGGTTTGGAAAACTGTATAATGACATATATCCATAATTATAATATACAGAGTATTTTCCTTGCTGTAAAATTTTTCTGTGCTCTGCCTACTTATCTCTCCCCGCCTCCTACCCCTGGCAACTACTGATATTTTTGTCATCTCCATAACATTGTCTTTTCCAGAATGTCATAGAGTAGGAATCATACAGTATGTAGCCTTCTCAGATTGGTTTCTTTCACTTTAAGTTTCCTTCATGTCTTTCTGTGGCTTGATAACTAATTTCTTTTTAGTGCGGAATAGCATTCCATCGTCTGGATGTACCACAGTTTGTTTATAAATTCACCTACTAAAGGACATTTTGGTTTCTTCCAAGTTTGGGCAATTATGAATAAAGCTGCTATAAACATCCATGTTCAGGTTTTTTGTATGGACATAAATTTTCTACTCCCTCAGGTAACTACCAAGGAGCCCCATTCCTGGATCATATGGTAAAAGTATGTTTAGTTTTGTAAGAAACTGCTAAGCTATCTTCCAGCTGGGCTGTACCAATTTGCATTCCCACCAGCAATTAGTGAGAAAATTCCTGTTGTTCCACATCCTCACCAACATTCGGTGTTGCCAGTGTTCCAGATTTGGGCCATCCTAATAGGTGTCTAGTGGTATCTCACTATCGTTTTATTTTGCATTTCCCTGATGACATCTGATGTGGAGCTTGCCATCTGTATATCTTCTTTGGTGAAGTGTCTGTTAAGGTCTTTGGTTCATTTCTTAATTGGGTTGTTTTCTTATTTGTTGAGTTTTAATCGTTTTTCATATATTTTGGATAACAATCCTTTATCAGATGTGTCTTTTGCAAATATTTTCTTCCAGTCTGTGGCTTGTCTTATAATTCTCTTGATATTGTCTACCTCAGAGAGGAAGCTTTACATTTTAATTGTCTACCTTATCAATTATTTCTTTCATGTATAATGTCTTTGGTGGCATATCTAAAAAGGCATCACCATACTCGAGGTTATCTAGGTTTCCTCCTATGTTATCTTCTAGGAGTTTAATAGTTTTGCATTTTACACGTAGGTCTGTGATCCATATGAGTGAATTTTTGTGAAGGGTGTAAAGTCTGTGTCTAGATTCTTTTTTTTTTTTTTTGCAAGTGGATGTCCAGCACCATTCGTTGAAGAGACTATCTTTGTTCCATTGTATTGCCTTTGCTTCTGTGTCAAAGATTAGTTGGCTAGGGGCTTCCCTGGGAGTGCAGTGGTTGAGAGTCCGCCTGCCGATGCAGGGGACACGGGTTTGTGCCCCGGTCTGGGAAGATCCCACATGCCGCAGAGCGGCTGGGCCCGTGAACCATGGCCACTGAGCCTATGCGTCCGGAGCCTGTGCTCCGCAACGGGAGAGGTCACAACAGTGAGAGGCCCATGTACCGCAAAAAAAAAAAAAATTAGTTGGCTATATGGGAGTCTATTTCTGAACTCTCTATTCTGTTCCATTTATCTGTTTGTCTATTTTTTCATCAATACCACACCATCTTGATGACTATAGCTTTATAGTAAGTCTTGAAATCAGATAGTGTCAGTCCTCCATCTTTGTTCGTCTCCTTCAATATTGTATTGATTATTCTGGGTCTTTTGCCTCTCCATATAAATTTTAGAATGGTTTTTGATATCTATAAAATAACTTGCTGAAATTGTGGTTGTGATTGTATTGAATCTATAGGTCAAGTTGGGAAGAACTGATATTTTGACAATATTGAGTCTTCCTATCCATGTACTTGGATTATTTCTTCATTTAATTAGTTCTTCTTCGATTTCTTGCATCAGAGTTTTGTAGTTTTCCTCATAGATCTTTTACATGCTTTGTTAGATTTATACTTAAGTATTTCACATTTTTTGGTTACTAAATGACATTGTGCTTTTAATTTCGAATTCCACTTGTTCATTGTTGGTATATAGGAAAGCAGTTGACTTTTGTGTATTAACCTTTGTATCCTGCAACCTTGCTATAATTGCTTATTAGTTCCAGGAGATTTTTGTTGTTGTTGTTGTTCATTCTTTCAGACTTTCTACATAAATGATTATGTCATCTGCGAACAAAGTCAGTTTTATGTCTTCCTTCCCAATCTGTATACCTTTTCTTTCTTTTTCTTGCTTTATTGCTTTAGCAAGGATTTCCAGTACAATGTTGAAAAGGAATGCTGAGGGGGGATATCCTTGCCTTGTACCTGACCTTAGAAAGCTTCGAGTTTCTCACTATTAAGTATGATGTTAGCTGTGGGGTTTTTTTTTTGGTCTGTGTATGTTGTTGTTGTTCAACTTTTTATTTAACCTTTACAACCCTTTGAGGTGCACATTAATATCTCAGTTAACCTGTGAGGACACTGAGGATCACAGAAGTTAAATAATATGTTGCAAGTCACCAGTGTAAGTGATGGGACTGAGATCCAAATGCAAGTTTGTCTGACTCCAACACTGTGCTAAGAAAGAGAAGAAAAAGCAGAAATGAAAGAGAGAAGAGAGGAGGGAGAAAGAGTCTGAGATCTAGTCCTGATTCATTCAGCTTTACACTAGCTATGACCTTAAAGCGGATTGTGCCATCTTGTGGTAGCTCCTCTTCAGTATCTGCACAGTAAGAGATTAAGGCCAGCTCTGATTCTGATGTTTTATGGTCCCGTGAGAGAGAGAGGAATAAGAGAAGAAAATGAGGGGACAATTGATAAGGAGAAAAGGAGAATTTGGAGGAAGAAAGGAGGGGGGATGGACTAAAGAAGTGAGATTAGAAAGGGCAGAGAGAGAAGAGGAGGAGGGGTAGATATGAGAAAGAGAAGAATAGAAATAAGGAAAAAGGGGAAAGTGGGAAGAAAAGTAAAGATCTCCAAGGGAGGATGGGAGCTAATTAAGCTTAAGCAAAGATTAGGATGTAACATTTATTCACTCATTTATTACTAAGTGACAGTTATTTACAAGGCCGTGTGTCAGGTGCTGTGTTTTTAATGCTAAGGGTAGAAAACAAGATGCACTGAAATAAAGCTAGAGAAGCTGATGTCTAAGGAGTCAGACACATAATAAAATATTCATCAGTGATTCAGAAGAATATATTTAGCACCTCTTATTGTCAGGCTTTTGTTCTAACTACTAGGGATATAGAAAAAATAGCTGCCCTCTTGGTGTTTACATTCTTGTGGTGAGACTCAGGCAGTAAATACATAGGTCCACACGTAAGTGGTCAGGAGCAAATTATGAAGTAAAAAAAACAAGGAGGGGGATGGGGAATGCAAGAGACATTTGCTCTTTTGTATACGGTTGTAAGGAAAGGCCTCTCTGATAAGGTGACAATGGAGCAGAGACTTTAAAGAAAGAAAAAGGAGCAAGTCATATGGATTTCTGTGGGGACAGTGTCCCAGGCAGAGCAAACTACAAGTGCCAAGTCTCTGAGATGAGAACCTATTGATGAGTATGAGGAACAGCAAGGGGGCCTGTGTGGCTGGAGCAGAGTTGAAACAGGCTGGGACCTGGGACCCTTTGCTGCAGTGCTGCAATGCTTGCAACTGGACAAACAGCTCCTGGAGCTACAAGGTATAAAGAAACTATAAGGGACTAAAAATAACCATGTGCAAGCACAGTTGGGACAAATTATGAACAAAAAGATACAAAAAGACCAAAAAACTCAACTGCCACTTCACTTCTGCAGAGCCAGGAGCAAAAACAGGGTACTGTGCATGCCCGCCCCCGCCCCCTGCACAAAACACCACCCAAGGGGTAAGCAACACACCTAAACCACCACTCTGGCCTGACCCCCCGGGACACACCCCTACCATCACCTTGTATAAGAAACCAGCTCACCGCCCCCTTCGGGAGTGAGCAATCAAGGGAACCTGCCTGTTCTCGCTACCTCCTGTGGCTGCAGGAGCCCCAGTAAAGTCTTGCCTGAATCTCTTGTCTGGCCTCTAGTCAATTTCTATTGATCTGATACCCTAGTCGGTATCAGAGTGAGAAGGGAGAGAAGTAGTGGCTGAGGTGGGAGAGAGAGCCGGGTGGCCAGGTCCTATCAGGCCTTGTGGGTCATGGTAAGGACTTTGGCTCTTACTCTGGGTGAGATGGACACCCGTGGAGGATATGAGCAGAGGAGTAACAGGATCTGACCCATATGTTTAAAATATTCTGATGCTGCATGGACAGAAACAACGAGTTTATTTAGGAGGCTACTCCAATGATCCAGGTGAGAGATTGTGGTGGCTTAAATGAAGGTGGTAGCAGTGGAGGTGAGAAGTAGTTGGATTCTGAATTTAATTTAAAGCTGAGGTGAACAGAATTTGCAAATGGATGAGACGTGAGGTGTAAAAAGAAAAGACAGGGTTAAAAATTACATCCTACAGGCAAGTTGCACCAAGCTTTCAAAGTGCAGATAATTTTAACCTTATATAAAATTTTCCAGAAATTAGGAAAAGAAAGGACAGTCCATAACTCATTCTATGGGGCCAGAATTACTTTGATAGCTAAACCAGAAAAGGGTAATACGAGAAAGGAAAATTGCAGGCCAATCTCACTTATTAACAGAGATACAAAAATCTTCAATAAAACAAGAGCAAACTGAATCTAGCAAAGGGCAAACAAGATAATACACCAAGACTAACTTGAATTTATGGCAGGAATTTAAGGCGAGCTTAATATTAGAAAATACATTCATTTTATTCATCACTTCATCACTAGATTAAAGGAATAAATCACACAGGCATCTCAATAAATACAGAAAAAGCATGTGATGAAATCAACATCCATTTGTGGTAAAAAAAAAATAATAAATTTTTTTTAGAAAACTAGAAGGGAACTTGTGGGAGTTCCCTGGTGGCCTAGTGGGTAGGATTCCAGACTTTCACTGCCGTGCGGCCAGGATTCAATCCCTGGTTGGGGAACTGAGATCCTGCAAGCCACACAGTGTGGTCAAAAAAAAAAGAAGAAAACTAGAAGGGAACTTGTAAATCTGATAGAAGAATGCCTGGTACCACCAATTCTGTTTAGTCTTGTAACAGGGATTCTAGACAGAGGAGTAAGGAAAAAAAAAAAGGGTAAAATAATTAGGTTAAAAAAGAAATAAAGCAGTTATCATTTACAGAAAATGTCAAAATGTGATTGCATATGTAGAACATTCAAAAGAATCTACAAATAAATTATTAGAATAAGAGTTGAACAAGGTTGCTTAAGAAAATATAAAATCAATTAATATATTTATATATGAACAACAATCAGATGATGAATGATTTTAAAACTTACCCCTCGCAATACTATGAAAAACATCAAATATCAAGGTATATATGTAACGAAACATGAGTAAGACCCATAGGCAGCAAATTATCATTTATTGTGAGACACTGAAGACCTAAAACAAATGGAGAGCTATTTCGCATTCATAGATTAGAAGTCTCAATATCATGAAGAAGTCAGTTCTTGCTAAAGAGATTCATACAGTCCTCATCCTGATTCAGGACAATCCTAATCAAAATCCCAACAGACTTTTTGTGTGAGTGGATAAAACTGACAAACCAATTCTAAAATTTGCATGGAAATGCAGAAGGCAAAAAATAGCCTCTTGGAAACGAACAAGACTTGCTTTACCAGATACCAGGACATAATTACAAAGCCACAGTAGTTAAGATAGTGTAGTACTGGCCCAAGATAGATAGATAAATTGACCACTAGAACATAATACAGAGCTCAGAAAAATATCGACGCATACATAGACACGATTTATGATAGATCTGCACATTTGAGCAGGAGAGAAAAGACACACATTTCAATGTTGCTGTGACAACTGGGTATCCATATGAAAAAATAAAACTGAACCCCTATCTCAAGCCACATACAAAAATCATTCCCTACTATGCTACAGACTAAATGTAAAAGGCAAATTAAAAGGGTTTTAGAAGATAATGTAGGGGAGTTCCCTAGTGACCTAGTGGTTAGGATTCCAGGCTTTCACGCCAAGGGCCCCAGTTCCATCCCTAGTTGGGGAACTAAGATCCCACAAGATGTGTGGCATGGCCAAAAAAAAAAAAAAAAGATAATGTAGAAGAATTTATTCATGAATTCAAGGTAGGGAAATCTTTCTTAAGACAAATACACTAACCATAAAGGAAAAGACTGATACATTTGACTGCATTAAAATCAAGAGCATCTGTTCATCAAAAGACAAACCACAGAACAGAAGGAAGAATTTGTAACATTATCACTGACAAAGGATGTGTCCAGGATGTATAAAGAACTCCTACAAATGAGTAAGAAAAAATCCTAACCATAAGAATTATAAATGTGAACTGAAGAGTTGAACTAGCAATTCACAAGAGGAAATCCATAAGGTCAACGAACATATGAAAAGGTGCTCAACCTTATTAATAATTAGACAGATGTAAATTAAAACCATAATGAAATATCGCTGTATACAAAGTAGCCTAAACTAAAGTCTGAAAATATTGTGTTGACAAGAACATGGAGCAAGAGAAACTCTCCTACACAGCTAATGAGTGGACAAGTGGTTCAACCACCGTGGAAAAGCATTTAGCATTATCTAATAAAGTGGAAGATGCCCATCTATGATGCTGTAATTCACTGCTACACGTATAACAAATACACGTAGTATTATTACATGTGTATCTTCAAAAGCAGACAAAAGGAACTATATTGTTAAGGCATGTAGATACATACAGGGAAACTATTAAGAAAATCAAGGAAGTGATTGCCATAAAAGTCAAAATACTACTGATCTACCGTGAGGAGGGAATGGTATATGTTGGAGTAAGATCACAGAGGTCCTTTTTGAATACTGGCAAGACTCTTCTAGTTGGCCTAGATGGTGGTTACATGAGTATTCCCTCTCTAAGTGTTCCCTTTATAACTGTTCAGTATACTTTATGTTCTCATTGCATTTATCTTTGTGTTATATTTCACAATAAAAATTCGCTTTGAAAAGCATTTAATTCAACAACCACATGTGACAGAACTCTTAGCAAACTAGGAATAGAAGGGGGCTTCCTTAATTTGATAAAATTTCATAATAAAAAAAAAAAAACTACGGCAAACACCATTCTTACTGGGAAAACGTTGGAAGTGTTTCCTTTAAAACCAGGAACAAAAGAAAGAAGCCAGCTATTACTGTTTGTATTCAACATTGTACTAAAGGTCCCAGCCAGCACAAGCAGAGAGAATTAAAAGCACAGCATTGGAAAGGAAAAAGCACACTGCCATCATCTGCAGATGACATGACTGTCTTTGTAGAAAATTGCAAGAGTCTATAGAAAAATTAGTATACATAAAAGAGAGCTTATTAAGGTGGTTAATAAGCTAAAATCAGTATTTAAAATCAAGTGTGTTTCTATATACCAGCAAAAAGCAATTCGAAATGCAATCTTAAAAAATACCATTTACCGTAACAGAAAAGCAGTAAAGTACGTAGGAATAAGTAAAACAGAAGATGGGCATTATCTGTATGCAGAAAATGATACAAGTTCATTTGAAGACATTAACGATCTAAATAACTTGAGAGATACCCAAAATCCATGATAGGAAGTTTCAATAACAAAAAGGTATTGGGCTTCCCTGGTGGCGCAGTGGTTAAGAATCCAGCTGCCAATGCAGGGGACACGGGTTCGTGCCCCAGTCCGGGAAGATCCCACATGCCGCGGAGCGGCTGGGCCCGTGAGCCGTGGCCGCTGAGCCTGAGCGTCCGGGGCCTGTGCTCCGCAGCGGGAGGGGCCGCAGCGGTGAGAGGTCCGCGTACCCAAAAAAAAAAAAAAAAAAAAAAAAAGTCACTGAAACAATGACTCAATCAGGAATATGAGAAATAATTCATAATGACCCAAAGTCTTCAGTGTAAAAGTCACTTACACTGCCAGTGAATATTCACTTGATAAATTTGACCCACACCCATCATATCCTCAGGATGAAGCTGGGGCTCACTGGGGCCCAGGATTTGCACACCCTGCCTGACATGGCCCAGTTTGAATCCAATGTGCACCGTCTTTCCCTGCCACTGGGAGACACTAGGAGCAGGGCTCACTCACTGTCTTCTGACCTCGGAATGAAGGGCTGTCAGGGACAGACAAGCAGGAGGGCAGTCACTGCAGATGCTGGTCAGAACAGCAGGTTTCCTTCCGGGAGGCGAGTGTGTCAGGCTAATGACAGTAATAACGCAGGGGATGAGGCGTGAGAGTCTGGAGGGGCAGGGGTGTAAGCAGAGACTTGGCTTAAAGCGTTCTGCACAGGGAAGAGATCAGGGAGAGCAGGCAGATAGACCGGAAAGGCAGGTGGAGTGCACAGGAGAGAATGAAGAGCTTGGTGTGGGCAGGGGTCCCAGGTGAAGTTCGCTAAGCAATAAACATTGAGCATCTACTACCTGTCAGGTGCCAAGGAAGGGTACAGGGTAAACAAGGCAAATGAGGTCTTTGTTCTCTAGCATCTGTGGGGCTGGGTGGGGTCAGACAATAAACAGTGAACAAATATAAGATCATTTCAGAGAGTGATGAGTTGGAAAAACAGTGAAACATACCAATGAGACAGAGTGGGTGGCTGAATGACAAGAGGGAGCCAACTAGGTGAAGACGCCGGGGGCAAAGCATTCCAGGAAGAGGGGATGAAAAGTACAGGGGTGCCAAGAGGATAATTTCAGATGTTTAGAACATCAAGAAGTCTGACCTGGCACATTGCTTGAATATTGAGGAGTAAGAGCTGGAGGGCCTCTCCTAACACGGAGTTCAGATTTACTCCAAGCACAATGAAAAGCCACTCAAATATTTTAAGCAGGCAAGAATATGATACAATTTAGATTTTCAAAACATTATTAGAGGACTACCTTCCCTTTGGTGGGGCTAATGGCGGACTCCGGGAGGGCTCACGCCAAGGATCACTTCCCAGAACTTCTGCTGCCAGTGTCCTTGTCCCCGCGGTGAGCCACAGCCACCTGCTGCCTCTGCAGGAGACCCTCCAACACCAGCAGCAGATAAGCCAACATTTCCAGTTAAAGGTGCTTATCCCCAGTGCTGAACTTTCTTTGGAGGAATCCAATCAAAGGGGCTTGGATCCACAGTCAAATCACTGCCCACAACTGGCGAAAGGTGACAGGGAGTGTGAAGAGTTCTCCTGTTTTGAAAGGAATCTCAAGAAAGAATGGCTGAACTAAAAACCAAGCTGACATGAAAAGCGGGGCCAGGAGGAGGGATAGCGACAGGACATTCTAGAGCCTCCTAGGGGCTCTTATCAGGAATAGATGCATTAGAGAGCAGACAGCAGAAGCAAGAAGAACAGCAATCCTGCAGCCTGTGGAACAAAAGCCACATTCACAGAAAGATAGACAAGATGAAAAGGCAGAGGGCTATGTACCAGATGAAGGAACAAGATAAAACCCCAGAAAAACAACTAAATGAAGTGGAGATGGGCAACCTTCCAGAAACAGAATTCAGAATAATGATAGTGAAGATGATCCAGGACCTCGGAAAAAGAATGGAGGCAAAGATTGAGAAGATGCAAGAAATGTTTAACAAAGACCTAGAAGAATTAAAGAACAAACAAACAGAGATGAACAATACAATAACTGAAATGAAAACTACACTAGAAGGAATCAATAGCAGAATAACTGAGGCAGAAGAACAGATAAGTGACCTGGAAGACAGAATGGTGGAATTCACTGCTGTGGAACGGAATAAAGAGAAAAGAATGAAAAGAAATGAAGACAGCCTGAGAGACCTCTGGGACAACATTAAATGCAACAACATTCACATTATAGGGGTCCCAGAAGGAGAAGAGAGAGAGAAAGGACCCGAGAAAATATTTGAAGAGATTATAGTTGAAAACTTCCCTAACATGGGAAAGGAAATAGCCACCCAAGTCCAGGAAGCGCAGAGAGTCCATACAGGATAAACCCAAGGAGAAACATGCCGAGTCACATAGTAATCAAATTGACAAAAATTAAAGACAAAGAAAAATTATTAAAAGCAACAAGGGAAAAACGACAAATAACATACAAGGGAACTCCCGTAAGGTTAACAGCTGATTTCTCAGCAGAAACTCTGCAAGCCAGAAGGGAATGGCATAACATATTTAAAGTGATGAAAGGGAAGAACCTACAACCAAGATTACTCTACCCGGGCAAGAATCTCATTCAGATTCGATGGAGAAATCAAAAGCTTTACAGACAAGCAAAAGCTGAGAGAATTCAGCACCACCAAACCAGCTCTACAACAAATGCTAAAGGAACTTCTCTAAGTGGGAAACACAAGAGAAGAAAAAGACCTACAAAAACAAACCCAAAACAATTAAGAAAATGGTCATAGGAACATACATATCGATAATTACCTTAAACGTGATGGAATAAATGCTCCAACCAAAAGACACAGGCTTGCTGAATGGATACAAAAACAAGACCCATATATATGCTGTCTACAAGAGACTCACTTCAGACCTAGGGACACATACACACTGAAAGTGAGGGGATGGAAAAAGATATTCCATGCAAATGGAAATGAAAAGAAAGCTGGAGTAGCAATACTCATATCAGATAAAATAGACTTTAAAATAAAGACTGTTACAAGAGATAAGGAAGGACGCTACATAATGATCAAGGGATCAATCCAAGAAGAAGATATAACAATTATAAATATATATGCACCCAACATAGGAGCACCTCAATACATAAGGCAACTGCTAACAGCTATAAAAGAGGAAATTGACAGTAACACAATAATAGTGGGGGACTTTAACACCTCACTTACATCAATGGACAGATCATCCAAACAGGAAATTGTTAAGGAAACACAAGTTTTAAATGATACAATAGACCAGATAGATTTAATTAATATTTATAGGATATTCCATCCAAAAACAGCAGATTAAACTTTCTTCTCAAGTGCGCATGGAACATTCTCCAGGATAGATCACATCTTGGGTCACAAATCAAGGCTCAGTAAATTTAAGAAAATTGAAATCGTATCAAGCATCTTCTCTGATCACAACGCTATGAGATTAGAAATCAATTACAGGGAAAAAATGTAAAAAACACAAACACATGAAGGCTAAACAATATGTTACTAAATAACCAAGAGATCACTGAAGAAATCAAAGAGGAAATCAAAAATACCTAGAGACAAATGACAATGAAAGCACGACGATCCAAAACCTATGGGATGCAGCAGAAGCAGTTCTAAGAGGAAAGTTTAAAGCTATCCAAGCCTACCTCAAGAAACAAGAAAAATCTCAAATAAACAACCTAACCTTACACCTAAAGGAACTAGAGAAAGAAGAACAAACAAAACCCAAAGTTACCAGAAGGAAAGAAATCATAAAGATCAGAACAGAAATAAATGAAATAGAAACAAAGAAAACAATAGCAAAGATCAATAAAACTAAAAGCTGGTTCTTTGAGAAGGTAAACAAAATTGATAAACCATCAGCCAGACTCATCAAGAAAAAGAGGGAGAAGACTCAAATCAATAAAATTAGAAATGAAAAAGGAGAAGTTACAACAGAAACTGCAGAAATACAAAGCGTCCTAAGAGACTAATACAAGCAACTCTATGACATAAAATGACAACTTGGAGGAAATGGACAAATTCTTAGAAAGGTATAACCTTCTAAGACTGAACGAGGAAGAAAGAGAAAATATGAACACACCAACCACAAGTAATGAAATTGAAACTGTGATTAAAAATCTTCCAACAAACAAAAGTCCAGGACCAGATGGCTTCACAGGCGAATTCTATCAAACATTTAGAGAAGAGCTAACGCCCCTCCTTCTCAAACTCTTCCAAAAAATTGCAGAGGAAGGAACACTTCCAAACTCATTCTATGAGGCCACCATCACCTTGATACCAAAACCAGACAAAGATATTACAAAAAAAGAAAATTACAGACCAATTATCACAGATGAATATAGATGCAAAAATCCTCAACAAAATACTAGCAAACAGAATCCAACAACACATTAAAAGGCATACACCATGATCAAGTGGGATTTATCCCAGGGATGCAAGGATTCTTCAATATATGCAAATCAATCAATGTGATACACCATATTAAAAAGTTGAAGAATAAAAACTATATGATCATCACAATAGATGCAGAAAAAGCTTCTGACAAAATTCAACACCCCTTTATGATAAAAACTCTTCAGAAAATGGGCCTAGGGGGAACCTACCTCAACATAATAAAGGCCATATACGACAAACCCACAGCAAACATCATTCTCAATGGTGAAAAACTGAAAGCATTTCCTCTAAGATCAGGAACAAGACAATGATATCCACTCTCACCACTATTATTCAACATAGTTTTGGAAGTCCTAGCCACGGCAATCAGAGAAGAAAAAGAAATAAAAGGAATCCAAATTGGAAAAGAAGAAGTAAAACTGTCACTGTTTGCAGATGACATGATATTATACATAGAGAATCCTAAAGATGCCACCAGAAAACTAGTAGAGCTAATCAATGAATTTGGTAAAGTTGCAGGATACACAATTAATGCACAGAAATCTCTTGCATTCCTATACACTAATGATGAAAAATCTGAAAGAGAAATTAAGGAAACACTCCCATTTACCACTGCAACAAAAAGAATAAAATACCTAGGAATAAGCCTACCTAGGGAGACAAAAGACCTGTATGCAGAAAACTATAAGACACTGATGAAAGAAATTAAAGATGATACAAACAGACGGAGAGATATACCATGTTCTTGGGTTGGAAGAATCAACATTGTGAAAATGACTATACTACCCAAAGCAATCTACAGATTCAATGCAATCCCTATCAAATTAGCAATGGCATTTTTTACAGAACTAGAGCAAAAAATCTTAAAATTTGTATGGAGACCCAAAAGACCCTGAATAGCCAAAGCAGTCTTGAGGGAAAAAAATGGAGCTGGAGAAATCAGACTCCCTGACTTCAGACTATACTATAGAGCTACAGTAATCAAGACAATATGGTACTGGCACAAAAACAGAAATACAGATCAATGGAACAGGATAGAAAGCCCAGAGATAAACCCATGCACCTATGGCCAACTAATCTATGACAAAGGAGGCAAGGATATACAATGGAGAAAAGACAGTCTCTTCAATAAGTGGTGCTGGGAAAACTGGACAGATACATGTAAAAGAATGAAATTAGAACACTCCCTAACATGATACACAAAAATAAACTCAAAATGGATTAGAGACCTAAATGTAAGACCAGACAGTATAAAACTCTTAGAGGAAAACATAGGAAGAACACTCTACGACATAAATCACAGCAAGATCTTTTTGGATCCACCTCCTTGAGTAATGGAAATAAAAACAAAAATAAACAAATGGGACCTAACGAAACTTAAAAGCTTTTGCACAGCAAAGGAAGCCATAAACAAGACCAAAAGACAACCCTCAGAATGGGAGAAAAGATTTGCAAATGAATCAACAGACAAAGGATTAATCTCCAAAATATATATAAACAGCTCATGCAGCTCAATATTAAAAAAACAAACAACCCAATCCCAAAATGGGCAGAAGACCTAAACAGACATTTCTCCAAAGAAGACATACAGATGGCCAAGGGGCACATGAAAAGCTGCTCAACATCACTAATTATTAGAGAAATGCAAATCAAAACTACAACGAGGTATCACCTCACACCAGTTAAAATGGGCATCATCAGAAAATCTACAAACAACAAATGCTGGAGAGGGTGTGGAGAAAAGGGAACCCTCCTGCACTGTTGGTGGGAATGTAAATTGATACAGACACTATGGAGAACAGTATGGAGGTTCCTTAAAAAACTAAAAATAGAATTACCATATGACCCAGCAATCCCACTACTGGGCATATACCCAGAGAAAACCATAATTCAAAAAGACACATGCACCCCAATGTTCACTGCAGCACTATTTACAATAGCCAGGACATGGAAGCAACCTAAATGCCCATCGACAGAGGAATGGATAAAGAAGATGTGGTACATATACACAATGGAATATTACTCAGCCATAAAAAGGAACGAAATTGGGTCATTAGTAGAGACGTGGATGAATCTAGAGACTGTCATACAGAGTGAAGTAAGTCAGAAAGAGAAAAACAAATATCGTATATTAATGCATATATGTGGAACCTAGAAAAATGGTACAGATGAACCGGTTTGCAGGGCAGAAATTGAGACACAGATGTGGAGAACAAACATGTGGACATCAAGCGGGGAAAGCGGCGGGGGGTTGGGGGTGGTGGTGGTGGGATGAATTGGGAGATTGGGATTGACATATATGCACTAATATGTATAAAATGGATAACTAATAAGAACCTGCTGTATAAAAAAATTACTAGATATTGTGAAGACTAGTTTGTAAAGGGCAAGGGCAGAAGCAACAAGATTATAGCAAGATTATAACAATGATGGAGAGAAGGAGATGAATTCAGGACATGTTTTAGATGCAGAGCTCACAGGACTTGCTGATGAATTAGATACACGGTGGGAATCAGTGAGAAAAGGGAAAGGGAGGAAGGATGTTTCCTAGGTTTTTCGCCTGAACAAGCAGAAGCCATCATACCCCTGGATGGGGAACACTACTGGGAGAGGGATGGATTGGCGGGGGGCGGGGGGCAGCAGTGGTAATTCGAGACATCTATTTGAGCCATAGGAGCTTTATATGGCTTTAGGCATCCAAGTGGAGATGTCAAGTAGGCTGTTGGATAAACGAGTCTGGAGCGCTGGATATAAATTTAGGACTTGCTGACATTTACATAGTATTTAAGCCCTGGGACTGGATGACATCACTGGACCGAGAATGTGGAACGAGAAGGGGGCCAAGGACTAAGCCCTAGCAAGTTCCCACATTTAGAGGTCAGGCAGAAGACGGAGAAGGAAAAGCCAGGGAGGATGAAGGAAATTAGAAGAGTGTACTGTCCTAGAAGTGCAACTCAAGTAAAACAGGGTAACCTGAAGGGGGGGCGGGTAGGACAGGATGAGAGTGGGGGCAGGGGAAGCCCATTTAGATAGAGAGGTTAGGGAAGGCCTCGCAGAGGAGGTGACATTGGATCTAACTGAAATTTTAATGAAATGAGTGAATCATTGTGAAAAGCCAGGGTAAAACATTCCAGGCAGTGGGAACAGCAAATGCAAAGGCCCTGTGGCAGGTTAAGCCCTTCTAACTATAGTAACATAGATCAGGTCCAGTGTGGCAGAGGCATGAAGAGTGTTAGGAGGGGCGGGGCCAGGTTATACAGGGCCCTGTAAGTCACGGTGAGGAGTTTGATACTCTGAGCGCAAGAAAAGCTGAGTAATGCAACTCGGTCTACCTATTTTAAAGATCGTTTGGTTTGCTTCGGGGAGAATGCATTGCAGCAGGACCAGAATGGAATCAGGGGATCAAGCTGTTGGGATAATCCAAGGTCTCCACTCCCACCCTGACCCCGACCTCATCCCCAGCACTCAGCACTCTCCAGCTGGGGCGAAACAGAGTTGGGGTCACAGAGCTTTGGGTGACTCAGAATCTCAGAGGTTGACCGGGGCAACCAACGGTGTTCATGGAGGTGGGGTGAAGGGTGGAGAAGCCCACCACCGGAACCCGGGGAATCGGACGGTGCTCACCCTCCGCTGCCCTCTCGCATTCTGCACCTGGGTCGCAGCCGGGCGCGGCTCCCCAGGCGCGGCAGCGGGAGGGTTAAACCATGCGGGAGGGGGAGAGGCGGAGACCAAGCGCTCCGAGCTGCCGCGCCGAGCCCCGCCGGGCCGAGCGCAGCCCGAGCCGAGCCGAGCCGAGCCGAGCCGAGCATCTCCCGCCGCCGCCGCCCCGCGCCCCGGGCGCCCGCCCCCACCCTCTACAGCACCCCGCTGCCCTCAGAATCCCCCGACCATGCCCAGTGCCCCACACGCTCGCGCGACCCCCCAGCCCGGCGCAGCCCCGAGCTCCCGCAGCCATCGCGCCGCCGCGCCAGGCATGCAGGTGAGCGAGAGGAACCCCCACGCCCCCGCCCGAGGGAGCCCGGCCCTGCCCTCCCCGACTCCGCGCCTTTCGCCCCCCGCCCCTCCAGGCGCGGTCCCTCGCCCGGCTCGAGCCTCCAGCGCATAAGCGCGCCTTCCCCACCACGCTTTCCTTCGCTCCGCGGGTCCCGACTCCATCCTGCCCTCCTGGCGCAGCGGTCGCCGTCCCCGCCGCTGTCTTCCTCCCGCCTTGGGCTCAGCCCCCGGCTCCTTGCATCCTCCAGCCTCGGCTTCCCTTTCTGCTCTCGGCGCTCCCGCCCGAGGAGACCCCTCGCCTACCTCCTGGTCCTCGTCCCCCGCCCCCCTTATCGCTTTCCAGCCCTGTCCAGGGAGCGTGGGCCTGTGGGAGGGGTGGGCTCGCGGCCGCGCTGGGGATGGGGCCCGGTTCCCCCAGCCCGAGGCTCCCGCCCCACCCCCAGCTCGTCTCCTGCGCACAACAGGTCGGTGAGGAGCGAGGGGAGGGTGGGGTGGCGCGCCAGCCAGGGGACTTGGGGCTTCCTGGACGGGGTGACTAAGGGGTGCGGGGTCCGGGGACTGGAGATGACGTTGGTTGGGGAGGTGGGATGCACAGGCGGAGAGGCGAGTGGGTCCTGGAGTCAGCTGGCCACAGACGTCCCTGGAAGCCCTTTTCCCCTCCCCTGGCTCACACGCCTTCCTCTGTCCCTGCAGCATCGTTCTTTTCCCGGTTCCGTCTCCCTTCTTCCCACCTGGGCCCCATCCCTGCCTCTCTCCGTAGCTCCGTATCCCTTTCCGTTGGAAGAAACAATTTCCATCTCCTCCATCTTTGCTGTTCCCGTTTTCCGTCCCCCGTCCCTTCCTTGTCTCGTGTTGTCCTCAGTACCATGTTCTCTCCTTTCCCCCTTCCTTCCTCCCCATCCCTGGTCCCCTCCATCCCTCTTCTCCCTTCCCCTTCCACGATCTCCACTTCCCATCCTGCCTGGACCTTTCCTTCCTCCTCCTCCTGCCCTTCCTCCTTCTTCCCCGCTCCTGTGACCGCTTCACCCTCTCAGCTTCCCTCCCTGACCTTTACTCCCCTCCTCAGTATCCTCCAGCTGCCGATCTCCTCTGCGCCCCCCAGTCCATTCCTTCAGGACTAGCCCCCTTCATCTGCTTCCTCTTCACCTTTCTCTTCCCTTCTCACGCCTCACCAGCCTTCCCTGTCTCAGGCCATCATGCCTTCACATCTCTCCCCACAGCCCACTTCCCCAATCCCTTCCCCAGACTCTCCCACCTACTCCCCTGTTATTCTCTGAGAGGGTTTAATGTCCAGATTTAGACCCAGAATCCAGAGGACACCAAGTGTCATATCCTCATTCACTGGGGAGCCTGCTGCCGCCGCCTGGATCCACCACCCTCAGCTCTGAGAACGTGTCCTCCTCTTTCAAAACCATCCATCCCGATTCTCCCAGGACTCGTTACCCAGGAGAGCTACATTTGAGGGGGTGGCCTCTCCCCAACTCCACCTCCCCTCAGAGGGCACCTATGCATTTGGATGATGGAACATTGAGCAAATATTATATACTGTAGTTTTCCTCCCGCCCACCTCCTCTCTCTTTCCTTCCATCCCTCCATCTCCTGTTCCCCTGCTCCTGAAGACGAGATTCCTGGGGCCATTCAATCATAAGAGAAAGGCCTCAGACAACAAGTGGGGTGGGCAGGCGGGGATGCTCCCCCGTGCAACCACACACGTTCACACACTCACTCAGATTGACTTCCTCTTCCCTCCCCCACTCAGACTCCCTCCCTCCCTCGGTAGGTGCTCAAGGAATCACAAGGTTCTTGGCTCTAAATTAAGATCTAAGAAAAGCTAGGAGCTGTGGGCAGAGGAAGTGAGACGGAAGGAAGCCAGAGAAGTGAGAGTAGACCCTGGGGGGGGGGGGGGTAACAGGGACCTGGGAAGTTGTGTAGATAGGGGCTGGGGACTAGACAGGGGACCACTCTGGGGGTTCCCCTCCCCGCTCCCCACCCCCCCGCAAGAGGATGCTAGGCAGCCGTGGCTCCTGAGTGGCAGCAGCATAGCTGGCAGCCACAGCTGGGAGGGGAGATGGAGGTGAGTTGGTGGATGAATGAGCTGGGGAAGTACTCAGGGCAGGGTTGGGATGTGACGACCCCTCTCTCCCCCAGTAAAGGCTGAAAATCTGGGTCATCTCTGAGGAAGATCTCGGACATGGAGTCCAGAATGTGGTAAGTCTGGCCCAGCAGGGGAAGCTTGGAAGCCACTTTCCCTGGGGTCTTGGCCCTTTCCCTCCTAGGCCCACCCGGGGCCTTCCATCCTGAGGGCTAGACCCTAGGAAGATGGGAAATGAGACCAGTCTTCCCAAGGCCCACCTACTTTTTGCACAGAGTCTTGGAGGGAGGCGGCCTGTCCTCTGCACACATAAGCCCAAGATGGCCTTGGTTTCACCCGCTCTCTCTCCCTTCCCGCAGGCCTGCGCTGCTGCTGTCCCATCTCCTCCCTCTCTGGCCACTGCTGTTGCTGCCCCTCCCACCGCCTGCCCAAGGTTCCTCCTCCTCCCCTCGGACCCCACCAGCCCCAGCCCGGCCCCCCTGTGCCCGGGGAGGGCCCTCAGCCCCACGCCATGTGTGCGTGTGGGAGCGAGCACCTCCACCAAGCCGCTCCCCGCGGGTCCCAAGATCACGTCGGCAAGTCCTGCCGGGCACCTCGCCCCCGGCCACCCCATCAGGCTTTGAAGAGGGGCCACCCTCATCCCAGTACCCCTGGGCTATTGTGTGGGGTCCTACAGTGTCTCGAGAGGATGGGGGGGACCCCAACTCTGCCAATCCTGGATTTCTGCCCCTGGACTATGGTTTCGCAGCCCCGCATGGGCTGGCCACCCCACACCCCAACTCAGACTCCATGCGGGGTGATGGAGATGGGCTTAGCCTTGGAGAAGCACCCGCCACCCTGCGGCCAGTCCTGTTCGGGGGCCGCGGGGAAGGTGAGTGGGAGTCGGGGAGGTTGGTAGGGATTTGGGGGTGGGGAGGCTGGCTGAAGACTCTAAAGGAAGCAACAGAGGTCCTCCTGCCTGTTAGCTCCTTCCACAAATGTGTCGGGCACTAACGCTGGCACAGGAGGCCGAGACCAAGATGCATCTGAGCCTCAGAGGAGCTCAGGTCCACTGGAGAAGACAGATGTGTAAACACTCGGGGATGAGTCAACGTAATACATTCTCTAGTGGAGGTGTGCACAGCATGTTGTTAGGCAGAGAGAGAAGGGAGAGACTACTTCTGCCTGGGGATCAGGACACCCTCCAAGAACTGACATTTAAGCGGGACCTTGGAAACAGTGGGAGTATTCCAGGCAGAGGAAATGAACGAGCCCTTCAGGGTGACATCTCGCCTCGGGGAGCGCTGAGACGGGGCCAGTGGTCTGGGGGTGGGGCCAGGGTGGAGATGGACGTTTCCAGCCCCTAGTTTCTGTGCAGAGAGAGAAGATCTCTGTGACCTTGGAACCTCCTCCTCATCCCATATATATAGAAGATTTGGGGAAGTGGAGAAAAAGGATTTGGGAGGAAAAGAGCTGAAAACTCTGCGGAAAGCCGATGATAAAAATAAAGCGGGGAGGCTCCAGAGAAGCAGAAAGAGTTGGGCAATGTGGCTTCAAACGGCAACGCTCCAACCCAATCTCCAGCCTCTCTCAGCTCCCTCCACCTCAAGCCTCCCTAAAAATTTCTCCCTACCCCAAGCAGGTGTGGACCCTCAGCTCTACGTCACAATTACCATCTCCGTCATCATTGTTCTCGTGGCCACTGGCATCATCTTCAAGTTCTGGTAAGCTGGGGTGGGGGGAGGAGATGCTGGCATCCCCATCAATGTTTGGCTACATTTGGCTGGAAGGAGGGAAGGAGCCAGGGCGGCGGTTTTGCTGGCGGTGGGATAGGAAGTGGTGGGTTAGGGCAAGACTTTGGGAAAAGGTAGGAAGGATTCGGGTGGGGGAAGCTCTGAGAAATGAGTGCAGATCCCTTCTGGGGAAACACAAGGGTGATGGGAGAGGGGGGGAGTCATTTGTGTGCACGGGGTTTGGTGGCCAGCCCTTGTCCCCGTATCCTGCACGACCCATTCTGCAGAGCCCCTTCTTAAGGCTGCCTGGGGAGGAGGGAGAAAAATCTGAGCTTCCTTTGCACACACTTCATATCGGGTCGCTCAGTCCTTCCCACTTGACTGCAAGAATCATTAGACTCAGGCGTCCAGGTCATTAGCTGACTTTGAACTAGAACTAAAGCTGCCAGGCGCCTGCTGCGGAGGTTTGAAATGGCTCTGCTGGGTATGCGTGGGGGAGAGGTGGTTCTGGGGGACTCTGTGTGTCTGTGGGGAGGAGCTACTCATTCTGTGGATCTGAACCAGGCGAGAGGGTGGCTTAGATTCCCGAGCCCCCTGGCGGGGAGAGGAAGTGGTTTTGTGGACGCGGTCTCAGGACACGGGGCTTAGGGACCTGTTAGAGGCTGGTTTCTCTGCCATAGGATGTTGCGGGTGCCTGAGGGAGGCTAGGGGTGGCCAGCGCTGGAAGCCCAGGTTGGGGGCTTCCTGAGTGTGTGAGAACCTCTTTCCTTCCGGGGCACCAGCTGGGACCGTAGCCAGAAGCGGCGCAGGCCCTCTGGGCAGCAAGGTGCCCTGAGGCAGGAGGAGAGCCAGCAGCCCTTGACAGACCTGTCCCCAGCCGGGGTCACTGTGCTGGGGGCCTTCGGGGACTCGCCCACCCCCACCCCTGACCACGAGGAGCCCCGAGGGGGACCCCGGCCTGGGATGCCCCAGCCCAAGGGGGCTCCAGCCTTCCAGCTGAACCGGTGAGGGCAGGGCAGAGGGCTGGGAGGGCGGGCAGGGGAGGCACCTCGGGGCTGCGACTGTGGGATTGGGGCGCTCCCTCCCGGGCGGGTGGAAAGGAGGCAGACCTGCCCCCCCACCCCGGGAGACTGGACCCCTCCTCGCCGGGGCACCCTTCCATCTCCCGCTGTCTGTGGATCTGCGTCCTGTTCTCATGCTGCCATTTAACTCCAACTCTGCCCTCCTAAACTTGATCCCTTTTATTTCTTGGACTGCCCTCTCGATTCTGGCCTGCCTCTTGGTTCCTGACGGTGCCCTTTCCCTTTTCCTCTCAGGATTCCCTTGGTGAATCTGTGATCCCCCCCAAGCCTGGGCTGCCACCAAGCAGGGGGCCAAGGGGCCGGCACAGCCCCCATCCCGCTGAGGGCAGGGCGGCCGTGGGCGCCTCGGAACACTCGCTAGCCCGCGGGTGAGCGCACCTGCTCAGCCTCCTTTAGGTGGGGGCCTCACATATCTGTGGCTTTTGGCCCCCGGCCCCGCCCTGGCACACTCACATGAGAGCCTTGCACACTCACCTCTCCCCTCACGAGCCACTGCACACACTCATGCTCTTGTACGGCCAGTCTCCCTAGCCACGTCTCTCCCCTCCGCGGATCCCTCGCGTCCTCCCTTTCGTCTCACACTGTTCCCTTTGTCTTCTCCCCCGTCCCACCCATCGCTCAGTGGCCCGTCACTCAGAGGTCAGTGGGTGACTCTCGTGGACTCTCGTGTGCATGTCGCGGCCCCGCGCCGTGGCGTTGTGTGTCATGCTCACACTCTCGCCTCACGAACACTCACTGATTGAGTTTCTGTGGCCCCTGCATGCTGCCTCGGAGGTGGGTGGGAGGTGAGCTGGGGGCTCCATGGGCCTCCATCTGTCGCGGTCCCATCCCGCTCCGCGTCACGTGTTTCGCTGTCTCCCCCATCCCGCTCTGAGGGCTCCCTGTGGGAATGGAAGTACTGAGGGCGCAAACTCCCACCCCCTCCACTGCTAAATTCTGTTGTCTGGGAGATGGCTTTTGGGGAGTCACCCGCTGCACTACATGAGAAAGGGGCTCCCATGTGCCCTCCCCTGCTTCCCAAGTCCTTCTGTCTCGTCTGTCCTGGCTGTCTGTGTGTGTCACTCTGGAATTCAGAGCCCCCTGAGCCAGTCCTCCACTTGCCGGCCTCCCTGAGGGCCTCCGTAACTCCACCTAGGCTGCCAGGGACCGGAGCCAGCTGGTTCAAGGCCATCGGGAGCTCTGCCTCCCAATCCGCCCCTCCATCCCTCCCTCCCTCCTTGGTTCCTCCACTCTCCCTCCTTTTGCACCGCCCCCCCCTCAGGTTTGTCCTGACTCCTCATGGCTTTCCCACCTTCCTTCCTACTTCCCTCTCTTACCTGGCTCCTATGCTGTGATATATATTTTTGTATTATCTCTTTCTTCTTGTGGTGATAATCTTGAATTCTTGTGGGATGTAAGTTTCAAAATTTTCAAATAAAGCCTTTGCAAGATACCTGAGTCCCCTGGTTCTGCCTTATGAGCCCCACAGAGAGAAGAGGAGGAGGGGCGATGGGCAGCTAAGAGGGAAGAAAAGAAGGATGGGGGGGAGTGCGGGTAACCCCTCCGGACCCGATGTGATCTGGCCTGCTCTGACCCGGGGTTGGGATTCGGGGGCTTTGACTCGGGATGGAATGGAAGGAAGAGACTCTGAAGGGGGCAGTCTTGACAAGGAGCAGCCGGAGCAAGCGAGAAACCGGAAGAGTGGTTTGTTAATTGCTAGAGAAGGTCAAGAGAGACCACGAAAAAGGAGGTAGAAGAAAAGGGAAACTTACGTAGAAGCACAGGCGACGGCGCAAGCAAGGAAAGGAAGAGGAGAGCGCGGATAGACACGTGGAGGTTGAAGGGCAAAAGGAGAAGGAAAAATGGAGCAACGGGCAAGCGGTGAGAGGGAGCCGCAGTGAAGAGGCTGGCTGCCCTGCCTGCTTTATTTGCAGCCTTGCTCCCTCATCCGCCCCCGCCCACAGCTGCCCCCAGAAGCCCCGCGGTTAGCTCTCGTTAGCTTTCCCCGCTCTGCCCTCTCTGAGAGGCACTGCTGGGGTGTGGGCGTGGAATCGAGGGGTGCGTTTGGAGGAGGGAAAGCAGGCTGCCCAGCTGGGATCAGTCACCTCTGAGCCCCCAGCTCTAGGTCTGGCTGTCGCAACAGCCCTGCAAAAACCCACACGGCAGCCTCTCAGCTGTTGCTAGGTTCCGTTGCCATGGTAACCACCCAGGTCCCATTTCTCCCCCCACCCCCATCTGTGCCCCACTTGCTCCCTGGAAATGGGGGCGCTCCAGGGAGGAGAGGAGACGGTCACGTGCAAGAGGGGGGCTGCCCTGGCCTGTGTTGGCCTCCATGTGTTTATTTCTGCAGTTAGAATCAGGAATGTCCATGCATCTGTAGGTGGGTGCTGTAGGGGTTGGGGCGCTTTACTGTGTACTCAAGTGAAGTGTGGCTGAGTCCACGAAGCACACAACAGTGAGCGAGGTGGAGGGAGTGTATTTCTCAGGATCAGAGCTGTTTGTGGGTTCGGGTCATCAGACTCCCTAAGAAAAAGAAGAAAGAAGCAGACCCGGGCCAAGGAGTGATGAACCAGCTAAACTCAGAGGTGCGAGGCAAACACGCTGCTGAGGCGGGCTCAGCGTCAACCCAGTGGGACCTGAAGAGACCCCAGCCTGAAGCTGGTGGAAGGGAGAGGGCTGGATGAGACCTGAGAGTGCAGGAAGAGGTGCTGCTGGGATGGGCTGGAGGCAGTGAGGGACGGACCTGAGGAGGAGGGGGAGGAGACTGACGGGAGAGGAAGCCTCATTGCCCTTTCCCTTCCTTCCCCACAGGAATCTAGTCCTTGTCAGGTGGGGGTTGGGGGGAAGAGGAGGCGCAGAAGGGGAAGAGCTGAAGTGCCCGGACAGCACATGTCTCTTATCACCTTCCTCTTCAGAGGGATGGTGTGACCCCAGGGCTCATCCATATTCAAAAGGCACACATGAAGGTCCCTAATGAAGAGGGACTTAATTATCACCTGATTAGACTGCTGTTTCCCTAAATTTAAATAAATTAAAATACACCAGCAAGACACAGGAAATTCTTACCTGTTCCTTCTCCCTAAATGCCCTCCTTCCCCATGGAAAGTCAGATGGCAGGGAGAGACAGAGGAGAAAGATGTCCAAGTCTTCTGAGTTGTCCTAAAGGAATGATCCCAAACTAAATCCCATTGTTATGCTAACCAGGAAGAGTCAGGAGGCCCTGGGGAAGGATCCTAACTTTATCTCATGTAGTGTTGAAACTGAAACTATGGGGCCTCGGGAGGTCCTCAGAAGGCTCCAGGTGGCAAAGGAGTCACTGCTTAGTCACAGACCAAGAACACAAACAGTGGCCATACTACCCCTTTGCTTCTTGGAGGCCACCCATCACTACTGGGACCAGCATCTCTCATCTGTATGCTTTCTTTGCCTCCTGAGCTGTGCATCAAATGACTAAGCCAGGCTTCTCTTAAGCATTTTTCTGGAATGCTTACCATTGTGGCTCAGACCAAACCAGGGAGTGGGGAAGCCCCCAGGAGGAGGGATCTCCCAGGCAGAGCTCAGGGTGTGGAAGTGATTCAAGATGGAAACAGAGTGCCAGCTGGAAAACCCCAGGCTAAAATTAACAGCCCTCCTCCCCCTACGCCCCACATTTATCTCTCTAAAGCTTTTCTCTAAGGAGTTCAAAGCACTAAAACTTGCTTCTTATAGCAAGGGCAGCAGCAGGGTTGACAATTGGAGACACCGAGGCCCGGGGGGTGCCAGTTATTGTAAATAGGAGAAGAACAGAAAGAGAACCAGAACTTATAGTGATTACCACCATTTTGCTCCCACTTTTCTATCTCTGCCCCCAAAGTCAAGGTTTCTCAAATCATCGATCTCTAACCCATACAGCAACTACGTCTGGTCACATCTGCGCCCTTAAGACCCTTATCCTATTGTGTCACTATTGGGTTGACACAGACAGGTTACAGAGTCCCAAAATGTGATAAAGAGAGCGGACGCTTTTAAAAAGATACAAATACATATCTTCTACTTAAACATTTAATTGGAATTCTTATTTTTAGGTGTCTTTTGCTACTTCCTGGGGAAGCTGTGACCTTGGGGAAAATCACTTAAGTCTTCAGAGTCTTACGTTCATTATATGTAAAATTTGGCATTACAGTTATTCCTATCGGGGTTATTTTGATCTCTAAGCAAGGAACTATTACTGTTAATAGGCACTTTGATTCTGTTTCACTCAAAATAGAGCTGAGCCCAGAGGGATTCTGGTCAGATCTGGGACAGGCTGGTGGCAGCATTCATTTACTCAAATAGCATGTATTTATTTAGCATCTACTGTGTGCTCAACAAAGCAGTGGGAGGGTACCATGTATGAGACAGTTTCTCCCGAGTTGCTGACAAACTTGCTGAAGATCACATATATGAAATAGTTAAAACAGCCAAAAAAAAAAAAAAAGGTACGGACTAAATGCTGTGGAAATTCGGAGAACGAGACCGTTGGAGCAATCAAGGAAGGCTTCCTGAAAGAGTTCACATTAATTGTTCATTGATGCAACAAACGTTTACCAACTGCTTACTAAGTGCCAGGCTCTGAGGATACAGCAGCGAACAATTCAGAGTCCTTGCCCTCGTGGGGCAGATATTCCAGTGAGAAGAGGAGGACATCCAACAATATAGAATCAGGTAGAGGTGAGTGCTATATTTAAAAGTAAAGCCGGGTGAGTAGGAGATAAAGATGTGGAAGAGGGCCACAAGAACTTAGAGACCAAAGCAAAGAGAGTAAGGGGTGTGGTTAGGCAGGGGTCGGATTCTGAGGCGGGGGGGGGGGGGCGGTTAATTAGTCACGCTTTGGGCCTAAGGAGGGACCTCAGAAAACTACTGACACATCCTTTTCCTTTCTTTCATATTTAAAGCATTGAGACCTTCTGGAGAGTATGTGAGAAAAAAGAATGGTAACTCCCTACGTCTGCCTATCGCCCCTTGAGGGAAGGGAACCAGGACCCGTCTTTTAAGAATCCATACCGCCCCTCGTACCTTGATGCATAATTCATGAACCTGTCGCGTTTCCACCCTCCCACTTCCCCTGAAGTCCCTTCCGGAAGCCCGGAACCGCAGTCTTGAAGGTTCGGCTCCTGCCCTTAGAGCAGAACCCACCTTCACTTCCGCTGTGGCGTCACATCCCTGGAGGGTATACCGCGTCCCCGGGCAGAAGCTACTTCCGCCCCTACTGTCGTAACTTCCGCCCTGAGTATGCTGGAGCGCTAACCGCGCCGGATGTGCTCTAGCTGCTCCCGGAAGTGACTCGACCTTTGCATTTTCACCCCCCCTTTCCCCATTGCCGCCCCCCAACATTGCTATTTCCCTCCCTCCCCCCTTTTCGTTTCCGGCGCTCCCGCCTTCTCTCAGCCGCGGCTCAACTCCGAGCCAGTGGGGGGAGGGAGGGAGGGAGGGAGGGGGCGTGGAGGAATCGGGGTTCTCGGGAGCACGAGCTGCGGCACCACTTCCGGGTGAGTGTTAGGGGAGGGAGGGAGGGAGGGGGCCACCCACTGCCTAGCGCCCCCGCCCTGCGGGTGTCTCGCGCACGATCCGTGCGTGTGAGTGTGTGGGTCTGCCTCGCGCCTAAAGTGCGTGCCCGCGCGCTCGCCTGGCGCTATCCCCCTCCCCTCGCCCCCTCCGGGTCCTCCCACCGCACTCTGCTCCCTCCTTCCCAGCAAACGCCGCCCCTCCCGCTCTCTGGCTCCGGCTCTGGCGCCGCCGCAGCCGTTGCCGCCGGGTGAGTCTCGCGCCGCTGCAGCCGGCGCGCGCCGAGCTCTCTGCTCCTTCCCCCTCCCCTTTTCCTTGGGGGGGGGGCGGGGAAGGGGGGGTCCACGATGGGACTGTACGTGTGTCCGTCCCGGAACCGGAAGTGGTTGTGGAGGAGCGGGCGATGGGGAGGAATGGGGGGGTTTAGGGGGCGGGTGTCTGTCTGGTGGGTGGCAGAGTTCAGCTCCCCGGAGAGGAAGGAGGGGCGTCCCAAAGAAGGGTCTTAGAGGAAGGGGTGGTGGGCGACCTCAGGAGAAGGCGCCCAGGGGCTGTCTCAGGGCAGCGAAGGTGTTTGGGGGACAGCCGGGGTCTCCAGTAGCTAGACCACTGTGCTGAGGGAGGTACTTCTTGGCGCAGGGCCTTGGGTAGGCAGGGGCGAAGTCCTCGCGGCGGGGGGGGGGGGGGGGGCCAGGGGAGGTGCCTGGGCCTGAACTGGCACTGTGCCTGACACAAGGGCTTGTGCATCCCCCCCGGGTCCTCAGCTTTGCCTTCTGAGCCAATCCTTGGGAGGCAGGGACGCTTCTCTTCTTCCAGCTCTTCTGTTCTCTAACCGTCCCCACACACCCCCGCCCCCGCCTCCGGTTACCTGCGGCCCCGGGAGACCAAGAAGAACCAGTGTCTGAGCCCAGGGGTGGACCCCACGCACTGGTGGTAGAGTTCATCTTAGTTGCTGGGAATTGGATGTATTTCCCTTGTATCCACATAGCGGGTGGCCCTGCACTGCTGTCGTTCTGTCCTTGCATCTTTGGATGGTTAGTCGGGGGTCCGCCTGCTTTCTGGACTGAGTGCTGATGGTCAAAGAATTCCTGAGGTTCTCCACAGTTCTCCGGTGGCTGCACCCTTACCGGCCCCTGTAACCCCGACAATTTGTTTACAGAAAGTTCAGGAGCCCTGGAAAGGACAAGGAATAAGACGACAGGAGGAAGAGAGAGAGAGGGTAAGACAATTTGGGGTTAATGGCTTTTCCAGTTTTGGGGGGCGAAGGGGTCATAATCAAATGGCCCTTTTGCGGACAGCGTGACAGAATTGTTCAAGTAATAGCAATTGTAATACTGGTATTTGCTGTAGGAGAAAAATCAGCCTCTTCGTATTACCTTTGAGGATACCCAGGAAGTTTTGTGCAAAAGTTGGCACTGTACCCCATCACCTTCCATGCCCACCAGTCCTCAACAAGAATGAGTTGTGAGATGCTCAAGTGAACTCACTAAGCAGTGTTGCACTGTGTCCAAAGGAGAAATTTATTCTGCTTTGGAGATAAATGGGCCCTAGTTGCCATTGTAGCCTTTGTGGCATAGCTAATGGAATGGCTTTCTCGTGTTTGGAACAAGCAGAACTGAGTTTAGAGTGGAGTTTGTATCCTTAACGTTGCATCAGTGTTTGGAGTGGACCTGGTGAGTGATTAGAATCCGTGGTGTGATGTTATTTGAATTTGACGTGGCAGGGTGAAGTTTGGGGGAAAAAAACTGATTCGTGGGTAGTTTGGAATAAAATGGATAAAACTGTATGGAGTAGACTCCAGAAGTAGCTCTGGAAGAATTCAGAATATGAGGTTTGATGGTGATTGAGTTTTAGGTTGCCTGAGAATGACAGTATATCAACCCAAGAGAGTTTGAGTTCAGAGCTTATAATCTTAGAGGTGTCTTCTGAGAACCAATTCCAGGCTGGTTTATAAAATTTATTCCCCATAGGCTTCTGAGCCGAGTTGGTGATTAAATATTAGGTGCATATTCCCTCTTCTCCAGACTTTTTTTTTTTTGGTTTGTTTTTTCTTTCCTGCCTCACAATGCGCAGGTCCGTCAGTTAATAGTGGAACGGGCAGGACAAGGGGAACCACTATGGCGTTCTCCCTGCAGGGTGCAGGTACAGTGGTCCAGTGGTGCCCAGGGTAGAAGGTGCTGGCTCAGATTGCCAGCTTTGTGGTGGTAGTGGTCCTGTTGGTCTTTTTGGGCATGGTGTGATGGTTTTTCCCAATAGAATTGGGATAAACCTGTTCTCAGTTATTTTGTACTTGGGAGAGTTCACAGTAGCAAGTCCCCAGATCCTATTGGGATGGCCCTTCTCGAATGCCCTTAGGACCTGAGAAAAATATTTGTTTCCTAACTGAGGAGAAATGGTCCTGTGTGTTTCCTCACTTCAAGTCCTTAGCTAATATTGCAACCTTTCTGCAGTTGTGCATTTTGGAACAGTTTTTTTCAATAGAGTGTCCGAGATCCATGTGTCAAGTTCTTTCCTTTTTTCTTTTTCTAAATAATTTTTTTAGTTTTGACTGCGTTGGGTCTTCGTTGCTGCGCGCAGGCTTTCTCTGGTTGCGGCGAGCGGGGGCTACTCTTCGTTGCAGTGTGTGGGCTTCTCACTGCGGTGGCTTCTCTTGTCGCGGAGCACGGGTTCTAGGCACGCGGGCTTCAGTAGTTGTGGCTCGAGGGCTCTAGAGCGCAGGCTCAGTAGTTGTGGTGCACGGGCTTAGTTGCTCCGCGGCATGTGGGATCTTCCCAGAGCAGGGCTTGAACCCATGTCCCCTGCATTGGCAGGTGGATTCTTAAACACTGCGCCACCAGGGAAGCCCCTCCAGTTCTTTCTGTAGTGGAATTTGAGTTGGTTGTTCTTTGCATCTCTCTTTCTTGTTAGTGCTTTTAGTTGGTGATTAGTAAGCTGCGGGCTATAGATCTGATACTTTTGGGTAGTTCCTTTATAATTATGTGGTCTCTATGTAATTTCTGCCAATTGTCACGAATAGTCCTCATCACATGGAAGTGTTTCTCTAACTCTCCTCAGGAGTACTTTGAGCATTTTATTCTTTTTCTTCTGTGTGTTGTCTCCATCTCAATTCCATGTGCCTTATGAATTTTTTAGGGGTGTGATACTCTTCCATCCTCTACCCAAGTAGAAATTTAGGAGAGTCGTAAATTCCTCAGAGTCATTTACTGATGTAGGGCCTAAACCTAGATTCTGGAAGCTTTGATTCCTCGGTCCATCCTCTGGCTACTAAATTGGGTTGGTGTATTTCACGATTTCCTAAAGGCTGGTTGTGTGAGAGAATGTTATTTTCTTGAGAAAAGAAAACCATGCTTTATTTTGGGGAAAAAAATGTAAAAATTGTAAGTACCAGGAAAGAAGTGGTGGTCTTCAGTACTTCTGCGAAAACTGCAATGCTGGAGGCAGTGATGTCTTTATCCCTGGATGGCCGGTAGCACTGGGAAAGGATGAACAGATGGACAGAGCTCTGGTGCAAGAGTTCAAGTCCTCCTATGTGTTTCATGGACATAACTTAATATTGTCTTTTTTCTTCACCTTCTCAGTCTTCCAAGATTTCTTTTGAGATTGGAAAAGGAGTATGTAGTTCCTGAACCTCTTGAAAGGAAAATGCTGTCCAACTTAATTATAGTAAACGTCCCTTTTTATTGGAGAACAGCAGAGGCATGGTGCGGTAGTAAAGTTGGAATTAGAACCCAGATTTTCAATCTGCCAACATCATCTTTCCACCTACTGTGTTCTTCCTTCTCTCCTGAGCTTTGGGGCTATAATAGAAGCCTGCCTCTTCCTTCCCAGTCTAGGGTGAACCCCTTCTGGTTTGTTTTTAATGTGTTGGCATAATCATCAAAACTGATGCTCTGTGGGGAGTTCCCTGGTGGCCTAGTGGTTAGGATTCGGTGTTGTCACTACCATGGTCTGGGTTCTATCCCTGGTCGAGGAACTGACATCCCGCAAGATACGCGGCATGGCCAAAATATAAAACAAACAAAAGAAAACTGGCACTCTGTGTAGAGGTGAAGTTTCCCTGTAATATCATTGCTTTCTTCGGGTTTTAAGAATGTTCGTATGTGCGTACCTGGATGTCAGGATGGTTTGGTGGGCGTTCCTCCATGCGTAATAGAGAGTTGAAAGGAGAAGTGGTAAGACAACAGTTGGCAGGTATTTGAGTGAGCTGGTGCCAGGGCACCCTGTGACACAACCCCAGGGGGCGCCATTTACATCACGTTCTGGCATCAGGACAGTGTTGACCCTTTCTCCGGTGTCATCCTGCAGGCGGCTATTGCTTCCAGTTGGGCAAGCAGGGCTCCCCGTGCACCCCCTTTTGGGCTGATGTATTTATCAGGAGCCACAGACACGTTTATCATTTCGTCCTGGGAGCGGCTGTGGTTCTGATCTTCAGCTTTGTTCTTTTAGGAACCAAAGCAGAGTGAGAGACGGTATCCAGGGAGGTGGGGGGCCTTTCCTTCTATTTGCCCCTTCTGGACAGTCTGGCCTTTTAATTCAGACCCCATCATTCTAAAATCAGTTATCTTGGTGGCCAGGTGAGGTTTCACTGGATGTGGACAGAGAATATCATCTTTCACTGCATTTTGCTGTCATTGAAAACTTCGTTTTTGGTGTTTGCTTTTTTTTTTTTTTTTGGCAGCCATGCTGTGGCTTGTGGGATATTAGTTCCCTGACCAGGGATTGAACCTGGGCCCTTGGCAGTGAAAGTGTGGAATCCTAACCACCGGACCACCAAGGAATTCCCTGAAAACTTCATTGTTGAAAGCATTTATTGAGAACTACCTGAAAAGTATATAGTCCATTTCTGGAAATAGTCTAAATTTTGATTTGTGAATCAAGCCCCAGCATCAGAGAGCATGTACTTGAGTTGGTCTCTTGTAGGACCCTTTTCTAGCTTGCTCTTTGGTCCTGGGTTCAGATCCCTGTTCTGCTGTTTACTGTTTGCCTCCAGTTTCCTCATTTGAAGAATGGGTAACACAACATTATAAATCAACTATATTTCAGTAAAATGTTTTTTTAAAGAGAAAGAAAAAAGAAAAATGGGGATTGCACTCTCCTGCTTCATAGAATTGTTGTGGGATTAAATGGTGCGACGCTTGTAAAGTGCTCAGAACAGTACCTTGAACACAGTGGGCTCTTAATAGATGCTAATGGTGGTGGTGATATTGTCCTCCAAGTCACTTCGTGCCCCTTTGTAACAACCTACAGGCCATGTTTGACTCAGAAACTGCTTCCCCTGAGCCCCTGGCAGGACACTAAGAATGGATGTAGTTTGGGCATGGGGAGGAGCCTTGTTCGCCAGAATCCTGAGGACAGCCTTATTTTCAGGCTCTCAGTTCCTCCCTCCTAAATTTTCACATCCGTAATGCATTTACTTCCTTGTCTCTTTAGGGGGATATTATGATTAGATCCTCCTTTCCTTTACTCTCCAGCCTGATTCTCTACTGCATTTCCACCACAGCCGCCACCCTTGTCGATTTCATGCCTCTCAGCTAGAAGGTTAGAGGGATGGGGCTGTGGGTCCCAGTTGGAGCCCTTGGCTTGGCTTTCAGTGTCTGTATGCGAAGTCTGCTGCCACTCGGTTCACCAAGTATGGCATTGCCTACTGGGTGCTGGGTCCTGTCTTAGAACCTGGGGGCAGTTCAGGATGTAGCCCCTGCCTCCCCCAAAGCTGGGCAAGATCGGGTCCCCTTACACTGTGATCTCACTGTTTCTCAACGTCCATTGCCTCCGGAGGGCCTGAGGCTCAAGGCCCTTTATAAAGCTGGCAGGGAGCTAGGTGGCACCCGTGTGGAGAGTGTCTGGTTTTACTGTGTTTATAACTTGGGAAGCAGGATTGGTCTGTGCCTGACCCTCAGGGCATTTAAAGTTGATCCTCATTTGTATGAAGCTGTGGTAGCCACAGATTTGCTCCTCTACTTTGCTGCTTCTGGGGAAAAATAGGCTGAAATTCAGTTCTGCTTCCCTTTATAGGTTTTATGAAAATTCAGAGTGTTGTTCAGTAGAGCAAAAAATGTGATGAGGTTTCTGGAGAAGGACCAGGAACACCGTTACATTTAGAGTGAGATCTTTTGCTTCACCTCCTTTGCTGAAGAACTTTCCTGGTTTCCTTAGTCACTGCTTGAGACCCAGTTTCTCTGCCCATCTCTTAGAATCCCTGGTGTCCGCCTCCAGCGTGTCCTCAGTGGGACCATGTGTGTGACCAGGCTACAAGTCACAGCGTCCTGTGGTCCTTCTGCCCCTCCTGGAGCTTGGCCGCTCTCAGCCCGGAGCAGCACCGCGGTGTTAATGTTTATTCCCTCCCTTCCCCTTCCCACCCGTGTCCTCCTCCCGCTTCACCTGCCTCTGCCAGCCTGGATCTCTCCTGGTCCAGGCTTTTGGGAAGCTACTCTGGACCAATAGCCTGCAATTAAGCCTTGTTAGGAGAAGCGATCAGAGTATGAAAATGAGTGGTGGGATGCCTGCGTTCCGGACCCATCTGTGACTTGCAACATGATTCTGAGGGATTCCTTTTCTTGCTCCTTATTCTTCCCTCCCCAGGTTTTAAGCTTACTTGTCATCCGTGTACAGAGGAAAACTTGAACTCTTAGAGGTATAGTGTTTGAGAACTACAGAGGAGTCTGGTAATGTGTGTGTGTTCTGACCCACCATTGTCCCTGTTCTAAATCCCTTTAGGTGGAGATCTGGGGTGCTGGTGCTGGAAACAGTCCCCCCTTTTTTTTTTGGCCGTGCCATGTGGCTTGCAGGATCTTAGTCCCCCGACCAGGGATCGAACCCAAGGCCTCGGCAGTGAAAGCGCAGAGTCTTAACCACTGGACCGCCAGGAAACTCCCTAGAACCCCTTTTAAAACTGGTAACTCCTAGGTTCTTACTGGTCAGTCCAGTGTGTGTGGTACCCAGTGCAGCATCACAGATGTTCTCAGACCTTGGTGGGATCCATGGGGCGTGGTCCCCAGATATCATCTGGTACCCCAAAGACCTTGATTCTGATTCTCGCCAATTTCATTCTTTAATTCTCTTGGACATTTTGTATTCTGGCCTAGAACCTTTTCAGGCTACAGGGAACTATAGACATACCAGTTGGACCCCTTGAAATTGTTTATTTCAAGGAAGATGGATTTGAGGGGTGAAAGGAGAGGAACAATGACAGGTACCCTGGCTGTTTTCAGGCCGATCGGTGACCTGCTTTGTGTGGACCTTGGGTCCGAGCCTTCCTCTCTCAGGACTTCAATTTCTCTTTCTGTCAGCCAAAGAAAGAAATACCACTTCTGTTTATTTGGGGTACAGGAAACATTGTGTGGGTAAATGAGATGTGTGTAAGTTCTTTCACCAGCATCTGAACTGGGATAGCCTCTGTTGGATGGGGATGTAGTGGTGAGTGGCTCTGACCAGAGGGACTAATATGCTAGATCCTGAGGCCTTGACTCCTCACTCCCAGCCCTGGGGGAAGAGACCCGGAGCTCCTCAGCGCCCCTTCGCCCTTGCTCAGCTGCTTCAGATGATTCCTGAGTGTGATGTGGTCTCGTTTCCTTCTTCAGGTAGAATGGAAGAATCTCACTTCAATTCTAACCCGTACTTCTGGCCTTCCATCCCCACGGTCTCAGGACAGGTACGTGGTGTTTGGTTTTTTGCTTCTGCTCCACTGGGTACTTTTTTCAGCTCTGAGTAGCAAGTCCTGTTACCGTGGACACTGAAGCAAGATAAATCCCATGCTGTTTCGCCAGGCCCCCCATCGTTGAGAATTACACAGCGTTTCTGTTCAGCTTCTCTCTGGAAGCACAGATATTAACCACCCGCCTTTTGATCCCCACAGAGGATGGACAGTGTGAGGTGCCGAGGGAGCAGACAGACTCGGGACTCTCCCTCAGAGGCCACTGTCCCGTTCCTTTTCTTTCAGATTGAGAACACGATGTTCATCAACAAGATGAAGGACCAGCTGTTGCCAGAGAAGGGCTGTGGGCTGGCTCCACCCCACTACCCCACCTTGCTGACAGTGCCTGCCTCGGTGTCCCTGCCCTCGGGCATCAGCATGGACACAGAGTCCAAGTCAGACCAGCTGACCCCACATAGCCAGGCATCCGTTACCCAGAATATCACGGTGGTCCCTGTGCCGTCGACAGGACTGATGACCGCTGGTGAGCACCCTCTGCTCTTCTCCAATCTGAGGTGTTGATCCTCCACGATCAGTACCCCAGGCTGGAGGGCGCCAAGGACATGGGGAGTGGGATATGTGTTTGATTACTCAATCAGATTTTTATTAAGTGCCTACTGTGTGCCTAGCAATGCGCTAGGCATTGTGGGCGATACAAAGAAGTAGAAGATGCGGTCCCTGCCTTTGAGGAGGTGACATTCTTTCCTTCTCTGAATCAAGGAGTCTCCTGTTCTCAGAGGTGGAGAAGAGAAGGGAGTCAATCAAGGGGTAAATCTCACTGTTACTGGGGGCGGGGTGGGGACAGGGGTTAGGAGACCATTGTCTTTCTACAGGGTTTGGGGTTTCCTGTATACTCTGGGCGGGGGGGCGGTGGTGAGGGGTTAAATAGACCATGATCTGGGGAAAATGACGTAGGACTAGGATCCGGACTGGGCAACATGACACCATCTCCTTTTTCTCACAATCCTAGGTCCCGGCTTGGTTATCACATCCCCCTCAGGCTCCCTCGTGACCACAGCCTCGTCAGCTCAGACCTTCCCCATTTCGGCTCCCATGATTGTCTCAGCTCTTCCCCCTGGCTCACAAGCCCTGCAGGTGGTCCCTGACCTCTCTAAGAAGGTAGCATCGACCCTAACAGAGGAAGGAGGCGGCGGCGGTGGCGGCGGCGGCACTGTGGCCGCTAAGCCCCCCCGGGGCCGAAAGAAGAAGCGGATGCTGGAATCGGGGCTTCCAGAGATGAACGACCCTTACGTCCTCTCCCCTGAGGATGACGATGACCATCAGAAAGACGGCAAGACCTACAGGTGAGGATCAGAGCCGGGCAGGGTGGGGTGCGGCTCTCTCAGCTTCCCTGCCCCCATCGGGCTCCGCGCTCCGGCAGCTTCCGCCTCGGACCCACGTGCATGTCAAGTGTTCTGTTGAGGGTTAGGACGGTGGAGCTTCTGGCCCTTCTCTGGCTCCTCTTCCCCAGGATGCAGACCCATTTCACCCCTTCCTTCTTTGAGGTCTTCAGCATTGACTTATTTTGGGGTGACGTAATGGAATTTCTTTCTTGTAATGAGGCTTTAGACTGGGTTTGAGACTCTTGTCTCCAGCTCCTTTTTGGTTTCTACATTTTCCATTCCTATTTTTTCAAGAAACATTTCTGGTAAGCCCCTAACCTTAACCAGTGTGCTATCCACCGGTTCTTAGGCCGTATTTGAGCGTTGAGCCTGCCTGACCCTGCATGGTTGGGATGATGGGAGGGGTCTGTATAAAAAGGTGGAACGAATAGGATACCTCCCCTTCCCCCTGTGGAATATACGCTTGTGAGATGGCTGTTTTCTCACTTTCTCATTCATGGAAGTTCTTTTGATCCTCTACTTCCTTTAAGTCGTCTATTGCCAAAAACCATTATAAGCATATTTGCATGTGGTACTATACAAAAATAAGTACATATCTAAACTCCCTGCCCTTTGAAAGGTGGAAATCTTTTAATCCCCTTGAGAACCGTCAAGGGCCCTAGTGGGTTTGGGGAGTCTGGTCCCAGTGTACAGAGTGGAATAGCCACTGTCACAGCTTTGACACAGACAGGGGTAGATGTGCATGGCTGGGAGACTGGGTCTGTCCTTAGCGTACCGAGATGGGCAATGTTGTTCCCATTTTAGGAGCGAAGGGAACTGCGGCACAGGAAATGGACAGAGCCTTGGGCTCATGGATTCAGTTCCCGGCTCCACCACGAACTTGCTGTGTGACCCTGGGCAAGTCCTTTTCCCCTCTCTGGGCCTCAGTTTCCTCATCTGTAAAATGGGGAGAATTCTGTTTATGTCTCCCAGCTCTTGGGAGTTATATATCAAATGAGATTTGAAATGTTGGGAACTTCGAAAGAGATGAGAAATAGTCATCATGTAGCATTTACTTTTATGTGTTGTACACTTCTACCATGGAGAGTTCAGAGCGTTTAAATCCGTCTTTGTAAGTCAAAATGAGGGGAGTGTTGCTATGCAGAAAGTATTGAGCACTGCAGAATTCCAGCTCGTAATCTGAAAGTTCACTGCAGCTTTATTATTACAGGTGTACCCCACTTACACAGTAAAAGTGTTCCTGAGCAATGTTTACATCATATTATAAAGGTACTTGACAAGTTTGGTTCATTTAAAGGTATCATACATTCCATAAAATGAAAATCCCTTTTAAATTTATTTTGTAGAAATTTGGATTTTTATGTGTTGGCTTAAAGTGAGGTCATTGTGACTTGGAGCTACACCTGAACAAGACCGGTTGTTGCAGGAACGGTGGGGGGCTCCCTGACACTCTGTAGGGCCCTTCCCGTGGATCAGCGTCATCTGGTTCTGCCAAGGTTTCTCTCTCTTTGTCTTCCGGACCCACATTAAAGCTATTTCTGGACTTGCCACACTGTGCATGTGCAAAGAAATGTGAACGTACAATTGGAGGGCAGCCCTGATAGGATTTTCCACACACTGCCTCCAGGTGACTAAAGGGAACTCTGAATTTAGGGGGTTGATTATGTTATAGGTAAACGCAATTTCTTCAGAAACTCAGAACTCTGAGGTCCCAAAGGAATCTTTTTAATCACGAGGAGTCCCCGTTTCGATACAGGTGTGGGTCAACCACATCCATTCCTGTGGTCTGTGGCATTTGACTGGGTATTAGGGGAACTGGGTTCTTTTTCTCTGGGCAAGTCAACTTATTTCTAGTAAAATTTGAAGACCAGTCATGGCCCTCATCTATCCTGTGGAAATGTTTTGAGGGAAAATCAGAGTATCTGAAAGTGTTTTTGAACATCTTAGGGGAAAAAGCGTTGATAATTCACTTCAAAGCGGTTACTGTAACCAAGGCCATTGCCTTGCAGGCCTCCAAGGGAGCACCCTTGTGGTGTCGGGTGTGAATGGTGCCCCCTGGAGCTGTGCGCCCAGCGACACGGCCACTGCCCACTGCCACAGCTCTCCTAATCGGGTTTCTTTCCCAGCACCTGACATCTTGCATTAGGCTTGTACTTATTTGGCTTCTCTGTAGTTTTAGTGTTTAAACATTTCTGGCAGATGATAGGATGGTCCAGCTTCCCCCTGGATACCTCTAGTGTGAGGAGTCTTAAGGTTAGGTGAGAATGAGTCACTGTTCGCCCTCTGGCAAATTGCTTTACCTTTCTGAGCCTTTGTGCTCCTTTCTGTAGAACAGGGATAGTACTTGCCAGGTTGTTTTAAGGAGCGGAAACAATGTGTTTAAAGGACCTAATTGGAACCCGGCAGTGTCAGGCACAACAGGTGGCACTTACTACTACCGTTATTACTGTGTTATTGTTGTGTTATCCTTATTATACTCATACCTCTGTAGACAGCTCATGTTGTTGCCAGTCCATTATTGGTGAGTTTAAGTTTTGCAGATTCTTCCCTCGTTGAAAACTTTGAGGAAGAGGGTGATTTTCTCTTCTATAACTAATCTCAGGTTAAGGGGTGCAGTTATGTGTTCAGCATTCACAGGCAAACTAATGAGGTTTTGCTTGAGCTAAAATCATTCCACCTGTCTGAGAAATCTTAGCGGAGGGAAGCTGTTTTGTAACTCTAGTGCAGTTCCTCTCCAAGTGACACTGTGTCTAGTTTTCTAACCTCAGTTTTAGTGAAGTGTATAGCAGCATGAGCTCATTCAGCACTGGTGCTGCTGACCTTAATGCAGTTTTATTGTTAGCGAATGCTTGGCTTACCATTGACTCTCCTGGGTGTTTGCTGGCCCTTTGGGGGGCAGTTATTTATCTCTCCATTTTACAGACCAGAAAATTGAGGTCTAGATTGATGAGCAAGCCTGTAACTGAACCCTGAGTAGAGCCCCGGTGTCCAGACTTCTGTTGGCTGTGTCCTTTGGACCCTGCTAACTATAAACAGAACCTCCCACCCTCCCACACAATGGTTGGGCATCCCAGACAACAGCCAGGGGTTGGTAAACAGGTAATCGGATTTCTTTCAGAATTATCAAGTGACTAGAGAACTAGAAATTGGCCTCAATGATTGGATTTTTAATGGAAGCATTAACACAGGAACCATACCCCCAAGTAACAGTGGTCTCTTCTTCTCTGAGGAGCTCAGAGTTCTTTTTAGTCTGCATCTCAGTTATTCTCTGCATATTCTCTTGGGATCAGGAAAAAAGCAGAAGTCACCCTTCACCATCCTAAGCCCCTCCTAGAGAGAGACGTTGGGGGGGGACCCAGAGAAGAGGGACTTGCCCCAGTGGCCTGGCTTCAGCCCACATTGTGTGCTGGTGAGTTGTTTGAGTGATAGGGTTCCAGCTCACATATAGATAACTTTAGCCCAGTCTGAATAATTGTGACTTATCTTGCCCACAGGCCTCCTTATTTGATATTGTTGGGCAGTATAAGAGCAGGAAGAAGGATTACCAGCTCAGATGATGCATGAAAGTGTATTCAGATGATACTGTTGTCAACCCGAAGTGCTGGCATTGAGCTAGGAAAGAGGAAAGGTTTAGCGGGGAGGCTCAGTATTTTGGCAGTCTTTTTTTTCTCCTTCATATTTGAGGGATACAACCCACTCCAGCAGTTACCTTGGCTCGTTGCAGAAGTAATTCTCACTTGATTGCCAGGGGGCCGGGGGCCGGGGGGAGTCGGTGGAACATCAGATCCAGAGCGGAGGCCGGACATGTGGTTTGGGAAAGCCCCCTCCAAATAACCCTGGTAATTCTTACCTCATCCCTCTAGAAATCACTGGCAAAAAGGAGAAAATCTGAGAGAAGACAGTTATCTGAGGAGACAGGAGAAAAGTCCTCTGAGGAATCTAGTCAGTTTGTCCTCATTGTCACCTCAGGAGCTTGAGGATTACCTGAGGGATGTACTTTCTCCACGGGAAACTGGGGAAAGGGGTTCTTTAGAAGTCTAGTCAAGTTACAGGCAGAAGGAAGACAGAGGCTAGGTGATACTCCTGGTCCGGTGAAGGCCGTGTCAGCCCAGGGCCTGTAATAAGAGTTTCCTGTCTTACCTGGTTGAATTCTTGTTTATGTACACACTTAGGGAGTCCAGGCATTTCAGCAAACACTTACTAAATACTTGTGTTGGGCTGTATTAGAAGGGCAGACTGTAAAGATAGATAAAATAGAGCTCCTCCTCTCGAGGGCCTCGCGTTGTCGCTGGAATAGAAGAGAGATCAGATAGGTTGGCATCTTTGGAAGTGGAGGGGCGGGTTCAGCAACGCCCTCACGGTGGGCAGGGTCCTAACCGCTGCCCTCCCTTGGCCCAGGTGCCGGATGTGCTCCCTGACGTTCTACTCGAAGTCGGAGATGCAGATCCACTCCAAGTCACACACCGAGACCAAGCCCCACAAGTGCCCACACTGCTCCAAGACGTTCGCCAACAGCTCCTACCTGGCCCAGCACATCCGTATCCACTCGGGGGCCAAGCCCTACAGTTGTAACTTCTGTGAGAAGTCCTTCCGCCAGCTCTCTCACCTCCAGCAGCACACCCGGTAAGGCTGCTTTCAGTCTCCCCCGACTCCCTGCCGTGGACCCGTCACCCCGAGGCCACGTGGCCCACGCCTCCTCTCTTCTCCACATGTTTTCTTTTGTCCCTTTCAACTCTGCCCTTTGGGAGCCTCGATTCTCTCCCACTGCTGTCTGTGAAAACTAAACTGCGTATCCCTGCAGCTTGGGGGTGGTGCCTGGAACATTGTGCTCTCCGGTCCCAAGGTCTGCAACGATTTATGTGGCTTCTCTCTGTGTCTGTGTTCGGAAATCTTCTGCAGAGCAGGCCCTGCTTTTACTATATGCGTCAGTTCAGAGCCAAGGTGTGCATTCAACCTCAGGTCCATGGGGGACAGGCGGTGTTGGTCTTTGTTCAAATTACTGTTTGGAAGCAGGGTGTCTGTGGTGAGTGTGTAACCTTGGCACAAAGCAGAGGGCTGACGAGACCGAAATCTTTAAGGTTACAGGAGCCAGGGGTGCAGCTCTTCATCATCTCACTGCCATTCTAGCCACCGACTTAAGATGAGCAGCAACCTAGATGTGGGTGTCCTCTTCACGAGCCTCTCCAGGCCGGCGCGGGTTTGTGGGGGAGGGAGGAAGGGGTGCTCTCATCCGTCAAGCAACATCATTTCACCCAGCGGAGAGCTGAGCCCGTGGTGTCGAACCGCTCCCTCCTCCCCCCTTCCCTCCTCTCCTCTCCGGCAGGATCCACTCCAAGATGCACACGGAGACCATCAAGCCCCACAAGTGCCCGCACTGCTCCAAGACCTTCGCCAACACCTCCTACCTGGCCCAGCACCTCCGTATCCACTCGGGGGCCAAGCCCTACAACTGTTCCTACTGCCAGAAGGCCTTCCGCCAGCTCTCCCACCTCCAGCAGCACACACGGTAAGGGAGAGTGGCGGGCTACTGCCCCCGCCCCGCTGGCATGCCCTCCCCACCCCCGCCCCGGACACACACAACAACCCGCATGCGGGGGGCGGGGGAGAGACCCGGCTGGAGGAGAGAGCTGGCCGGAGGAGAGCACAGCTGGCATCTGGGAGGAAGACCAAGCAAGACTGGAGACGCAAGTGGACGCTCAGAGAGCCTTTCTGGGGCAGAAGCAGCGCCGAGGAGACACAGTGACTGTGGGACATTCCCTGATCCGAGGGAGGAGGAAACTCACTGGGAGCTGAGCCGACGTTTCCTTCCCTCATTTCCCTCCCTGGAGACACCTGTGCACACATCCTGCAAGATTCTCGATGTCAAAGCAGGGCCATTTGGTCGGAGAAGACCATCCCTCTAGCCCTTAGGGCACCGATTATGAACGGGAGGAGGTATAATCAGACTTCAGCTGGGTACCAACTCAGCGACACCTACAGCACCAAGCAAGGCTCCGAGGGATGCCAGGGGTACAGGAGAGAACAAAGCGCAGCGTAAATGTTCACAGAGAACCGGCAAATGAGACGAAAATGCTCCTACTCCATAAGGATGCGTACTTTGTCCCGTGAATCTGGAGCGGCTCGGAGGCGAGCCTGCCTCCTGGAAGAGCTGATGGTCTCCTTCAGTGGGATCTCAAGTTGAGCCGGAGTCCAGACTCCTGCTGGCTACAGGTCTCCTCTCCCGGCTGCTTCTGGAGGTGGCAATCCCTCTTAAAGTGGTCCGACAGCTTGCTTCTCGAAGAGGAGGAATCGGGCTTTCCTCACAAGGAGACGTGTCCTGCGAGGTTTTCAGGATTTCATACCCAGGATCTCGAAAAGCACCTGGTCACAGAGATGCTTCTGAAGTCCCTGCCGAGGAGCAGGGGTCTGCCAACCTTCAAGTCCTTGGCTCGTCTCAGCAGAGGGCCCTGTAGTGTTTGGAAAGAGGTCAGATCAATACTAAACTAGGCATTTCCTGCCGTTAGGGGCTGAGCTGGGAAAAGCCCCAAGGAGCTTCCACCAGCATCGATGTTGCTGCCGCCCTTCACAATTCGCATAACTCTGTGCTTTTCTTTGACCCCAGAACTTGCTCTGGGATTGGTGCTAAGGCTGAAGGGGTAGTTTCTGGCTGTATGTTGGAGGCCAAGGGAGAAGTGTTATGTGTTTCTTTTTTCTCGCCGTGTGTTTATCTCACGTTTCTGAACTCTCGTGAGGGCCGGTGACTGTAGGAGCTGCCTTGGCTGCCAGATCGTGGCCTCCCCGCGCCTTGGCTGCCCAGCCCCTGGCCCTCCGCCAGCAGAGAGGAGCCCAGCTTGAGCGGAGTGGTGCGGGCAGCGAGCAGCAGTCGGGCCCGCTGGCCTGAGCCGGCGTCTCCTGGAGACCCACCCTGTGCTCCCAGAGGAGGCCTGTTAAGGCGCTGGTCCCTGAGCGGCCTTGCTGATGTCCTTCCCCTTTCTTCTTCTCTCGTCCCGTGCAGAATCCACACCGGGGATAGGCCGTACAAATGTGCACACCCGGGCTGCGAGAAAGCCTTCACACAGCTCTCCAACCTGCAGGTAGGTGCTCCACCCTCCACACGAGGCCTTGAGTCTAAGACTTGGGGTCACAGTGCCGTTTGACTAGTACAGTGGTTCTGAAACTTTTTCAGGCCGCTTTACGTTCTTAACAGTCACTGGGGAGCCCAAAGAGCTTTCGTTGATATGGGTAACACCTAATTACGTAGACATTTTGAAACTGAAAAACTATTTAGTAATTTGTTTAAAAATAACAAACCCCATTGTACATTAACATAAATAACATATCTCTTAACCTCCCTCCCCGCAAAAAGTTTAGTGAGAAGAACGGCATTGCTTTATGTTTATGCACGTTTCTCTAATGTCTGGCTCACTAGAAGATGGAGAGATTCTCTTATCTGCCGCGTTCAGTCTTTACGATATTACATGTCGTGTAATCTCTGTATAGTCATGAAAGAATGAGAGTGAAAAGGCAAACGGTGTCTTACTATTATTATTATTTTGAAAATAGTTTTGACCTTGCGGGCCCCCTGCAAAGGTCTTGGTGTTCCCTGGCAGTTCCCATGCCTCCCTTAGAGAACCACTGGACTAGTGGGACCAGGCGTAGCCGTCATTCTGACTTTAAGGATCCTGCAGGATGCTGCTTCCCTTAGCTGGTAGCGTCTGAAGTTTCATTTGAAGCAATTCCTGCTGCCTTCAGATGTAAGAGAACCCAGGAGGCCTGGCACCCAGCCCAGGGCTTTCCATTAAGGTCAAGGAGGCAGGAGGGCAGAGTGGTGCAGCCGTCCTGATTTCTCCTTGTTTTCTCAGTCCCACAGGCGGCAGCACAACAAAGATAAACCCTTCAAGTGCCACAACTGTCACCGGGCGTACACGGACGCGACCTCGCTGGAGGTGCACCTGTCCACGCACACAGTGAAGCATGCCAAGGTGTACACCTGCACCATCTGCAGCCGGGCGTACACGTCGGTGAGCACTCGGAGCCCCCCTCCCCCCCCCCGCAAGCGGCTTCACCCCGCCTTTCCGATAAAGAGCTGCTGCAGTGAATACACCCCATCCATCCCTTGCTCCACCTTGCCGGGATCAGTAAAGAGAACAGAAATTGAACAGACGCAGAGCTGAGGAATTTGGGGGATGCCTGGTCCCTTAAGCCTGTAGCGATTGCTCAGCAGTGAGTCTTCATTTTACTTAGACACAGGACAAAAGAAAGCGTCTTGAAATTGTGAGAGACGAGAGATTTCAGTTAGATGTTTTCCATTAGACTCCAGAAAAAGGTGGTCAGGTTGTTCCATTCAGAGATCTTTGAGAAAGTGACAGCTTTCCCCGTGCCAGCTGAATGCCCACGGTTACCCTAAAGGTCCCCCCACCTTGTCCACGCGGTGCGAGCACTGAAAGTGGCTCATGGGGAGAACCCGCGTGGCTCCAGAGCGCCTCTGTATAAGTGTCGTTCTGTTCAAGGTAACAGCCCGGGGTGCTGGTTACAGGGAGCTTCCTTCCTTCTCTTTCTTCCCTCAACCCCTCTTCCATCCCCCTCAGGAGACGTACCTGATGAAGCACATGCGCAAACACAACCCTCCTGATCTCCAGCAGCAGGTGCAGGCGGCGGCGGCGGCGGCGGCAGTGGCCCAGGCCCAGGCCCAGGCCCAGGCTCAAGCGCAGGCCCAAGCGCAGGCCCAGGCCCAGGCCTCCCAGGCTTCGCAGCAGCCACAGCAGCAGCCGCCACAGCCTCCGCGCTTCCAGTCCCCGGGGGCGGCCCCCCAGGGCGGGGGTGGCGGGGACAGCAACCCCAATCCCCCGCCCCAGTGCTCCTTCGACCTGACCCCCTATAAGACGGCAGAGCACCACAAGGACATCTGCCTCACCGTCACCACCAGCACCATCCAGGTAGAGCACCTGGCCAGCTCGTAGAGACCTGTGCTGCCGTCCCCCGGGGAGAGGGGAAAGAGGCTCTGGTCCCTTCTTTCTCCAGCTCCTCTTGGTGGGAAAAGTCCTCTTCTTCCTTGACAGGCCACGGCTCCATCTCCTTGGGCCTCAGGCATGGCCTTCTCTCACAGGATACCATCCTTATTGTCTCAGCTCCTCTTCCGAAGGAACGTCAGCCCTCCTGAATGGCAGAGGAGTACTGAGCTGGTCGCGTAATCCAGCAGCCTCCCGCCTAAGCGTAGCTTTTAACATTGGGGGTTGGTGCTCAGGGGAGGGGTTTGCTATGACCTCATAGAGACTTTTCCAGCGTGGGCACTTACTCTCTCCTCACCCTCGTAATCCTCCAAGCTCGGGCTGACAGAGGACTAGAGGCTGGCACTCCCAGACGGCACAGAGGAGGGAGCCCTAAATGCAAGCAGCCTCCTGTTCTGTTCTTGCCTGCGAAAGAACAGGTTCCTCCCGTGCCCCTGTCCCTGGGAGCCGTTTTCTTCCCCTCATGATCTCACTTCACTTCCTACCTGATGCTGGAGGGAGGTCTGGGGCGGGTCAGACCCCCTTTATTTGTAAAGGGGCAAGGGCTGAGATGTGGTCCCCAAGGGGCCGGAGATCCCCAAAATGGCCAACGGTGGCTTAGAAGTGTGGGTTATGGTTTTCCTTGGAGCCTCTCCCTTTCTCTGCCAGCCGAGGCCCTGTGCTCAGTCTCCCCGTCCCCAACCTAAGGAGCTGCGGGTTCTTTATGAAACCCCACGATAAGGGGGCTGCAGAGAAGGGAGAGTTCGGGGCAGATGCAAGGACTGGACTTAGCTCCCTAGGTGCCGCGGTCAGTTGCTGGACACGGATTTATATATAAATATATATATATAAATATATATATACCCACTCATCACGGCCATCTTTGTTGTAACCATTTCTGTGTTTATAAATGCATTATCTCTGAGAATTTTCATATTTGATGTTTATTTTTGTCCCTTTTGTTTTTTCTCCACCCTGTCTTCTGGCCAATGGCATTTTTATTTCCTTTCGTCTTTTTTTTTTTTTTTTAAATCATGGCAGATTTCAGAGAAAAGAGAAAATGGAAAAAAAAATCAGGAAACCAGTTGTTATAAAGTAATTTAAAATGAGGAAAAAAAGAAAAACTTATGTACAAAACCAAGGGGTGTTTTTAGAACCTTGTATAGAAATAAATTCGTGTAAAAGGATCAGAGGCAGTGGAGCTACTGATGTGAGTATAAGCGTGGGAAACAGCTACTTGGGGAGACGTTCAAGGCCAGTACTAAGGATTTACAGTAGAGTGTGCGAACGGTAAGAACGAATGCTGTGTGATGGGGCTGTGTGTGTATCCCTAGCCATAGAAGGGCACAACTTTGAAATCTCTGAAGTGAAATCTTGGTTTATGAGGGTTCCTACATACAAATCCTGCTGTGAGGACTGTGTCGCCTAAGGTGTAAGAGCAGGGTTCAGTCGTGTGTTAACAAGATACCTCGAAGCTCTCCCTATCCAGGAAATGGAAGCACGGCCTCCTGGAAGGACCTGCACTGCTGCCAGAGCATCTGTGGGCTCAGTGCTAATTCCAGCTGGCATATCCTGTGGCACCTAAAACCAGAGGTTTCCAGTGGTGGAACCCATAACCGGGATTGAAGAATGAAACAGGACAGTTGTAGTGCTGAGGGGCAGAGCGTGGGCGGGAAACCTGGACTTCCGCCCTGGCTCTCCCATCAACCAGTGTCGGCCGCAATGCTTCTTCAGCTGTTAAATGAAGGGATTGGGCTAGATCACCTCCAAGATTCCTTTCTGAAAATTAAAAATCTTTTAAGCACTAAAAAAGTTGTGACAAAGCTCCCACGTCTGACAACGTGGCCATCCTGTGTGGGACTGCCGGGCAGCCACGCTCATTAGCTGGTGGCCTGTGGATAGGCAATGAAACAACACCTCTTAGCTGTAGGGCTCGGGCTCTTGTGTGGGCATCCAAGATAGTCTCAGTCCGTGGTGTGACACTAACGACTGTATCACATATGACCAAACGTGCAGTGTGTGTTTCCTGCATATTTACTACGTTTCCCCTGTTCTCACCAACTGTTGAACTGACATTGAGAGCCCTACCTTCATCACAGGTATTACAACCAGCATCTCTTTTGAAGGGTACCCTCACACTTCAACAGCAACAACCCTATGAAGTAAGCAGGATACCAGGCATTTTGCTAGGCACGGAAATAGGCACGGAGATGAGATAATCCAAGGGTCTGCCGCGTGCAATTAGAGGGACGTCTTCTAGATTCTATTGCTCTATCTACCACCTGCTCAGTAGTAAACCTGGGGTTTCACCTTGTCCTTTTTTACATATTTGAGCTAAATTATGTGGCTGAAATGTTTCATTGAAAATCTGCCATGTGGGCGTTCCCTGGTGGCCCAGTGGTTAGGATCTTGGGCTCTCACAGCCGCCACCCGGCTTCACTCCCTGGTCGGGGAACGACCCGCAAGCCGCGGCACAGTCCAAAAAACAAAAACAAAAAAACCCCCAAACCAAAACCTGCCATGTGACATTAATACTTATTAAGAACGCGTGATTTGGGGTGACAGTGATCTCCAAAACTGTCTTCCTAACACTCTCCGGCTCTGGGCGTTGAGTTCTGCGTCCCTGGTGTGGTGGCGGCCTGTCGTGCACTTGGTGGCTTTCCATCCGGACGAGGAGCGTAGTTGTCGCTGTGATGTCGCGGACCAGGGTGATAGTCGGCATCCAACTGGCCCCGTTGTGACAGCTCCGTGCCCCAATCCTTTCAGAATTATGGTGCCAGTTAACATCGTAGCCAAACTCGAATAAAAAGGGAGACAAACAGGAGGGCAAGGCCAGAAGCACTCTGTCACTTTACAAGCGAGAACGTCCTCAAGTGACAGGAACCCTGACAAAAGGTGTGGAGAGCCGCAGCTTTATTGTGTGAGTAGTTCTTTGTATTTATAAGTAGAGTTTATAAATAATCAACTGTTTCCACGTTAAAACATAATCCTGGGGAGTTGGTGTTCGCGCGAGTGAACAGAAACGGGGAGGATTTAAACCTCGCATCGCCAGGCGCCTCCTCAACTTCCTAAGAAACTAGCGACGCGGAAGAAGGCACCTGCTCTGGTCGCCAGCTTCACATTCCGCCAAAGGGGCCGATTCACATTCCCCAGCTGCTGAGACGGACTCTCTGTGGACTGAAAGCCCAAAGAGACAGGTTTCCTTGCTCTCACGCCCGCACGTCCCCGTCCTGGAGGGGATGGAAGTTTGAGCGAGGACGCAAAATGGCGCCCTCGGCCGCGGCGGCCACCACCGCCGGCCCCGCACCCGGCCGACCCGCCGCGGACCAGTGTCTGCGCCAGGCGAAGGCAACTCGGCGGGCCCTGTACTCAGACCGGAAGTTCGTCTCGTGAGGGCGGAAGTTCTCCTCGTGAGGGCGGAAAGTTCCCCTCGTGAGGGCGGAAGGGCTCCAGGCCGGGTAGGAGCTCTTCGGCTCCCTTCGCGTTCAGTCACTTCCGGGGCGGAGCGGAAGTTGCTTTGTTTTGCTTCAAGATGGCTGCGGGGATGTATTTGGAACATTATCTGGACAGTAAGAGCAGGCTGGAGGAGGGGGTCAGGGGTCACAGACGGGTCGGGGGGATCGGGGCTGAGGAGCTTCACGGCTCCGAAGTCTCGGTGGTCAGAAAGTGACAGTCGTGAAAGGTTGAGCGAGAGAAAATACTGGAGGGTGTGAAGAAATAGGGGGCGGGGCACCGGGGTCGAGGCCTCGCTCTGGGGTGTAGACGGGGGAGGGGCTGCGCGGCAGGGCTGGGGGACGGCTCTTGAAGGGCTGGTGGGCATAGCCGGGAAGATATTTGCTGCCCCCGTCTGCAGAGTCTCTGGCCTCAGCATATATCATTTTCTTAAAATCGTTCCGAATCGGTCGTTTTCGTATTAATATATCATCCACTGCCATTTGGAGCAGCGATGAAGATCTGCTCGCGGCTCCTCCAACCAGTTCTTTCGAAGAAGCGGCTTCTCGTGGGGATGGGGGGTTACGAGTGACCACTGTCACATGATGAACCGGAAGGCTTCTCCTCTTGGAGTAAAGATCCAATTCCCATCAAATGGAAATCTGGTGTTATGTTTATGCTATTTGTGTAACCTACCTCTTCACAGAGTCCGTCACCCTATGCCCTTACATTTGCCTTACCGTTGAGAGTCATTCATTCGTTTTTTGAGGTTCTGCTATGGGTCAGACATAATGGCAGGTACTGGCGATATACAAGAATGAATAAGACCCGGCTCTTGCCCTCAAGTGCTCATAGTCTAGTAGAACACAGGTTCTGCTAATATTTATAAAACAGTGTGACAAATGAAATAATAGAAATACATTAAAAGGACAGTAGGTAACACTGGAGAAGGAGGGGCTCATTACCTGGGGGTGTAGGTAAAGCTTTACAGAGGATGTGATGTATAGAAACTTGAAGGTTGAGTGCGGAGAGGGAGAGGGAATTGCAGGTTGGGGAAAGCATCAGCAAAGGTGTTATGATGGGTTTGTGGCAAAGCCAGGGAAAAGTGAGGCCAGAGTGTTTGATGTATAGGACTCCGAGGTGCAAGATTGGGAAACGAGACTGGAGAAGGTAGCTGGGGCTAGGTTGTGCAAGGTCGTTTAAGCCAAGCTAAGAAGCTTGCACGTTATATTTATTTGTTTGTTTGTTTGTTTTAGCTGCATTGGGTCTTCGTTGCTGCCCGCAGGCTTTCTCTAGTTGCGGTGAGCGGGGGCTACTCTTTGTTGCAGTGTGCGGGCTTCTCATTGCGGTGATTTCTCTCGTTGCGGAGCACGGGCTCGAGGCGCGCCGGCTTCAGTAGTTGTGGCACGCGGGCTCAGTAGTTGTGGCTCGTGGGCTCTAGAGCGCAGGCTCAGTAGTTGTGGCACACGGGCTTAGTTGCTCCGCAGCATGTGCGATCTTCCTGGATCAGGGCCCGAACCCGCGTCCCCCGCATCGGCAGGCGGACTCTCAACCAGTGCGGGTGGGCGGATTCTTAACCACTGCACCACCAGGGAAGTCCACCAGCGTGCACTTTAAATAGCGAGGAACCAACAGATTTTCTAAATAGAGTGATTTTTTTATATAAAGGAAAATAAATGTTGCATGATAAATTGGAGCATGATGACATTGGTAATAAGGAGATCAGTTAGGGATAACAGTCCTGGTCAGAGATGAGGACCTGATCTCAGGGAGTGACAGAAGTGTTTAGGAGTTAAATATGACAGGATTGACTGACTGAGTGGTTGAGAGAGAAGGAGGAATCTAAGGTGACTTCTCTATTTCCTGTTTGGGAAGTGAGGTAGACAGTAAATCATCAACAAGATAGGAAATTCAGGAGTAACAGTAACATATTTATTCAACTTAGATTTAAGCATAGGAATGGTAATTGTATCTGTAAGAGTAAATAAGATGGAGATCGTTCAGAGAAAGCAAGTGAGAAAATTAGAGGATTAAATTAAGTGTAAGCTCAAGAAAATATTAACATTTAAGGGACAGGCTAAGGAAATGTCAGTGACGGAATTGCTAGAAAGTATGTGATGAGATTTGGAATCTTAAGAGGAAGAAAGTTATTCGAAGACGAGAAGATGGTGCCAGATCCTGCGAAGGTAATTTTTTTAGGATGGGACTAGTAACCCATCATTTGACTTGGTAAGTCACTGATGGCTTAGTCTCAGTAAACTGGTGGTGGCGAACCTGAGTTTATAGGTTAAAGCAGTGGAGGCATTTTAAAAGTTGGAAGTGGAGTCATGGGAAGAGATTTTTCTTTTATGAGAGAGACTTAAGTATTCATGCACTTATTCAAGTATTTATTGAGGATCCTCTGTATGCACATCATAGTTCTAAACTCTAGAGAAATAGGGAAGAAGACAGATGCATCTAACCCTTCTGGAGAGCTGGGGAGACATACCAAATAACTAATTACACAATTACCTATGTAAGTACATTGGATAAGAGCCCAAAAGGGTAGACACAGAATACCACGACAGGGACTTCCCTGGTGGTCCAGTGGTTAAGACTCCGCACTCCCAATGCAGGGGGCCTGGGTTCGATCCGTGGTCAGGGAGGGAGCTAGATCCCACACGCTGCAAATACAAGATCCCACATGCCACAACTAAAAGGTCCCGCACGCAGCAACAAAGATCCCGTGTACTGCAACTAAGACCCCACGCAGCGAAATACGTATTTAAAAAAAAAATAGCATGACAGCATAATCCAGGGCACTTGTTGGAGTTTGGGGCAGTCAGGGTTGAGCTGAACTTTGAAGAATGAACAGGAATTTGAAGGCCAAGAGGTATGGTGGAGGTGGGATGAAGAAGACTGGGCAGGGCATTCTGGGCAGAGAGAGTAGCGTGTGAAAAGCCAAGCGTCATGAAGAGCACTGGCAAGTTCAAGGCACTCAGTGGAGGCCAGTATGATACAGCAGAGAGAGAGCACAGACAGGGACTGATGTGAGTTAGGGCTGGTGTGAGGGAAGCAAGGGCCAGAAAGTGCAGAATAGCAATAGGAATATTGCAGTAGGAGGTTACTCGAGGGTTATAAACAGGACAGTGACTTGAGCAGATCTGCTTTTTTTTTTTTTTTTTTTTTGCGGTACGCGGGCCTCTCACCGTTGTGGCCTCTCCCGTTGCGGAGCACAGGCTCCGGACGCGCAGGCTCAGCGGCCATGGCTCATGGGCCCAGCCGCTCCGCGGCATGTGGGATCTTCCCGGACCGGGGCACGAACCCGTGTCCCCTGCATCGGCAGGCGGACCCCGAACCACTGCGCCACCAGGGAAGCCCAGATCTGCATTTTTTAAAGAACAATTCTGGCTACTGTATGGAGAGCAGGTTGGAAGTGTGTGTGTGATGCCAGGAGGGTATTTGTAAGTTGAGGGCAAGGAGCTTGGAGACAGAGATTGAAAGAAAGGAAAGGGAAAGGCTGATTTGTAAAGTCACTGAAGGGAGGAAGGGTGGGAAAGCTGTGTAGAGATGGAGGGGTTAGTTGTGGAAAGAGGCGGACGTGACCGCTCCTGAGAGCAGAACGATGAGTGCTGTAACAGATAATCCAGCGGTTTGAAGGAGGGAAAACCGAGTGTTGTTTTGGACCTGTTCTTTAAAAGCAGCGGTAGGGCCTAGGACGTCCAGGGAGGCTCAATTTCTCCTCTTCTCCCCAGGTATTGAAAACCTCCCATTTGAACTGCAGAGAAACTTCCAGCTCATGAGGGACCTGGACCAAAGAACAGAGGGTATGTACAGAGTAAGGAGTCCAGTGTATAGTGAGTGTGTATATGATCGTTTCTTCTTCTGTTTGGTGTTAGCACATGGTCTGGTCTGGATTGCTGCAGCTTCTCTCTCTCTCTCTCTCTCTCACTCTCTCTCTTGCAGTTCTTAGAAGGAGAGTAATAATGACCCATATTTATGTGTCAGCTTTTCCATAACACATGGCGTATTGTGACAGTGCCTCAAGAATTCAAAGATGCTGTGCTCTTTATATCTCCCTCAAGAAGAATTAAAAAAACCAAAGTCATGCCTAGAATCATTTCTGTTCTCCATGTTCAGTACGTTTATGGAAGACTAGAATGTTTCTATTCCATTGGATTGTTAATGTTACTGTCACAAAATTCACTGTGGCTTTAGACTGCAACTCATGTTGGTAGACAGGAACTTTGCTGCATGAGAAGATCTTAAAAAGAAAGGAAAAAAGAAGGAAGAGCAGCAATTAACAAACATCAGGATCTCTACACTATATTCTTCAGCCGCACAGAAGCACTGGGTACCATCTGTGGCCTTGCCTGGGCGTTGAGCAAGTCTGGCTGCACTGAGGCATGCATTTAGAGCCTGAGGCCACACTACAGTGGTCAGGTTTGTCTCTTCAAGGTCAAAGGTATTTGTTGGAGCTATCCCCCCACACCTGCTGATGGATATGTAGGTGCATCCTCATGTAACTGTGCCCAAGGATGTAACAAGCTGTTGTTAGAATACCTAAAGCTGTGATTTAAGTTACTCTTGGTAAGTTCACTCATGAAAAGGTGAACATCGTCTAAAATCCTGGACGTAGGCCCCTGAGAACTCCCTGCTGAATGCTGAGCACCAGCTCCTTGCTTTGTAATACAGTTCCAGCTCTTGAGTTCATGCACAGAAAGACCAGTTGGAGATTACTGAACTACATACATGCTTTTCCAGCTTCCTCCAAGGGCCTCAAATGAAGCGGGGCGTAAACCTAGTGTGCGCGCAGGTCTTCCCTGTTACCTATTGCTGCCCCGTGTTGCAGTCATACTTTTTTCTCCATCGACATGTTTTGTGAGCACTACCAAATATTGGGCAGTGGGCATCTAAAGTCTCAGTGTCTTGGGACGTCACCAGCCTTGCAGAAACGTTTGGAGCAATATCTAAAATGAACAAACAGAAAAAAAGTGATGGGAAATATAAGCAAGTTGCAAACGATGAGCAAAACAGGGTGGGCAGTAAGTAGAAGAACTGTGCCGTGAATGGACCAGGGCCTAATTTTAAATGATGAGATATAGATGTACAGACCTGGAAGCCAGCAGCAGCAGATGACCCAGCCTGGTTTGTAGCACTCAGAGCTGTCGTGGGATGTTTTCGAGACGAGAAACCAGATGGCTTTTGAGAGAAAGTTCATGGTTCAAGAGGCAGCAAGCCCTGCAAAGAAGCATCTTCAGACAGCGACAAAAACACACTTCGTATTAGTGCCGGGTGCCAGGAATCCCTCATTATGGTTCAATAAATTCAGTTCCAACTATGATAGCAATGTTTTCAGCACCCGAAGGCACCTTTGAAACAAATATTGTGAACATGTTGCATTACTTGAGTACGTGGCACAGTACCTAGGAATGTTCAGTACGTTTTAATTGGAAGGTTATGATGGTCAATGGAAAAGGTCCAAGGAGCAAGAGGAAGAAGTGTGTTCCACCTAGCCACTCAGGGGCCATTGTGACCAGGCCTCTGTCTCTGTTGTAGACCTGAAGGCTGAAATTGACAAGTTGGCCACTGAGTATATGAGTAGCGCCCGCAGCCTGAGCTCCGAGGAGAAACTGGCCCTTCTCAGACAGATCCAGGAAGCCTATGGCAAGTGCAAGGGATTTGGTGACGACAAGGTGCAGCTTGCCATGCAGACCTATGAGATGGTATGGCCCTGTTCATGGCTCCCCACCTGCCTCCCGTCTATTCCTCGGGGTCCTAGACCCCCTCCTTCAGCCGTGTTGGGATCTGTTTTGGGTCTGGGAGATCCATAGAATCTGCCTCCGCCTGTTTTCTTTAACTGGAACCAGCCCTGTAGCTCTTCCTTCTCCTTCCTTCCCACCCAGGTGGACAAACACATTCGGCGACTGGACACAGACCTGGCCCGTTTTGAGGCTGATCTGAAGGAGAAGCAGATTGAGTCAAGTGACTATGACAGCTCTTCCAGCAAAGGCAAAAAGAGTGAGGAGGGGGGCGGGGCTGTGAGAGGTGGGGCGAGGGGTGGGGCGAGGACCCCGAGGGAGAAGCCAGCCTGCACCGGCTTGGAGGAGGGGCAGGGGGAGGGGGGCTTAACCCATCCTTCTGTCTCCCTGCCTTCTGGCTTCCCCCGCTTTTGCCTAGAAGGCCGGACTCAAAAGGAGAAGAAGGCTGCCCGTGCTCGTTCCAAAGGGAAAAACTCTGACGAAGAAGCCCCCAAGGCTGCCCAGAAGAAGTTAAAACTTGTGCGCACGTGAGTGTGTCAGGGAGCATTTTGCCAAGGGACAGACTCCTCTTTCCCGCCACCTCACCCCAGCCACAATGCCCCTTGCCACTTTGCTGTGTCCTGGGCCAACAACTCTCCTTGCCATTTTGGTATCTGCTGGATACAGAGGAGAAGCCACAGATCACTAGCCCCACAAGGACCTCCTCCTCTGCTGGCTCTGAGCATCTCAAGCTGTAGCTTCCCTTCCTGCAGATGACACTTTCTCTCCCTCTTGGCACGCAGAAGCCCTGAGTATGGGATGCCCTCAGTGACCTTTGGCAGTGTCCACCCCTCTGATGTGTTGGATATGCCTGTGGATCCCAACGAACCCACCTATTGCCTTTGTCACCAGGTCTCCTATGGAGAGATGATTGGCTGTGACAACCCTGATGTAAGAACTGTTTTGCCTCAGGATGGGGGGGTGGGTTCTGGTGGACATGAAGGGAGTTGGGTACAAGAAGGGGGGTAACGGTTGAATAGGGGGACTTCGGGATAGGAGAAAGGTAGTTGGAGTTGGTTGGCCTTGGACCCTTCAAGAATTCTCCCAAGGGATGGAATAGGGGAGTATTCCTAAAGGATGGGGAGGGGAATGGAGGGTGGGGGGGGGTTCTTTTCTTTCCTCTGCCCCCCCACCCCGGTCCCTGAGTTCTGCTTCTCCCATCCTCTTCCTTTCCCAGTGTTCCATCGAGTGGTTCCATTTTGCCTGTGTGGGGCTGACCACCAAGCCTCGGGGGAAGTGGTGAGTGAGAGCTGCGGTGGGGCTGGACTGTCACGAGCTGAGTGAGTGACAGAGGGCATCCTCCCTTTCGCTCACTCTCTCCCCCTTCTCTGTCACGTTCCTTTGTAGGTTTTGCCCACGCTGCTCCCAAGAACGGAAGAAGAAATAGACAAGGGCCTTGGATTCCAACACAGTTTCTTCCACATCCCCTGACCTGGGCTAGTGGGGAGAGGGATGCCTGGCTGGGGTCAGGGAGAGGTGGGTGGCGCAGAGTTGTCATCCCCTCTCCTCGCCTCCCCACTCCTGGTGCTGAGGCTGCACCCAGACCCTGGTACGGGGGTTGCTGCAGCCACTAACGGTATGTGCTCTCATTCAGCCCGCCCCCTTCAGAGGGAAGGGGTCTTGCCCACTGTCCTTTTGCCTCCATGCTGAGGTTGGTGCTGTATTTTTGAGGGATGGTCCTCTTACTCCCCTTGCTTTGTATTTAAGGACTGGGGCAGTAGCATGGGGCCCTCCCCCAGCCTCCTGATCCCCTCCCCTCGTGGGGGGCCATGGCGTGATAAACTTTCTTCACTCTCTTCCTGCTTTTCCAGCGGGGGCTCCTCCAGATCATCTGGGCTGTGGCCCTGGCTGAAGGGTCACCCCTTCCTCTGTGCCAAGAGGATTCGTCCTGGTTTGTGAGTGGGAGGGGCAGGGTGGAGTGCAGATATCTCATATGGAAAGGAATTGGGTCGGTGAATAAAAGCTGTACATGTTGGCCTGCTGTGTTTATTGTAGAGACACTATTTCAGTGCATGTGCTAAGCATATTTTGCATCCTCTGAGTTGGCTAAAAGGTGGGAGGATGACATGCCAGAAGTGGGACAAGATGTGGAACCAGAAGTGGTACCTCTGCCCCAGAATCCACAACTTGTCAACTTCTCTGGAACCACCCGAGCTGCCTGGGGACTGTGCCTCAGACCAGGGTTTCCAAAACCTTTACGATTCTGCATCTTTTCTCCCTTAGATACCTTTCACTTAATTTCCAGTAAATGTGTATTTTGTGCTTTATACGTGACTAAGTATCAGGCTGACTTATTTTAAACACAAAACAGAAAAACACGTAGTTTGCCCTACACCAGTGAGCTGTCTGGCCCGCCTCCACCAGGAAACCACCTCCTTAGACTGAGCCCCCCTTATGCCCCATCTCCTCCTCACCCGAACCCCCTCTTGCTTCTCCTTCGGCTCCTTACCTGGAGGCGCCCTCTCCAGACTTGGTGGTGTACGTCCCATCTCTGCGCGCCTCACTTCCAGGCCTCACCCCTTCTTGGGCAGATTGTAAAATAGGGCTAGTAACAGTATCCACTTTATGGGATCACCTTGAGATGAAAAAACGTCACGCGTAAGGAACAACACAGGAGCTCCGCCGTCCAAGGCACCGAGTCAGTGATCACTCCTGCCCTCCTTGTCCTCTCGTGCTGGAGCGTGACACGCGGGGACCCGCACCCGCCCTCCGACCGAGCCCGGCCAAACGTCCGTTTCCCCGTCCCCCACCCCCCGCGTGGCCCGCCCCGCCCTTTGTGACGTCGGCGGCCTCGCACCCGCGGCCCCCGCCCGCCGGCTAGCCCTGGCTCGGCCCGTTAGAGGCCGCTCGGTCCCGGGAACACGGGCGACCGTCCGGGGCCATGAGGCAGCTCGCCGCCGCCTCCCTTCTCTCACTCCTGAGGGGTGAGCGCGCGTCCGCCCCCGGAGCCCTCCCTGCACCGTCTCTGAACCGCCTTCCCCTGGGCCGGCCGCTTCCAGCCCCTCCCCCCGCCCCAGCCCTCTCGCCCTCGCCCGCGGGCTCGGCGGCCAGACACCCCGGTCCCCGTGTGCACGGGCCGGCTCGCCCGGTGTCGGAGTTGGGTCCATCCGTGGTCTGTTTCCCGCCCCGCAGTGCTGCTCCTGCCTCCGGCACCGGCCCCCGCCCAGGATACCCTCTCGACCTCCACTCCGGGCAGCCCCCTCTCTCCCACCGAGTATGAGCGCTTCTTTGCGCTGCTGACCCCAACCTGGAAGGCAGAGACCACCTGCCGGCTCCGCGCAACCCACGGCTGCCGGAACCCCACCCTCGTCCAGCTGGACCAGTATGAAAACCACGGCCTGGTGCCGGAAGGTGAGGGCCCGCCTCGAGGGCCAGACCTGTGCTCGCTGGACCCGGGGCGAGGGGGTGGCTGGCGCCTCACACTGAGCCCGCGTGCTGGGCTCTCCAGACCCCGGGAGCCCACCGCCCCGTCCCGCCCCCTCCCAGAGGGCGTGCCCCCTCCCAGAGGGCGTTCCCCCTGGTGTGTTCACTTCCGCCGCACGCCCTTCCCCAGGCGCTGTCTGCTCCGACCTCCCTCATGCCTCCCGGTTTGAGTCCTTCTGCCAGTTTACTCAGTACCGTTGCTCCAACCACGTCTACTACGCCAAGGTGAGGCCGGGACAGAGGTTGGATCTGGTGTCAAGGATCAAGGGACAGGCGGTGGCAGTGGCGCCAAGCCAGCCTTAGGTCCTCCCTACCTGCCACTTTGCCATCATTTACCCAGATTATACGTGCGTACAGTCTCACCTTGGGCATTCAGACTGTCAGAACAGTCCTGTTACTGCAAGAAAAGTAGGGAAGAGGGATGGGAGGAGGCAGAGATAAGCCCTTCCAGCAGGTCAGTGATGTCATTCAAGTCAAATGCAAAAGACTGAAGGCAGGAGTGTGGGCCAGACGGGAGTCTGATCTTGCAGGGGACCTTTCTCAGGTCTAGAGAGTTCCACCGGGGGCCATGTGCCCTCATTCCCGCCCAGGAACTGTGAGAGAGGAGACCCGAGGGACAGGGACGGAGGATAAGCAGGAGTAGAAGTCCGCCCTTTGGGAAAGGCGTTCCCACTTTGCTTCTCTCCTTGCAGCGGGTCGGGTGCTCCCAGCCAGTCTCAATCCTCTCACCAAACACTCTCAAGGAGGTGGACACTTCCTCTGAAGTGCCGCTCACGACGATGACCTCCCCCAAGTCCTCCCACATCACAGGTGAGACCCTCCCAGCCCCTGGGAGACTCCCAGCCTCTCCTCCCACGAGTCCCAGAGCCCAGGGTTTAAGGCATCAGTGGGAGGGACGTGGGGAGATGAGCCAGTGGAGGTGGCCATGGGCAGCTGTTTACATAAGGGAGAGCGTGCTTTTTCTGAATACAAGTTAGGGCTTTCCTGTCCCAGGATGTTTTCTGACATTACGTACATCTCTGCCCTGAACCGATGTTCCCTAGCTCCCCAAAACCTTCCTACATTAAGAAGTGCTCTGGGACTTTTCCCAGCTAAAATCTTCACTCTAGAAAGGATTGGTTGCTAGGTATTCAGAATACTGGTGTTTCCTAAGTGAGGGGGACAAAAGGTGGTATTTGAGGTGGCTTAGGGAAGAGGACCACTTGTAAGGGAGGTGGAAAGGGGACCGGTGACGCTGCCTCCACTGTCGCCCTGGTAATGTTCTTTTATTTTGATATTTGTATTCTCTTCTGTGTTTTTTATGCTCAACTGAATGAATATGTGCAATTTGCGCTGCCTTTCTCTGCCTTTGTGTTTATGTATGTGTTTGTTTATGTGTTTTTGTCTGCATTTATGTGTGTCCCTCTGCGAACAAAGACATGGGGGGTCAGAAACCTGACCATCCCTTTCCCTTCTCTCTCTTGGTCCCTCCCAAACCCTGCTGCAGCCACAGAACAACAGGCCTTCCAGCCCTGGCCCGAGCGGCTTAACAGCAGCGTGGAGGAGCTGCTACAATCCTCCCTGTCCCTGGGCGGCCAGGATCAAGGGCAGGAGCGGGAGGGACAAGAGGAGGAGTGGGAGGAAGGACAGGGCACAAAGCAGGCGCTGGAGGTGACGTCTGGGTTGCAGGCAGACCTGGAGCCCAAGACCCAGTCTGAATTTGTAACTTCCAACCCTTTCTCCTTCACTCCCCGGGTGCGGGAAGTGGAGTCTACTCCCATGACGATGGAGAACATCCAAGAGGTCATCCGATCCGTGCAGGAAATGGATGAAATGAATGAAATGAATGATGTATATGAGGAGAATATCTGGAAAGCCCAGAGCCCCGGCAGGTACAGGAAGTTCTGTCTGCCCCACCGGCCCTACCTTCCCCGCTGTCTTTGGGAATGAGAAGCCCCCTTTGCCAGCTTCGGCCTCCAGACCCATTCACATCTGCCTGGGCTTCAGGTGCACCTAGCTGCTGCCTGCCTCGCCTGCTGTGTGGCCGTCATGGGCTTAAGCACTGCCCTAGACGTCCGTCTCTACATGAAGTAGTGGGGTGCGCCCTGAACCTAGAGCTACCAGACTTGGGTTCTGGGGTTGTCTCTGACCCTGATGAGCACTGCAACTTTTACTTCCCCTTTCTGGATCTCAGTTCCTCGTTTGTAAAAGGAGGCAGTTGGCCTGGAGGCTTCCGGGGCCCCATCCAGCATGCTAAATGTGTGTGACTAGGACTAGACGCTAAGGGGAGGGGAAGAGAGTGGGTGGGCTTTCTGCCCCAGCCGGTGCCGTCTTCTTGCAGTCTCCTGCAGCTGCCTCACGTGGAGGCCTTGCTGGCACTGTGCTACTCGATTGTGGAGAACACCTGTGTCATAACCCCTACAGCCAAGGCCTGGCAGCACTTGGAGGATGAGATCCTCGGTTTCGGGAAGTCGGTATGCCCACCATGCTGTTTAATGGCTCCATGCTCACCGGGCATCCTCTGGGCCTCAGGAGCGGTTAATGGGCGGGGCTACATAAAGCCCGAGGCATCATTGGAGATTCTCTCCAAGTGAGAATCCCTTCTTTGGAAGGGTATCTCCAGCTCCCCTTAAAGGAGGAGGTCACAGGACGGAGTCTGGAATCCATTTCAGTCCAGAATTCATGCTGTGGCGGCGCCTCGTTGGGTTTGAGTCATCTCCTGAGCCAGTTCACCACCGGCAGGACTTGGCTTTACCTTAGATGTAGCTCTTCTTTCCAGAGGGATCATAGAACCGTTTCCAGGGATCTGTAGAGAGATCCCAGCCTCGACGTGTCCTCAGCACCCAGCAGGTCCTATTCCCAGGAAACAGGGCTTTCAAAAAGTGCAAGTTAGCAAATGTTTGTTGAGAGCTGGTATGCCACCCATTCATCCGTTTGTTCAAATATTGATCAGGCTAGGTATTTGAGATGTTAGCAACTCTGTCCTAGGTATTTTAGCAATGACTACGACAGATCCCATTCCCTCTCCTCCTGGAGTCCGGTGGGAGAGACAGACGCGGAAACGGAGAACGGTGTGGCAGGATCAATGCATGACGGACAAGCACAAAGTGCAGAGAGCAGATGGAGAGCACAAACGTCGAGTTGGGCTGGATCAGAGAATTGCCTCTTGGAGGAACTGATGTGTAAACTGAGACCCGGAGCTAAAAGAAGTTAACCAGGCAAAAGAAGGGGTTGGTAGAGGTTCCTGCTAGAGGGGTTAGTATCAATTTGTGCAAAGTCTCTGAGGCAAGAAAGAGAAGAAATTCCACATGGAACCAAAACAAACAAACAAAAAAAACGAGCACACTGCTGTTCTCGGCCCACAGGGAGCAGGGATTCAGTAGCGTTACAAAAGGAGTGTGGTAGGTGCTGGAGAGAGAGTTCTTCTGGGTCTTTTTGTTTTTGTTTTGGAGTGTAGGAAGTTCAGGAGTGGTGGAGGGCTCACTGGATTTTTAGAGTCAAAGAGATAATAAGGGTCATGATGTGAATAATCCCGAATGGCAGTCTGAAGCATTTGTATTTAATTTGGTAAGAAAAGAGGATTCAGTCATGATTTGGGGTCAGGGACATGATGATGCGTCCCCCGTGTGCTGTTAGGAGGAGCAAGGAAGGCGACGTAAGAGATTTTGTGACTGTGACACGCTGACGGGATGGACTGGCGATGCTGCAGGGCGAGATCCTCCTTCCTCCTGGAAGGCTGGGGAGACTTGCTCAGGGCAGAGAGCCCCACCGGGCTCCACATACAAAATGTCATCCAAGAACTTGGAGGTTCTGAGCCTAGGTGCTCGGGCAGAGGACAGGTTTTGGAGTTGGAAGCACCAGGACCAGTGCCTCAGCTCCACACACACTAGACGTGGGTTTGAGCAGTTGACTCAGCCTCACGGAGCCTCGGTTTCCTCGTCAGGCACACAACGGAGGCCTGCTTAGTACCTATGCTAGTAGAAGCTTCCTGTGGAGACCCAAGGAGATGATGGTACTTAGCGCCATGGTGCGCAGCACTGTGCCGACTCTTTGTGAATGTTAGCGTTATCATTAGCGGAGAGGAAGGGAGGGTTATGGGTCTTTTTCAGACGGGCTAAGTTACATGTCTGTCAGGCACTTGGCCGTGGGGATTTGGAGCTCAGGAAAGAGATCAGAAGTGATGGTAAAGGTTTGGGTGTCACCAGCAGGGAGATGAATATTACCTGTGAGTAGATAAATAATCCAGGAAAAGGGTGAAGAAACAGAGAGCCGACGGGAGGTCCTTGAGGACCCTTGGGGAGGGGGGCAGGGAAAAGCCACAGGAGCTTCTGGAAAAGACTTAATGCGGAGACATTCTGCGGAGCGGCTCTGGAGGGCGGAAGCGGGGGAGCCTCAGTCCCCCAGCCGCGCTCCTCCTCAGGTCTGTGACAGCCTTGGGCGGCGCCACGTGGCTACATGTGCCCTCTGTGAGTTCTGCTCCCTCAAGCTGGAGCAGTGCCGCTCGGAGGCCAGCCTGCAGCGGCAGCAGTGTGACAGCTCCCACAAGACGCCCTTCGTCAGCCCCCTGCTCGCGTCCCAGAGCATGTCCGTCGGCACCCAGGTACCGAGGAGGGTGGCCTGCAGCGGCCGGGGGCCTCAGGCCCCAGGCAGGATGGGGCAGCAGGGGGGCCAGGACGCCCACCTCTCCCCTGTGCCCCGTGCCACAGGTAGGGACCCTAAAATCGGGCCGCTTTTACGCGCTGGATTTGTACGGCGGGCTGCGCATGGACTTCTGGTGTGCCCGGCTGGCCACTAAGGGCTGCGAAGACAGTCGAGTCGCCAGCTGGCTCCAGACCGAGTTCCTCAGCTTCCAGGACGGGGACTTCCCCACCAAGGTCAGCGCCTTCCCCAAAGCTCAGCCCCACCCTGCTCACCCCGGTTCCCTCTGGTCCCCTGCTCTGGGGAACCCTAGGATGTGGAGGGGGGCTTGGGCCCCTGGCCTCACTGAGCCTCCTGCCTCTCCCCAGTAGACCCTCCAGACCCCCAAGAGAGCAGGATTGCGCTTAGCAAAGGCGTAGAAACCTGGAGGGCCGGGCGGGCACAGGCCATGGGGGCATGAGACAGGTCTGGTCCCAGCTCTGCCGGTTACCTGCAGGGGGTGGGGTGGGGGACTTCATCTCTGCCCCAAACGGCTGCTGACGGTGACCCAGTGCTTCCCTGCCTAAGTCTGGAGGCTCCTTCCCAAATCTTCTAGCGCTTTCCCTCTCAATGGGATCAACTTTGCTCCCCGCCTCCAGAGTTACCTCCCCCCACGGAACTAGCTGCTGTAGCTGAGAGCCCGGCCCCTCCCTTCTGTGGTTCAGCAGGAAAAATCAAGACCAGGAAAAGCAGAGGCAGCTTAAGAGAGGGCTTTACCTGAGCCGAGAGGCCTCCGCCCAGCTCTCCTCCCTGGGCCCCTAGATCTGGAAGGGGTCTCGGACTGCTCAGCTGCTCCCCTGGATTTATAGATGGGCAGGCGAGGTGCATAGAGGGAAGTGACTGGCCCAGGGTCATACATTAGAGGCACTTCTGACCTCTTCCGCACTGAACAGTCCCTAGGAAGCTCCCTGAGATGGGACCGCTGCTTGGGCCCCTTCCCGCATATGGGCCCTCAGTGCCCCTTCCCTGGCCCTCGTCGCTCGGCTGCTTTCCCAGCTAGGTGACCAGCAGGGCACCCCCTTCTCAGCTCCAGCTCCTGGCTTCTTCCCAGCAACTGAACCATGGCTGAGGGTGGGACGGGAAGGGCAGAGGGGACACCCCAGGTGCAGAGGGTCTGGTTCTGTGCCCTGGTCCTGCCATCGTGGGCGCACTCTGCAGGGCTGGCGTCTGTGAGGCTTCTGATGTCTTCCCACCTCCCATCCCCCGCTCCTGGCTTAGATTTGTGACACAGAATACGTGCAGTACCCGAACTATTGTGCCTTCAAAAGCCAGCAGTGTAGGATGAGAAACCGGAACCGGAAGGTGAGCCCCTCCCTCTGCCGCCCCCCCCCCCCCGCCCCTGCTGCCTCCCATCAGCCCCAAGGGCTGGTCCGTTCTGGGCCCCCCGTGGCATCCGAGCATCAGGGGTGTGGAGAGTGGGTGCATCTCCGGGCAGAGCCTCCTCCGTGGAGCTCTGTCCCCACTCCTCCCGCCCTGGGGTGAGCAGCTCTCCCAGGCCCCCAGGCAGAGGGTTCCAGGAGGGAGGGAGGCAGCACATCAGAGGCCCTGTGGATACGCCAGGAGGGACGAACCCCCAGCCGGGTTGGGCCTGAGAGGCTGAGGCCTCAGTCTTGGCTCTTGCTGTTACTCACCAAGTCGTCTGAGCCAAGTCACTTCCTCTCCAGCCTCAGGCTCCTCATTTCTGAAAGGGGGAGTCGGGCTACGTGGTGTGCCTCCCCGCTTTAAAAACCCACATCTGAGTTTCCTCCTTCCCTCTGCTCCCTGTGCCTACGCCCGCCCACCTCCTGTTCTTGAATTTCCGACACCTCGGGCTCCTGGCTTTCCTAGCTGGACCACGTGCGCCCAATCCCCGTGCAGGTGTCCCGCATGAGATGTCTGCAGAATGAGACGTACACCGTCCTGACCCCGGCCAAGAGCGAGGACCTCGTGCTTCGATGGAGCCAGGAGTTTAGCACCTTGACTCTCGGCCAAGCCGGCTGAGCTGGACTCTGCCCTCTCCCCACCCACTTTCCACACCCTCCATTGCTCTCAGACCCCAGGTTGTCTCTTACTTGGCCCAGACTCAACGTTTCCCTTGGGTTGGGGCAGCCGTCCCGGAGAGGTCTGCGATGGGAGCTCCACCTCCCTTAAAGGATGTCTTTACATAAAATGTTTATTTTCAACCTGTGTGGGCTGTTTTGGTTCTGACCCCCTCGTTGGCCCTGCCCCGGGGGAGTCAACCCTCCAACCCCTGGATCCATCTGCAGGCGAGGGAACCATGGGGATGGTACTCAGGGAAGCAGCCCTCTGCCAGGAGGAGAAGCCCTGAGAAATCAGAGTTGGATTGAAGAAGGTCACAGCCGGTGGGTGTCTTGGGGACCATGTGGGCCCTGAGGCCGTGGGTGTCTCCATTTCTGAAGCCCTGATCCCATGATCTCAGATGTGAATGTAGGACTGTCCCTCTGGAGGACAAGCTGAATGAGATTGTGTCCAGGGGGACCAATCCCAGACAGTAGGGTAGGACTTGCTCTTTATAGGAGGAAGGAAACAACTGGGCTGGAGCTCAGGAAACCTTTGCTGTGACGTCCAGTCATGGGCCCGATGGCCTGAACGTGGGGAGGAGCTGCATCTGGAAGCATCGGCCTTTAATAACCTGGGATCTCCCCAGACGTGTTCGGAGGACACACGTGTGGGGAGCTATACAGCATTTAAAAGAAAACATTTATTATGGAAAAGCTCAAACACGCACACGTAGAGAATAGTGTAAGGCACTCCCATGCACCCTTCACCCAGCTTCAATTCCCAACAGCAGTCAACCTCTTAAAAGGCATGTCAAAGGCTCTGAGAAGCGCTGAAACAGAGAAACCTGTTCGACTTAGTGTTTCCCATACTCGTTCGACCGCACTGTCCTTTTTCACCTACCACTCAAAGCTTGTTTTCAAGTACTGAGCGCAGACAACCTGCCCAGCCCTATTGATCTGGAAGACAAGGGGCTCAGCCCAGGGTTCAGAGACTAGGGGCTGCCACCCCACACACAGAGGGAGGTAAAAACCACATGTGGCAAGAACGAAACCACCTGCCGGAACCCAAAAGAGACGGAGACAGCCAGGGGGAACTGCCGAGGACAGCGGGAGGCTGGGGGTTAGTCATCTGGCATCTGTGGGTGGGTGTGCCAGTTAGGCTTCCCGGAAACTGCAGGGAGTGTGCGAGCCATGGGTGGGTGGGTGGGTGGGGGGCATTACTGGGGGAGAGTCGGGGCTGCGTTAAGTGTCATGACCTGCTGGGGTTTCTTCTCTGGCCGGTCCGTGGAGGCCACTGAGGGCACTGCTTCCTCCTCTCTCTCTCTCCCTGCCCTGCCCGGGGTTGGGTGCATGCAGGGAACTGGGATCTGCTGAGAGCTGCTGAGGTGTGTGTGTGTCCCACCCACCGGGAACAAGTCCTACCAGCCCAGCCCGGCCCAGAGCAGGCAGAAGCCGGCGTGGAGCAGCGGCTGAGCCACTGCAGCGAGCACAGGTATGGGGGCGTCCCAGCTGCGGTTGAACCTCACAGGGGCACGTGGGGCAGCACCCCTTCTTTAGAAACGGGAGCCATGGGTGGGGATGGAGGTGAGAGGGGGCCCTAGGCCCTGGGAAACCTTTCTGAATAAAGAATTCAAAAGGATGGCCTCAGGCAGGCAGACCTCAGACAAGAGGGTGATGCTCCCTAGACCTGAAGCACCAACGCACCCTGGGGCCCGTATGCCTGGGAGCTGCGTCTGCCCCTTCACCCGTTAGGCCCCCGCTGTCATGCTGAACCCCAGATCCCAGGCCACTGGGGAGGGAGAGCCCTCTGGGGATGGTTTCCAGCCCTTTCCCACTCTCAGATAAGACAACCACTGACCCTCTCACCCCAGGGCTGGGCCTCTGCTGGTGACAATGAACTGATCTGATTAAACTCCACAGGCGGGTTCAAGGCACAGATCTGCTCTCACAGTTATCCTTCCCAGCGAACCAAAGTGTTCTAGTGGTGCCTTAGAGAGATACTGCCTTCACCCAGTGCGTTTTCTTTACAAGAAGATTAGGGACTTCCCTGGCGGTCCAGTGGTTAGGACTCCGCGCTTCCACTGCAGGGGGTGTGGGTTTGATCCCTGGTTGGGGAACTAGGATCCCGCATGCTGTGCAGCGCGGCCAAAAATATATATATAAAAGATAAAAATTAAAGTGTTGGTAAAATTAGTTTAAAAAAAAAAGAAAAAAAATAGAGGATTAGACCAGCTGTCTCCCATGTTCCTAGAGCTATGGTAGAATGTGGCCCATGGGTGTCATGAAGTGGATAAAATTTCAGATACTGACCATGGGGTAGGGGGGGTGATATTGGAGGGTGGGTGAGGCCTTCTGATACCTCTGCCTCACACCACTGAGGGCAGCTGCCCACCTGTTCCCCGGGTCTATGGGGGCCTCTCTGATGGGAAGGGGCCCTCCCATCAGGTCACATCTGCAGTCCCTTCAGGATGAGCTGAAGTTGTCGCCAAAGGGGAGATGGCAGCAAGGCTTGAGGAGGAAGCAGAAACTTATTCGACCCGCAAGCCTCACCTCCTGGCCACCCAGAGACCCCAGAGCCCAGCGTGTACCCCTGCAACATGGAAGCCTTGCATGCCCAGGCCCGCGGGGAAAGGGGCAGCAGAGGCGTGAGGGCTACGTGTGGAGCACACTCAGTGCTGCCCGAGGTCAGGGTGAGGTCCATGAAGCCAAAGGCTCCAGGAGGTTTCTCTGAGGCAGCGGGACCCAGCCAGGCCCCAAAGCAAGGACCACCCAGAGCACAGGGCTGCGGAGGGTGGCTTGAGCCCATCTGAGTCTTGACTGGGACTACGTTTCCTGTGTTTTTCAGCTCTTGACAGCAGGGTGGAGAAATGTCTGCAGGTGGGGAGGTGACAGCCATGCACTGGGGAGACTTAAGTATGGAGCTGTAGGTCGCCTTTGCTTTCTGCCTTTTCCTAGAAAAAATTTCGGGAGGGATGAGATGAGAATACCCAGGGATGGTGCTGGAAAGGCAGGAAGAGAGGCTCAGGTGGGGAAGGGTGGGGAGAGGCTGGAGCAGGAATCTGGGCTGGAGAAAGCAGAGCAGGCTGGATCAGGGAGGAAGGAGGATGGAGAGAAGATAGGACACCCAGCAGCGGGGGAGAACGTGGCCCCGAGGGCAGGAGGAAGCCATCCACTCAGCCCGGTGACCTGGTACTATCTCCACCCCACAGGCTCTCCAGACCCAGGACAAGCTGATGGGCAGGATTCATGTGTACCCAGAGCAACCCTGGGACAGAGGTTTTCACAAAGCCTTTAGACTTCTTGAAGCTTCCGCTGAAGGCTCAGCACAGTTTGGATCTGTTTGGGGAGTCTGAACCTACAGGCGTTAAGAGGTCTTCACAGTTACCAGCGTCTGCTGATAAAGGGTGCATCTTCCCGTGGCTGCCGAGGTGTAGCGGCAGAGGAAGTGGGCTCAGCCAGCACCGCTCAGGTCGCAGGTCAGGGAGCGCGCGCCGTGCGGGGGAGGTGGAGGGTGGACACGCTCCCTGGCGCCTGGCCACCAGAACCTAAAAGAAGGTGGGAGCTATTCCAGAGCTGGTCTTCTGGGGCAAGGAGGGTGAGGATTGACATTCCCACTTTCCAAACTTCTGAAGGATGTGGATTCCTGAGGAGAGGAGGTGGGGAGTAGGGGGGCAGGAAGCACATGGAGAGGGTGGCAGACAGGAGGAAGCTGTACAGAGACGGGGTGCCTCTCTCCCCTCCCTTTCTGTCCCAGATCACCCACCCCTTTCTGTTCCGCTCCCCTCTGCATCCCTGGTCAGGCGCCGGAAGGGTGGACACCACGGGCCAGCTGTGTGGAGGAGAGGAAGGGAAAGATCATGATGTAGCCTCCTGGCCACTTTTATCCTCCATTCTCACTTCCTGCCAGGGCAGAAAATAGCCCTGCCCCTGTGACTTATCTCAGCAAAGAATAGTGCCCAGCCCAGCTCAGAGGGCAATGGGACAGGTCCCAGAGGCCCCGAGGACATAAGGAACCTGGGCCCCGGGTGTGCAGGTGGGAAGCTGAAGGACAGAGAAGCAGCGTGGAAGAAGGTGGCCGCGCACCATCTGGCGTGTGTGTGGTGTCGGGGGCTGGGATGTGGGCGGGGCCGTCCCCAGGGCCTCTCTTTGCCTCTCAGTGCCTTGGGGCCGGAATCTGTTTGTGCACATCTGCATGCGTGTGTGTGCTCCTGAAGCTGCCCGTCTGTCTGTCCGGCTAAGGATAATGTCCCTAGGCGGGGACGGTGTCTGCTTTCCTCCCCTGGCTCGGCTGTCTGTGCCTCCATGCGTGCACACGTGTGTTACAGGCTGTGGATACACGTTGATTCGTATGTTACTAGGGATCTTGTGTGCACATCCCTCAGTGTACCCTTACCTGCGTGTGGCCTTGCACGCGCCCGTATGTGTGTGTGTGTGTAGTGGTGTGCTCACATGACCTCCGGGCGTGCTGAGGTTACGGAGCCAGCGTGGGCCTCCACGTCCCCCTTCTCCCTGGTGAAATGAAATCCCAGTGTCTCTGCTTTTCTGGGGCACCTGCTGCCTCTTTGCTTTCCGTCTCCCGCACCCCCAACCTGACCTCTTGCTCAAGGCAGGATTGAGGAGAGTGCCGTGCCACTCCTCCCCCACATCTAGAGCCCTCCTTCCACTTCTTGTTTGCCTCCTTTTTGGCAGTTTTTCCCATCTTTGCCATCTGGCCTGGCACTGTGCCCATTCAGCTCCACTGATGGGGAGCCCTCGGGAAGCAAGCGGATCGGGTGGGGACCAGGGCAGGGGCCTGGCAGCTCTCAACAGCTTGGGCCATTCTGTGTGAGTCTGTGGGAAAGGGGTGGCTTTTTGACAACTAAACTCAAGGGCTTCTCCGCTTTGGAATGGAGTAAGGCGAGAGCATCACCATCTGCTTTCCTGAAGGATTCCTAACTCTCTACCTTTTAGCAGCAGCTCACCTAATACATTTTGGCCTCTTTAACCTTGCAACTTTGTTGACGAAAGACTTGGGATTCTTGGAAAATAATTTTCCATTCACTCAGTGTCTAGGATGTGCCTCCTAGTTGTAGGGAGCTATGGGTGCTCCAAGTACTGCTTAAGAATGATCAAACGTGGGCTTCCCTGGTGGCGCAGTGGTTGGGAGTCCGCCTGCCGAGGCAGGGGACACGGGTTCGTGCCCTGGTCTGGGAAGATCCCACATGCCGCGGAGCGGCTGGGCCCCTGAGCCATGGCCGCTGAGCCTGCACGTCTGAAGCCTGTGCTCTGCAACGGGAGAGGCCACAGCAGTGAGAGGCCCACGTACCGCAAAAAAAAAAAGAATGATAAAATGTTACTGTGATTGTAGCTGTAAACTGTTATTGAAGTTTTAATGCAAGCTGTTTCCAAACGAGCTTTTCAAAAGGGACATGCCTTTCTCTGAGTTATACATGCGGACAAGATAGTCAGGAATGTGATAAGAAGTGGTTGGACTGATGCAAGAAATATTATAACAGGATTACAGGCTGGGCGGACATGGGGGGAGGGGGCAGATTTCCTGAAAGGCAGCCAATGAATATCACAAGGGCCTGCTAGGTAGAGAGACTGAAGTGTGAGTGAGCCTGGGAAGAAAGCTGTGGAAGGTGTGGTCTGCACCCCAGGACCCTACTGTCTGGCTGTGGAAATGGGACAAAAACACACGTCATGACCTAAGGAGTTCAAAGCAGCAAACTGTTTCTGTAGGTAAGGGGAAATCATCAGGGCGTATTTGTGTGTGTGTGAAAGAGAGATGAGTCTGTGTTGCCAGTGTTTGAAGTGGGAGAAAGAAGGAAGTGGGTTATTAAAAAGTATATGTTTCAACTGGACAAAAGAGGAAGTAAAATGATTCACCTATGGGCACAGATTTGATATAAGCAGCTATAAAAGTTAGGTGCTCTGTGCGGCATCCAGCCTCATACCCACCCACCCGCTCTTATTGGAAGTAGCTTTTTGGACTTTGGAGCCCGGATGTCCTGGATTTGAGGCCTGACTTCACTCCTCACTGACTGAGCTCTTCAGTAAAAATCAGGAGAAACTCCTACCTCAAAGGGCTGTTGGAAGGATTAGAGCTCGTGCGTGTGTAACACCCTGCGAGATGGTGAGGGATCAGTAAATGGTAGCCATTATTTTTGACCCAACATTTATGGAGGGAGGGCTGGGACTACAGAGATGAGTAAGTCACAGTCCCCAGGCCCTCCCTCAAGGAGCTCCCAGGCGGGCGGGAGAGGCAGACCAAGAACAGCCAATTATAGCACAGGTGGGAACAGCTGACCTGTGGCCAAAGTGCCGGGAAAGCTCCAGTGAGGGGACTCGCCTGGTGGGAAGGGAGGGAGTCAGGAAAGGCATCATGGGGTCCTGAGAAATGATTGAGTTTGCCAGTTGGAGGATGGGAGAAAGGGCATTCCCAGTTGCAGAAACAGCACGTGCACAGACAGAGCCCTGAAGATGTAAGGTATGTGCAGAATTATCAGTAGTTTGGCGTGACTGGAGCAAAGGAGCATGGGAGGTGGGCACGTTTCAGGAAGAGAGCCTGGCGTTACTTGCTTTTCAGCACGTTTAAGACCCATCTAGCATTATTTTCATTGACGAAATTGGTGTTTTGCAGACAAAGTGTTTCCTTATTCCCTTCAACTGTTGTACTATGCTTCTTACAAGTCTTAAACTGCTGGAGTCAGAGTCATGGTTGGAGGGAGAACAGACGAACGAACAAAAAAACCCTAGAAAACTTGTTATACTCATGTTTATAACTTGGTTCCATGTAAGGATTTAAGTGGTTCCTTTTGAAGGGAGTATGTTCCGTATCTTGGGATAATCGCTCAGGGTCTTCGGATAACTTCTCTCCCTAAGATGGCCCATGGAAGCCCATGATCATTAACATTATTCACAATAGTCAAAAGATGGAAAAACCCAAGTAACCATCAGCAGATGAATGGGAGAACAAAATGTGGTGTATATATATAGGAATGTATTATTCAGCCATAAAATGACTGTAATTCTGATACAAACTACCGCATGGACGGACCTTGAAAACTTTAAGCTAAGTGAAATAAGCCAGACACAAAAGGACAGATATATGAGTCCGCTCAGATGAGGTGTCTAGAATAGGTAAATTCAGAGAGACACAAAGTAGAATAGAGGTTGCCAGCGGCTGGAGGGAGGGGGGATGGGCAGTTATTGGGTAATGGGTATAGAGTTGTTGTTTGGGATGATGAAAAAGTTCTGGAAATAGTGGCGATGGTTACACAACATTGCGATTGTACTTAATGTCACTGAATTGTACCCTTAAAGATGGTTAAAATGGTAATTTTTAAGTTATGTATATTTTACAACACGATGGCACCTGGGGGTCGCAATGCAGGGGTGGCTGCTGTGGCCTTATGACATTAAGGAAGGTGGAATCCTAAGACCAAGTCCTGTCTTCTAACTCCTCCGCCTCTGACCACATCCTTCCTCTGGCAGCTTTTGCCTGGGGACGGCAGCGGCTGTGGTCTGCTCTCTCCAGGAGCCTCATCAGCACGCACGGTACTTCCCTGTCTCACTGCCACCCTTTCTGGGCCCCCTTCGAGCCCTTAGGACGAAACCATTATCTGCCCCCATCACGGAATCCCAACTAGGAAGCACCCGAGTCAGACTCTCCAGGGGAGCACCTGGAAAAGTTCAACCCACGGGGCCGTCCCCTGCCTGGAAGGACTGTGCTGGTGTGTGCGATCAGCCTACGGCAGCGGTCCCCAACCTTTTTGGCACCCGGGACCGGTTTTGTGGAAGACGATTTTTCCATGGACGGGGTGGGGGGATGGTTTCGGGATGATTCAAGAGCATTACATTTATTGTGCACTTTATTTCTATTATTATTACATTGTAATATGTAATGAAATAATTATACAACCCACCAAAATGCAGACAGGAGGCAGAGCTCAGGTGGTAATGTGAGCAATGGGGAGCGGCTGTAAATACAGATGAAGTTTCGCTCGCTCACCTCCTGCTGTGTGGGCCGGGGGTTGGTGACCCCTGGCCTAAGGGACCCCCATTATATTACTGTCCCCATTTTACAGATGAGGAAACTTAGGGAGGTCAAACAATCCAGCTGAACCAGGTCGCTCTGACCACAAACCCAGCCCACACAGGAGCAATCGTGGAGATGAGCCTGGGATTTTGTCCTGTACTTGGGAGTTTGAACTTTATTCTTTAGATAATGGGGAGTCAGCGGAACGGGCTGGTGCCAGGGGAGGGGCTCCACAGTACTTCTCACCACCTAACATAATACCTTTTTACATGGACTTTATTATCTGTATCCCTTCAATGGAAGGGAACATAGGTGGGGGCAAGGCCTTTGTTTTGTCCACTGCTGTGAACATGCCTGGAACCTTCTAAAGTCTCAGTAAGCATTTGTATGGACTTCCCTGGTGGTCCAGTGGTTAAGACTCCGGGCTTCCACTCCAGGGTGCACAGGCTAGATCCCTGGTCGGGGAACTAAGATTCCACATCCTGCATGCCGCGAGGCCAAAATAATAATAATAATTAAAATCCTGGTAAGCATTTGTAGAAGAAAGAAAGGAAGCAAGGGAGAGATATTAGTAGATAATAACAGTAAGCAAAGCACTTTAAATATATCATCTCGTTGAATCTAACGACCTCGTGAAGTAGGGGCCCCTCTCCTTTTTTTTTTTTTTTTTTTTTTCCAGGTAAGGAAAATGAGGGGCAGAGAGATTAAGTCACTTTTCTGAGGACAAAAGCCCAGATTTAAACCTAGGCAGGCCTGACTCTAGAGCACTGTGCCATAGAGCGGGCTGCAGAAAGCTGTTCTGGCCAGAAGGACGGTGGAGGAAAGATGTGAGGCTGAGAAAAGGCCCAAGAGGCCAGCAGGTTCAGCTATATGACATTTGTGTCTTCAGCCCTTCCTTGCACAGTCTTGACTTCTGCCTTCCCTCCTATGCCAGGTCTCCACTGAGGCCGATGAAGCTCTGACCAAGGGCATCTGATCCTCCGCAGCTGTCGGCCCTGCAGCCACAGCCACAAGTCTATGCCCGGCCCCCGCTTGCTCTGGGACTCTGTGCAGCCTCCAGGCCCCCGCCGTGGAGACTGGAGATGAACGCGAAGCCAGCACGCGGGTGCGCCCCCTGATGCTCCCGGCCTAGCTCCTCCTCGCCCTTTGGCACGATGCTGGCCAACTTCTCGGCCAACGACTCTGATCTCAGGTGCCCGGACCACCAGCCCATCCACCACCTGCACTTGGTGGTCTACAGCCTGGTGCTGGCGGCAGGGCTCCCCCTCAACGCGCTGGCCCTCTGGGTCTTCCTGCACGCGCTGCGCGTGCACTCGGTAGTGAGCGTGTACATGTGCAACCTGGCGGCCAGCGACCTCCTCTTCACCCTGTCGCTGCCCTTGCGCCTCTCCTACTATGCGCAGCACTACTGGCCCTTCTCGGACCTCCTGTGCCAGCTGGCGGGCGCCGTCTTCCAGATGAACATGTACGGCAGCTGCATCTTCCTGACCCTCATCAACGTGGACCGCTACGTCGCTATCGTGCACCCGCTGCGGCTGCGCCACCTGCGGCGGCCCCGCGTGGCGCGGCTGCTCTGCCTGGGCGTGTGGGCGCTTATCCTGCTGTTCGCCGTGCCCACCGTCCTGGTGCACCGGCCCTCACCCTGCGCCCGCGACGGCCGCTGGGTGCACTTGTGCTTCGAGAACTTCAGCGACGAGCTGTGGAAGGGCAGGCTGCTGCCGCTCCTGCTGCTAGCCGAGGCGCTGGGATTCCTGCTGCCCCTGGTAGCCGTGGTCTACTCTTCGGTCCGTGTCTTCTGCAGCCTGGCGCGGCCCGACGCCACGCGGAGCCAGCGGCGGCAGAAGACGGTGCGCCTCCTGCTGGCCAGCCTGGTCATCTTCCTGGTGTGCTTCGTGCCCTACAACGCCACGCTGGCCGTGTACGGGCTGCTGCGCGGCCACGTGGTGCTGGCCAGCCCGGCGGCGCGCAACCAGGTGCGCGGGGTGCTGATGGTCATGGTGCTGCTGGCCGGCGCCAACTGCGTGCTCGACCCGCTGGTGTACTACTTCAGCGCCGAGGGTTTCCGCAACACCCTGCGCAGCCTGAGCTCTCCGCTCCGGGCCAGGACCTCGGCCACCAACGGGGCTCGGGGGGCACTCGCCGAACCAACCGCTGAGACCTCCCACGCCACCGTGCCGGCCGCCGCCAGCCAGGGGCTGCTCCGGCCCTCCGACCCCCGGGACTCCTTCACCCGGTGCTCCGAGGACTCGTCCCTCTGAACGCACGTCGTGCCAGAGCGCGGTCCCCTCACCCCACCCCCACGTCTCTCGCACTCGCAGACACGCAGGGTGTGTGCACAGCAGGGCGGTGGGTTGGGCACTTGGACTTCTGAGCGGCAGCTCCAGCTCACAGATGCAGAAGGGAACAAAGTGTGGGGGGCAGGGGCCCGGGGAGGGAAGAGCGCGGCTGCAAACGTCTTTAACTAGGTGGTGATGGCGAGCGCAGAAGGACCTCTTCCTTAGTACCTAGGAAGTGCTGCCGTGAGCCTGCCCGTGCAGAGGCGGGAGACTGGATGAAATGCCCTTGGCGGGGCATGAAACACGGCCCGGCCCGTAGCTGGTAGCTGGAGCAGAAGATGGGTGTCCTGCGTTTAGACCGACCACAGAGGTCTTTGGGCCATGGACGCCACCCACTCCCCTTTCCACCTGGGCTCTGCCTGCCCAGCACTGAGGCGTAATGTAAAAGCGTATTGGATGCCGGCTGAATTGGTTTCCTTCTTGTCTAGTGACTTTTAACAATTTAGGTCTGACGCCCAGCGTGGGTGGGTGGGGGCAGAGGGGGTTTTCCTCCGAGTTCCTGGTCACTGTTCCCCTTTCTAGGTCCTGCCTTCCCCTTCCACCTCACCCACCCTTTCAAAAGCTCCTCCATTCTAGATCGTAAATCCCCACCACCACCACCGTGTGTGTGTGTCTCTGCTGCTTCGTCTAGAATAAGGAGAACATTCTCTGTACTAAAGTAGTAGTTCTCCAATTTTGGGGTCTCAGACCCTTTTACACTCTTAAAAATGGAGAATTCCAAAGAGAGTTTGCTTATACTTTGTCCTTTTGATACATGACCATATTAGAAATCAAAAATAGTAAGTTTTCTAAAACAGAAATACCCAAGCACACATTCCAATAGCTATGAGAGCAAGTGTCATCACACTTCATGAAGCCTCTGGAAAACTCCACCGTCTACTCGTGAGACAATGAGTGAAAAGGACAAAAGACATCTTAGTAGTAGTATCATGAAAACGGTTTTGTTCTCGTGGACTTCCTCAAAGAATCCATCCTCAGATCACACTTGGAGAGCCATACCTGTACTGGAGTATTAGAGTCATGTGTAAAGTCTTCCCAGGCCATTATGTACATTGCTTTTATCGCTGCAAGGAGAGGGCAATGCTCAGCAAATCAATTGCTAATTGTAGTCCGTAAGGCTTGGGGTTTTCGGGGCGGGGGGGGGGGAGGAGTTGCACACCCAGTGAACACCACCTGGGGCTTCCTGGAGCTGCAGTGGGAGGTGGGGCTGGAACTAGTTGCACAGATACTCAGGAGGAGGTGGAGGGCTTCTCTGGGCAGGGAAAAGGGAGCTGTGCCAGAGCCAGACAAGAAGTTTATGGGAAAGTAAGAGTGTGATGGACGGGAGGACGGGAGTAAGCTGACTGCTCTTGGCAAGCTGGAGGTAAGGAAATGGAAGTCTGGTTTACAGGCCGCCTACTGTCTTCCCTCTTTAGCGGAGTCGGGGCTGGGAGGAATGGCGGAGTTGGCACTGTGACATCTTGAGACCCTGACATTCGTGAGATTCGTGAGGGAGTTGATGCCATGCAGACGTCCTGCATGCATTTCTGTCCCTATGTCTCTCAATGATGTATGTTTCTGTGTATGTGCGTGTGTGTGGTTGTGACAGTGTCAGAGTTTTCCCGGCTGTGTCTCTGTGTGTTTAGTTCGGACTAAGACTTTTGTGTGTCTTTACGTGATCGCTCCAGATGGTGATTTACAAGGGTAAAATGACCCCTGGTGGCCAAACCGGAGAACTGACCCAGATTCCTCAGTGATAGCCGTGAAGTCGGGCTTTCCTCCATCTGGCGGGTTAGAGCCCTCACCTCCTGCTGCTCTAGAGAGGGCTTGATGGTTAGCACCTGCTCCGTCTTGCTCCATCCTTAGGGTTCAGGACCCACGCCCTTCCAGCCCTGGGGGCACCAAACGTCATCACCGTCCAAAGTCTCAGGACTTTGCCCTATCCAAACTGAACAGAATACAATTTTTAAAAATTACTTGAGTATTTTTTTTTTTTTTTTTTTTGCGGTCGGTTCGCGGGCCTCTCACTGTTGTGGCCTCTTCCGTTGCGGAGCACAGGCTCCGGACGCGCAGGCTCAGCGGCCATGGCTCATGGGCCCAGCCGCTCCGCGGCATGTGGGATCTTCCCAGACCGGGGCACGAACCCATGTTCCCTGCATCTGGCAGGCGGACTCTCAACCATTGCGCCACCAGGGAAGCCCTACTTGAGTATTTTTATATGAAGATAATGTGAATGAATTCCAAAGTAATTAAAACTCACATAGCAAGTTTCTTCCAACATAGTATATAATTTACTTATTTATTTATTATAACTTTTATAGTTTATTTTCTGTCCCCCACCCCACCCCCGAAGTAGAATGTAAGCTCCCTGGGGGCAGGGGTTTTTGCTTGGTCCGTTTCCTGATGTATCCCCAGCATCTAGAACAGCGCCTGGCGTAAAAGAAGTACTTAATAAATATTTGTTGAATGATGAACAGTTGAACCTTTTTTTAAATTTATTTTTTATTGAAGTATAGTTGAATTACAATGTTGTGTTAATTACTGCTGTAAAGAACAGTTGAATCTCTCTGTGAAGTAGTTTACTATCTAGTGGGGACCACAGAACCAGTCAACAATAATTATCATTCAAGATGGAAGATGAAAGAATGCAAAGTAAGGCTCTGGCCGTTAATTTGGTAGGCAGTGGGCCGTCTCTGGAGGTTCTTTTCTTTTTTAAGTTTTTAAAAAATATATTTATTTTATTTATTATTTTTGGCTGCATTGGGTCTTCATTGCTGCGTGCGTGCTTTCTCTAGTTGCGGCGAGCGGGGGCTCCTCTTCATTGCGGTGCGCGGGCTTCTCATTGCGGTGGCTTCTCTCATTGAGGAGCACGGGCTCTAGGTGCGCGGGCTTCAGTAGTTGTGGCACGCGGGCTCAGTAGTTGTGGCACAGGGGCTTAGTTGCTCCGCGGCATGTGAGATCTTCCCGGACCAGGGCTCAAACCCGTGTCCCCTGCATTGGCAGGCGGATTCTTAACGACTGCGCCACCAGGGAAGCCCCTCTGGAAGTTCTTCAGTGAGATTTTGCCCACCCTGACACACTGGGTGGGATAAGCTGTAGGGAAACGAGGTGGGGAGAGTCTAAGGGGAAGGAAAGACTGGTGAGGGAGCTGGTCTAGGAGAAGTGTGCTCGCGGCCTGTGGAGGCAGATGGAAATGAATTTTCTCCAGTGTGGAATCTCCTCTGTTTAAGCTCTGGTGGACTGTTTCCCCACATTCAGTATATCCAAAGGGTTTCCATCCTGAAGACAGAGAGGCAAGAATAGATTCAGGATGGGACTTCCCAGGTGGCACAGTGGATAAGACTCTGTGCTCCCAATGCTGGGAGCCCGAGTTCGATCCCTGCTCAGCGAACTAGATTCCACATGCATGCCGCAACTAAGAGTTCATGTGCCACAACTGAGGAGCCCATGTGCTGCAACTAAGGAGCCCACATGCTGCAACTATGGAGACTGCCTGCCACAACTAAGACCCCATGCAACCAAATAAATAAGTATTAAAAAAAAAAAGAATAGAGGGCTTCCCTGGTGGCGCAGTGGTTGAGAATCTGCCTGCCAATGCAGGGGACACGGGTTTGAGCCCTGGTCTGGGAAGATCCCACATGCCGCGGAGCAGCCTGCCCCGTGAGCCACAATTACTGAGCCTGCGTGTCTGGAGCCTGTGCTCTGCAACAAGAGAGGCCGCAATAGTGAGAGGCCTGCACACCACAACTAGAGAGAGCCCTCACACAGAAACGAAGAGCCAACACAGCCATAAATAAATAAATAAAAATTTAAAAAAAAAAAAAGAATAGAATCAGGAGATGTTGCAGGCAGAGGAGGAATGAACAGAAGCTAACGCTAACAGGAAGTTTAAGGAAGCCTGTAGCCACTGCCCGCCATTTTCACAGGATCCCCCAACTACTGGGTGGCCAGTATGACGGGGGTGAGATGTGGGAAATCCAGAGCCCCCACCCCGTGCCCTGGAGTTACTTGCCACTTTGAGGCTTAGGAAAATCGAAAGGAGGAAAAGGATAAAATCTTAGATGCTGGAAGAAGAGCGTTAACAAGTTGTAAAAATACTTGCTATGCCAAGACCTCAATTTAGGGCTTAAAATGAATTATTTTATTTTATTATTATAATAACCTTCTGAGTTAGGAATGATGATTATCTCTATTTTACAGATGAAACACCCCGGAGAAGCTGAGGTCTAAGGTCACACAAGCAGGAAGTGGCACAGTATCTGTTAGACTCTGGAACTCCTACTCTTTGCAGGACACCCTACAGTATCTCCCCTTCCTTTATTGCCCACCTTCTCATCCCTGGTTCCCTTACACCCACCGCTCCCTGGTTTCCTTTCCTCTCCTTCCCTCCTCGTGTAGGCCACCACTCTCTCACCTTGAGTCTACTGTGTCATCTCTGGCCACCTTGTGCAGCTTTTCCTCCCCGCTCCTAACCCACGCACCCTACAGCATACCTGCCCCTTCCTGGTGTGGCTGTGTGAGCGCTGAGAACTGGGCTCATTCATCGTTCCAATGGTGGTGGATCCTAAAACACACCGCATCGAGGGCTCAGAAGGGAGTGGCTCATGGGTGGCACCCAAGGCAGGATGGCTCAGCCTTCAGGCACTTGGCCATGACTCCCCTCCCCCAGCTGGGATGTACCCAACATCTCCAAGACAGCGAATTCCTGATTGTCCACCAGCTAAACTGAAGAGGACACTTCCCCTTGGTTCTCCTCAAAGTCTGTCTCCTCCGTAGAATGGTCCCTCCATGCACTGAGAGTAGTTGGGGGAAGATTAACAATCATTGGTCTTGAGATAAAACAAAAAATTCAGGAGAACCAAGGGAAAGGTAAGGGATCCTAAAAGGGAAGAGATGCTTGTTAGCCCTGGACCGTCCTGAGAGAAGTCCCTGTGGGGTTGCCACTGGGGGTCCCCTGGAAGAAATGGGGAGGGGGAGGTTAATCTCACATGGAGCCTTCCTTCTCCCTTCTTTCAGGAGACCCTGGAGACAAGGGAGGCTGGGGAACTGTCACCATGCTATCTTTTCCAGAGGAGCCCTGGAAACACTGAAAAGTGAAGTTTCTCCCAGGGGCTTGGGGAATCCCAAAGGCTGTCAGAACTTCGCAATCAAACAAACCTGGGTACTAATTTCAGCTCTGTCACTTCTTGGCAACGTGACCTTAGAAGCTATTTAACCTCTCTGAGCCTCCGTTTTCTCTTCTGTGAAATGGGGATCATAATATCTACTTATCGGGTTGTAGTGAGGGTCAATGAGGTCACCTTTGAAAGGCACCTGAGAGCCATCCCATTAGGTGGATCTCTCTTTCCAACCAGGGTGTGGGGAGAAGATGCTGTTAGTAAAGTCTGCTTGTGATGCTCAGCGAGAGTGTTTCTGGAAGACAGCAGGGGTTCCAGGTGAATCCTCACCCAGACAGAGCTCTGCGGGCAATCAGAACCAGGGCCAGGGATGGGTGAGAGAGGCAGGCTGGGCCAGCTGCCATGGTGCTTGGTCAAGGAGGCAGGGGCAGTGACTGGCCTGTCGCCCTCTGGGGGCACTCTCTCCCCACCGGCCTTGCTGTCCACCCCACAGACAGAAGAGTGGGTGGGAAAGTGCCTGAAAGGGAGAGGAGAGGGGCCATGGGATGAAGAACCAATCAAGGGAGAAAGGGCAAAAGAGGAGGCTGGAGGGGAAGTGAGGGCCCAGGCAGGCACAGGGTGGGGCCGGGAGAGGGGCCCAGGGCCGGAGGGCGGGAGACAGCCTGGGAGGGAAAGCGCTGGGGAGGGAGGAGGGAGGGACAGGCTGGGAGACCGGCAGCGCTGACACAGCCTCGATGTGTGGAACGGGCTGGGGTTTGGCCCACAGGTCAGGCGTCTGGCAGTATTATGGGATGGAGAGGCCTTAGGAGACAGGGAGAGTATTATGGGTTGGAACAGCCTTAGGAGACAGGGGAATATTATGGGCTGGTGAGGCCCGGCTCCAACTGGAGGCGGGAGGAAGGGGTGCGGGGCGGGAAGGGGGGGTGGTGGTGGAAGGGAATATTATGGGCTGGAGGCCTCCTGCGACCAGAGGCAAGAGTATTATGGGCTGGCAAGGCCTTCGGTGGCCAGAGGGGGGAGCAGCGGGGGATGGCACCGGCTGCATGTGACCGAGGGGGGGGCCAAGTTGGGGGGGTGGCGAGTGGGGGTGGGGGAGCATATTATGGGATAGCTCTTTGTACCTACTGCGGGGACTGCTTCTCCAGAAGATATTATGGGATGTCGTGTGTGGGAGGGGGAGAGGGGCTGGGGGATTATTATGGGATGGTGGTGCAGAATGGGGAGGGCCTGAGGCGCTCTTCTCCCACCGCCCCCCCCACCCCTTACTCTCTTGCCATCCTCTCTAAGGTCTGCCTTCTTTCGCAAATGGCCCAAGGAGAACACCTGAAATCTACCACCCCCCCACTCGCTCTGTGGGCACCTCAACCCATCCTAGGCATCCCGCCTAATTAGCAGCCACCTCGCGGGTGCTGAGGGGGAAAGGGAGCCCTTGGGGATGGGGAGAAGGTCCCAAAGCGGGGATGTGGTGGCCAGTGGACCACACCTCCCACCTGTGCGGCATCCCCTTGGCTCCCCATCCCCGTGGGTCACTCTCCGTCCCCTTCCCCAAAGTGGGGGCCCTCGATCCTCCTCCCCTTCCCCCTCCCCTCCATTTCCTCTCCAGCTCCCTCCACAGCCGTAACCAGTAAAACAGGCGGCCAGTTATTATGGGATGGCTGCTCCCGGCAGCTCTGCAGGGAGGGGGCGGTCACCGCGGAATGTCTCTTGTGGGTGGCTATTATGGGATGGCCGCCTCTCTTTTGGGGGGGGTGGGGGCTCGCAAGGAGAAGGATTATTATGGGATGTGCCCAGCGCAGCTGGGTGGGGCTGTCCTGGGTAGGTGAAGCTCTGGGGAAGGGGGATGGGGAAGGAAAGGAAGGAAGAGGGAGGGAAGAAGCTGGGGAGGGTGGGGTGAGCCCTGGAGCCAGACCTGAGGCCTGGCAAGAGTGACTGGCTGGAGAGGTTCTTCAGTGACAGCTGTTTGAAGAGGCCCCTGGGGGCAGGCTAGAGCTAGCCAGATCTGAGCCCTGGACACCTGGGTCCCTAAACAGCTTGTGAGCTACGGGGTCGCTGAGTCCAGGCATGCAGTGAGGAGGCCTGGGTTCTGGCTGTGTAACACACGAGGTAGTAGTGCTCCTGGGTGACCACAGCACCAAGTACTCCCCTCGCTCCCTGCCTTCCTGGGTTTGAGCCTTGGGACTGTAGCTCAGGTAGGGGTCAGGCCAGGGGAGCTCTGCCACCTTGCAGTCACACCCAAGGAGCTGAGACTGTGTTGGCTCCTGCAGGACACATGCCTGGGTGGTGCCCCCCAGTCCTGCACCACCTGCATCCTGTCTAGCTATCAGAGTGCACTGTCACTGTGGCTTTTCTGTCCTATGTCGCCTTCCCAAACCCCCTTTTCTGGCAGAGCAGGGGAACCCTAGTCCCTTAGACGTCTTATGAGCAGAGTTTCTGGGACTCACAGAACAGAGATGTAGAGAGAAGAGCTATAGAGCATGTGCTGAAAACTCCATGGACAGCCCACTGTGTTATTCCAGGTTCTTCTGTACCATGGGATGGAAGCAGAACTCTAAGGTGACCAGCTAGAGAGGCTCTCCCCCTGGGTGCATTAATCAGGAGATTATCCCACCCTTAGTCTCTGTGGGCCAATCATGCTGGTGGTTTATTTATAATTTATCTGGGAGGGTAGCATGGGGCTAGTGTATGGAGGCGAAGCACAGAAGGACCACAAAAGCAAAACACAAACACACACATCCTAGCCCTCTGGAACTCAAGAATAGAGGAAGGGACTTTAACCTTCTCCTTGTGGTGGTATCATGGAGAGGTGGGAAGTAAGGGGAGCCGGGGGATAAGTGGGTACAACCTGCAGGGGTGGGGCAGAGGGGCTGTGGTGGACAAAAGGGACCATGTTTGTAATGCCAGGCAAGAGGCTGTGACTACCCAGTTACAAAACTCTCTTCCTGGTTTATATTATGAGTCACTGTAGTAACGTGGTATATATATGCGAAGAAGAGGGTATGGGGCAGATGGAGACGTTACAGAAGGGAATTTGAGCCCCGGAGGCAGGCTGGATCCCCTAGAGAAATGGGGAAGGAGGAGGGCATACTAAGTACCTGGCAGTTCATACACGAATGAGAAACTTCTTGAAAGGAGGTCTACCCACATTATGGTATCTTAATGAAAGAGCTGTCCCCTCTCCCCCAAGTAAGGAGTAAAAGTTTTCCTCTTAGTACTCAGAATAAGCATGGGGGAGGGGGTGCACAAATGAATGGGGTCCAATCTTGATGTCAAGAGAATTTAATGAGAAGACTAGGCAGCCTTGCACAATGGGGGAAACAGCCTGCGTGCCACAATGGATATGCCGAAAGGGTGGTCCAGGGAGTTAAGTCAGGTAGGAGCTGGGGGAAAGCCTTACCAGCATCACTGGTGGTCTACTTGGGGGCACAGGGATAGTGATTTCCCAAAGCAAGCTCTTGCCTCTCCTGAATTCATCTCTCCTCACCAGTTCTCCAGTCCTGAGGTTCTCAGAGGAGGGAGAGTCATCTGGCCAGGCCCTTTCTCTAGGGAAGTGAGATTAGAAGGGCAATGCAGAGATGATGTGAGGTTCGTCCCACTCACTTCTGGTCAGGAAGGGCCTCTCTTAGGAGGAAGTTCCGGTTTCTCTTCAACCTGTCCTACCACCAAGGGTCTTGGACTTGTGTGAAAAGCAGAGGAAGATATTATCTGACTTTGGGGTCTGGAGCGGTGGCAGCAAGGAAGTGGCGTTGGGATATTGGTTTTCACCCAGGTCCTGGTTCTCTGGGGATCAGGAAGAGGGAAAAGTGACAGGCTGTAGACTTAGGTTCTCTTAGGGCCAAAAAATTCTAAGATTGGGCTCTCTGACTTTCTTGGGCTGGGTCCCCAGTGTGGCTGCAGGGTAGGTGCAGTTAGGGAAGGGGGTGGTATGTGTTGGGAGGCTACCTTGTGGCATAATAAATGAAGAAGGCATTCTGGGATGTTGACTTGTACACAGGAGGGGAAGATGGTGAACGTTATACAAAGATCAGGGGTGTATTTTGGGTGGAGAATGGGACCTCAACAAGATGAGGATGGGGGCAGTTGGAAGTATTATGAGATTTCAGGATACAAAATGAGAAAGGATATAAATAAGAAACATGGGGCGTTGAGGGTAAGCAGAACTTGGTGTTCAAGCATGAGGATGACAATTCTGGCATGTTGATGAGTCTCTCAAGAAGGAAGCACATGATGATGTTATAGGATTTCGTATTAGAAATGCTGGATGGATGAACCTTGCTTTCCAATCAAAATCCCTTAGTATGTAGGGAGCAGATAGGAGATTATCTTGACCATCCATCTATATTGTAAATCCTTTTGAAATACCTTCGGGGCTCTAGAAGGACCGCTGAGAACTTCTACTGGGATCTGATCTCTCCTGAGGTCAGTTGGGATTTGTTTTATTCTCTGTAACAGAAAATTAGGAAATAGCACTCAGTTTTCCATTGACACCAGACATTCTATCTCATCTTGGAGTTTGGTTGTTTATGCTTCTTGAAGGGAGGCACTCCCCACGGTGCCCATCTTTGTGCCTTGCTAGGTACTCCGTCAACATCTGTTGCATAAGCACGAGCAGCAGTGAGCAGAGGGAGAGCAGTTCTTGGATCTTTGTGTGTATATAGCGGGATCCTCAGTTCACACCATGGTGGGATGTCCACCCATAGGAATGGCCTAGGGGTGAGAATAGACCGCTTGACCTGGGGAGGCGGTGTGGGAAGAGGACTGCTGGAATGTTGAGAAATAATCTTTAGGTGGGAGTTTGTAATTATTATGGGATGCTTTGGGGTGAACTAAACTTTATGTAAATGGCTCATCTGGCCAGTATGGTATTTGGTTGGTCTTACTCAAAACTCAGCTGGAGGTAAGTGTCTGGAGAACACCTGGATTTTGGTGGGATTGGGTGGGGCCCTAGGTTGACTCTCAGTTCCTGCATGTCTGGAAATGATGGATGAGGGAAGCTAGGGTCCATCTTAGACATCAAGAGGCTTTGTGCCAGGACACTGCTTTGGCTCATTAAGGGATGAAGGTGTGTACAAGTTGGGGTGGGGGAGAGGGCAATGTGGGTAGCCTGTTTCATCCTCGCTGGTGTGGGTGTTAGAATAGACTGACCGCCTTGGAGACAGGGGAGATACGAGTATGAATATTATGGGATGCCTGGCTGGAAAGGTAGAGGGGTGGTGGAGTGGAGATGAAGCATTATGGGATGTGACTCTGGGTTGTGCTGGGAGTATTATGGTATGTCTGGTTGACCACGGGTTCTTTGCAATTATTATGGGATGTCAGGATGTGGGTGGGGGAGTAAAATTATGGGATATCTTTCCAGTGTTAGAGGAAAGGAGATTAGTTGTCCCTCTGTGGGGTGACAGTAGGGCTCTTGATCATTATGGGCTATCTCTTTGATAGGGCAGGAGTGGTTATTACGGGCTGTGAACTTAGAATGAATGTGTGAAGCTTGGGGGTCATGTTGTGAGGATCTAGCCTTGCAGGGGCCGAGGGCAGCGCCAGGGGGTTGGTTATTATGGGATGTCAGTATAGAAGGTGGGAGACTGATTATTACGGGATGTGTGTGGGAGGAGGCCGAAGTGTCCGTTGTGTGTGGGGGGGTGAGTTTCTGCCTATTATGGGATATCAAACTGGGGGTGGATGAAGAGTGGTTATTATGGGATGTCTGTGGGGGATGGGGATTGAGTATTATGGGATGTGAGGCTGAATGGCTGGGAGGGGTGCTTATTATGGGATGGCCATGGGGAGGGAGAGGTGACGAATTATTATGGGATGTTAGCATTAGGGCCAAGAGTGAAGAAGTTGGCAAAGGATGGCTATTATGGGATGTCTGGGGGTGTAAAGGGTTAGTTGCAAAAGGTCGGCAATACCATGAGATGTCAACAGCCCTGGCATATATGTGTATGGAGTGTGTGTGCGTGGGGGTGGTGGTGGTGGGGGTGGTAGTGGTGGTGGTGGTGGTGGTGGTGGTGGTGGTGTCCGTGTGTATTATGGGATGGCCAGGGGGTGGTTGGTTGCCCGGGTGACACGCGCGCGCGCGCTCGAGGGGGCGTGGTCAATGGTTGCCGGAGCGACGAGGGGGCGGGGGTTGCCCGGGAGACCTAGGGAGGAGGGTGGCGGTAGTGGAGGGGGGGTTGGAGTTGGTTGAGGTTATTATGGGCTGTCCGTGGGGGGGCGGGGCCTGTGCGGTGGGATTTCCCGGCCGGTGTTTCGGGCCCTTTAAGAGGCGAAGCTGGAGCCGGAGCCATTTTCCCCCCTTCGGCCGCGGCTAGGAGGAGCCGGAGCGGGAGTGACACCGGGCCGGACCCAGCGCGACCTGCGGCGGCTCTGGGGTGAGGAGAACGCGGGGTTCCCAGAGAGACAACCCCTCTCAGCCCGACCAGCCCCGAGGGTCCTCCCTCCATCCAGCCGCCCCTCGGGCGTCCCCGGACCAGCGGACCGCCCTCTGCCCGGGGAGCCGACCCTGCCTCTCCCTTTCCTGCAGGGTGCCCAGCCCCCGCCCTCGTTCGGCCCGAGTCTCGCTCCCCGCGACTCCCCACCTCGGGCTTGGCCTCCCACAATGCCCGGCGCCCCCCTCGCCCTTTGCTCACTTGCCCCCCGGGACACGTGGCCCGGCCCCCTGCCCGGTGGGAGCTCCGGCCCCCCACGCCCCTGCCTCCAGCCCCCTGGAGCGTCGAGCCTCCACGCCCCCTCGTCCCCGCGGCTCCTCCGGAGAACCCGAGTTGTCCCAGAGGACAGCCTTTGGAGAGCTACCCTGTCTGGGGACTGGCCCCTCCCCAGGCGCAGGGAGGCGCCCCCCCACCCCCCAGTGACCTTGTGTCCCTGAGCGCCTCGCCGCCGGCCGCCTCCCCCGGCCCCCCCGCGCCGCGGCCACTCGGACCCCTTCCCCCGTCACGCCCGGCTCCGTCCAGCGGCTTCTCCCCTCCCCACGCCGGCACCGGCCTGCCCTCGGGGGCGCCGCTCCCTCTCGTCTGGGGGGGCTCCAGCCGGGGAGCCGGCTTCCGGGCTGCCCCCGGGAGCGTGGAACTAAAGTTCAGCCTGAGTGGTTCGGGTGCCCTGCTCGGGTGGCTGTGGGGCGGCCGGGGGTGGGCGGAAAGCGCGGCGGGGTGGGGGAGGGGGCCGTGCGCGTCACTGTTCTCTTTCTCTCCCCCCTCCCCCGCACAGTGACTCGGGCCAGTGTCGAGGGCCCCAGGCCGCAGGCAGGAGCAGCTGGGCCAATTCCCTGGCCGGGAGCGGAAGGGGATGGCGTCGGGCCTGGGCTCCCCGTCCCCCTGCTCAGCGGGCAGCGAGGAGGAGGATATGGATGCACTTTTGAACAACAGCTTGCCCCCTCCCCACCCAGGTAACAGCTTCCCCAAGGGCCTCGGGCAGGAAGGAGCCATCTGGGCCCTCCCTGGTGACTCTGGTGCGGCAGGGTTGAGTTTCTGGGCTTTCTCTGTGCAGTCAGAGGTGGAGGGCATCCGAAGGGAGTGGTTCCCTTCTGCGGAGCTGTTGTGCGAGGGGGCTGGAAGCCATGTGCCTTCTGGGCTCCGCGGACCGCGATGCAAGCTTGCTGCACTGTCTTCGGGAATGCTGTGCAGATCCCGGTTGAGGGAGCTCTCCGGGCTGGCAGGCTTTGCCTGGCGTGGGTCCTAGGAGGAATGCAGGTAGCTGGGACCCCTGGAGGCTGCGCGGCGGCGGCGGCGGCGGCGGGGTTGAGGATTGCGGTTGGAGGAGACCAGCCGGGCATCTCTGCTAGTAGGATCCTGTAGCTGCTGCTGTGGAAAGGAAAGAGGGAGTGCGGGTTACTCTCTGATTATTTTTAGCTTCTGATCAGTTACCGGCTTTCTGTGCAGTTTCAACCGTGTGAAGTTTGAATTGCGCTCCTCAGCTGGGATCTAGAGCGCTTTTAGTCAGGCAGATTGCTGGAATGTTGAGTGAGGCTAGGGGTAGGATGTCATAGCCTGCAGGATATACTAGGAGGAGCAAAAAGAAGGAAGGTGACACCCTGGGCACCCCTCTTCCCCTAGCAAGTGGACTTAATCCTGGCTTTTTTCCCAGGAGGCTTCTGCCCTGTGCAGGTAGCCTGGGGTTTGGGCCGGTGGTGTGAAGTGTTTGTGTCGGTGTGTTGGGGGTTGTGCTGTCTGTGTTTTGGGGTGGCTCCTTGGACTGGCCGAACCCCAGTGGTTATAACCAGCCTGTATGATTGGCATGGCTCTTGTCTATCCTCAACTGATGATGGATGTCATGTTTCTAAGTGGATGTCTCTCTCCTCTGTCCTTCGTTCTTCAGAGCACTTAGCTAAGTCACCTACTTGTTTCCTTGATCTTTTTTTAGTTTAGTTTTTTTTTTTACATGCCATTTCTTCATCTTCCTTGTTTGTATTTTTATTTTAATTCTGGAGCCTGCTGGTCCTGTTTTTGTTTCCCATCAAGCATCTTTCACTCTTGCCTTCTCTTTGCTTAGCTCCAGCTGCACGCTGAGGTGGTCTGGGAGAGGTGTTTCCACATTTGGCACTTCCTAAGTTGGAAGTCTTCACTTCAACCTGAGGCCACTTAGGAGGGGGTCAGTCTTCTTACTGAACCTTCAGCTGTTGGGATGAGAATCTTAGGCTTGAGCCTCATCACCGTGTAGGGCAAGGTGGTAGATTTCTGTGCTATTGCCCAAGGTGGGGGTAGGGTGGTGCTAGTGGTGAGGCAGTCCCATCCTTTCTGTGCGGGGCATGAGAAGTAGCAGTGCCATCCAGCCAGTGTTGGTTCCACATCTTGGCTTCCTGTTGGCCCCTTGGTCTGGGGCTGCCCCTGTGTTGACTGGGAGCCTGTGGGCTCCCAGGGTGAACTCTGCCCCAAGCTGTAGCGTGACCCAGTTTTTCCACTTGCCCCACCCCATTCCTGCCCCTTTCCCAAATCGTTCTCTATGTCTCAGCCAGTTTGCCGCTTGCTGTGTCAGCACATCTGCCTGAGAAGTTTGAGGGTCTTAGGTGGATGGAAGGGTGTCCCTTTTGCCTCCGCGAGTTTGTCCTTGTCTCTACTTCCAGCTTTTATGGAGGCATGGCTGATTGGGAAGGGGGGCACCACAGGGATTGCTGGGGAGAAGCCCTTAAGAAAATGATTCTTTCTGGTGAGATCCAGGCTGGTGTCCCATTCCCAAGGGAATGGGAGGGGCTGTCTTGTGCCTGGCCTGATCCTGGGCTGAGAGGGAAAGGGGGAGGCTGATGGTGCTTTGTCCAGCCCAGTGCCGCCTGTTCCCTAGTATCTGCCTCGCACAGGAAGGGCGGAGTCAGAGGCATTTTCGGGCCAGTTCTGGGGGTCAGGAGCAGAGAGCATGTGTAGGAGAAAAGGAAGCATTCTGTTGTCCACCACTCTCTAGGTGCTGCTCCTTTTTCTCTGTTGGATAGGTGGCTACCTCTAATCTGTTAGTGGTGGTTTAGGATCTGTGGTCTGCACTCTGGTAGAGGTGATGAGGAAACTGAGTTTCAGAGGCGTCTTGTGGGCTCCCATTCCTCAAGGTAAATCTTTTGGGTGTCAGAAGGAAGGTTGTGTGCTCTGCCCACAGCTCCACTGAACTCTTGTTAAATCTAAGCTCCGATGATTGAAGGCATAACGAGGGAGTAAGTCAGCCCCTCACATGGTGTAACCCTTCAAGGTGTCTTGGGTTTCCTTGCCTAAGACATTATTAGAATGGCCTCTTGAGAACAGTGTTATCCCACAGTAGGTGTTTGAAGAGGTGGCATTTGGACCTGGGGCCAGGTAGTAATTTGGGAAGTCTTCTGTGAGAGGGTAGTCTTTCCCCGGCTACCTCTCTCAACCGCACTCCCTCCCCTGCCACTTCCTGTCTGTCCTCTGTTGGCAGCTGGGTGCCCTGGGTTGGCTTCTGTGGTCAGGAGCCATTTTCCCTCTCCTCAGTGGGTGAGGCATTCCCTCCTTCTCTCCACTCCCTTCTCCACTCCTCCCACCTTGAGGGGGGGGGTGGCTTGGGAAGCAGGAGGGGGAGGAGGAGGGAGCCGGTGCGCTGGTGTGAATGTCTGTTACAAAGGAAGCTGCCTCCTGGCCTTCTCCTCCCTCTCTGTGCCCCTTCCCACCTAGGCCTGCCCAGGAGCTCTCAGTATTACCCCAGGCTTTGTGTGTGCTCCCAGCCGGGGAGGAGGTGGAGCCAGATGGGGGGAGGAAGGGGGGGGGGATGGTGACAGCTGGGCTGATTTGGGCCCCTGGGGAGAAGAGGCTACTGACCCAGGAGAAGCTGGGGAGGAGCAGTAGAGCTGGAGATGGGGAAAGGAAATCAGCTTTGGGAGTGGGCGTGATCCTGGGCTGGCACCGGAGCCTGGGGCTTGGAGGTTCTGGTTGTTTTGCGCAGTGATGAGCCAAAGGGGTTAGTGAAGGGTGTGGTTTCTGGGACCCTCGAGCAGGTACTGTTCTGGGAATGTGCTGAGGGTATATTCTTTAGTTTTTACCTTCTGCGTAGGACCGCTCATTCTCGTTTCCCGGCTTGTGGAATGCTTGGTGGCTGGTTATAGGAGGACTAGGCACGTTTCTCTTACTTGGTTAACTGTACGCAGCTTGACTCAGCTGCGCTGGTGAACACATAGAGGACTCGTGTTAGGGGTGAGGGAGAGGAGGCAGGGGTCTGGACAGCTGCCCGAGGTGGGCCTGGTCTGGCCCGGCAGGCCTATTTCAGGCATATACAGCTCTCTCTTTGTCTGTTTTTGTCCTGAGTATCAGCTTCCTTCTGTGGCGTGTATAGCAGTTCTCTTCAGTGGAATCTGGGACAGAAGGTGGGGGAATAAAGTCTAAAGCCTCTGGATTGGGCTCTAACCTTATGCTATTGATCTTTTCCCTGCCTCCCTTTCTTTGCCAAAACATATGTAGAAAACGAAGAGGACCCGGAAGAGGATTTGTCAGAAGCAGAGACTCCAAAGCTCAAGAAAAAGAAAAAGCCTAAGAAACCTCGGGACCCTAAAATCCCTAAGAGCAAGCGCCAAAAAAAGGAGGTGAGTGGGTGACTGGATGTTATGGGTGGCAGGAGGGAGTGGGAGGTGCTCTGTGGAGGGCTGGGGCCTGCGTTTCTTGCCCTGGGGCGGTGGGCCAGGTCCTGGGCGTGAGCCTCAGGGCCGTCCTGAGGTCAGCATGTGTGTAGCATGTGTGTGTGTGTCTCCCTCTCCCCCTTCCCTGCTCCAGCGTATGCTCTTATGCCGGCAGCTGGGGGACAGCTCTGGGGAGGGGCCGGAGTTTGTGGAGGAGGACGAAGAGGTGGCTCTGCGCTCAGACAGTGAGGGCAGCGACTATACCCCTGGCAAGAAGAAGAAGAAGAAGCTCGGACCTAAGAAAGAAAAGAAGAGTAAGTCCAAGCGGAAAGAGGAAGAGGAGGAGGATGACGAAGACGATGATTCAAAGGTGCCTGGACCTCCATCCTCTTCTCTGTACTTCTGTCCTTTGTTTTCCAGACACTCTGCTGCCCCTTAGAATGTTTTCTCTCCACCTGTTTCTGATGATTTCTTCTTAGCCCTCTTACCCTGGACTTGCCAGCCTTAGTGGCAACTCAAACTCCCTTAGTGAGGGTGGGCACTAGGAGTCAGGCTTTGACTTTGCTCTCTCTGCAGGAGCCTAAATCATCTGCTCAGCTCCTGGAAGACTGGGGCATGGAAGACATCGACCACGTGTTCTCAGAGGAGGATTATCGCACTCTCACCAACTACAAGGCCTTCAGCCAGTTTGTCCGGTAAACAGGAGGGTCTTGGGGGCAGGAGATGGAGAGCGCTTCTGTAATCTCTTCTCACCTCCCTCGCCTCCTTTATTTTTAAACTTTTTCTCTTTTCTGTTCCTGCCATTTTTCCCCCAGACCCCTCATTGCTGCCAAAAACCCCAAGATCGCTGTCTCCAAGATGATGATGGTTTTGGGTGCGAAGTGGCGGGAGTTCAGCACCAACAACCCCTTCAAAGGCAGTTCTGGGGCTTCTGTGGCAGCAGCGGCAGCTGCGGCAGTGGCCGTGGTGGAGAGCATGGTGACGGCCACTGAAGTTGCACCTCCTCCGCCCCCTGTGGAGGTGCCTATCCGCAAGGCCAAGACCAAGGAGGGCAAAGGTGACATGGGGCTCAGTGGGAGTGGGGACTAGTGCGGGCTTGGGATGTCGAAGTTGGAGGAAGCGCGGACGCGTATTCTGTCAGCCCAAAGATGGAAGCTAGGAGGTGGGAATGAACCGTGGATTAGGAGGGAAACTGGGGAAGCTGGCCACGTAGAAATATTTTAGGTGGGGAATATTTTATTGGGTTGGCCAAAAAGTTCATTCTGTTTTTTCCATAAGATGGCTCTAGTAGCACTTAGTAGTTGTCTTTAACTTCATTTGAAACAATTTCGTTAGGTTGTATTGTGACAGCTGTCATATCAGTGTGCATTTAAAAAAAAACTTATCAAAATTGGTGAATTTTTGTGTAGCCATTTTAATATTGAAGATGGAAGAAAAAAAGCAACGTTTTCGACGTATTATGCTTTATTATTTCAAGAAAGGTAAAAAGGCAACTGGAACGCAAAAAAAGATTTGTGCAGTGTATGAAGAAGGTGCTGTGACTGATCGAACCTGTCAAAAGTGGTTTGCGAAGTTCCGTGCTGGAGACTTCTTGCTGGACGATGCTCCACGGTCGGGTAGACCAGTTAAAGTTGATAGCGATCAAATCGAGACCTTAACTGAGATCAGTCGACATTATGCCACGTGAGAGGTAGCCGACATACTCAAAATCTCCAAATCAAGCGCTCAAAATCATTTGCACCAGCTTGGTTACGTTAATCGCTTTGATGTTTGGGTTCCACATAAGTTGAGTGAAAAAAATCTTCTCGACCGTATTTCCGCATGCTGCTCTCTACTTAAATGTAAGGAAAATGTTGCATTTTTAAGACAAATTGTGACAGGTGGTGAAAAGTGGATGCTGTACAATAATGTGGAACGGAAGAGATGGTGGGGCAAACGAAGTGAACCACCACCAGCCATGCCAAGGGCCGGTCTCCATCCAAAGAAGGTGATGCTGTGTATATGGTGGGATTGGAAGGGAGTCCCCTATTATGAGCTCTTTCTAGAAAACCAGATGATTAATTCCAACAACTACTGCTCCCAGTTAGACCAGCTGAAAGCAGCACTCGATGAAAAGCGTCCGGAATTAGTCAACAGAAAATGCATCATCTTCCATCAGGCTATTGCAAGACCGCATGTTTCTTTGATGACCAGGCAAAAACTGTTACAGCTTGGCTGGGAGGTTCTGATTCCTCCGCCATATTCACCAGACGTTGCACCTTCGGATTTCCATCTGTTTCAGTCTTTACAAAATTCTTTTAATGGAAAAAATTCCGATTCCCTGGAAGACTGTGAAAGGCACCTGGAACAGTTCTTTGCTCAAAAAGATAAAAAGTTTTGGGAAGATGGAATTATGAAGTTGCCTGAAAAATGGCAGAGGGTAGTGGAACAAAACGGTGAATACACTGTTCAATAAAGTTCTTGGTGAAAATGAAAAATGTGTCTTTTATGTTTACTTAAAAACCGAGGGAACTTTTTGGCCAACCTAATATCTTTCCCATGTTCTGCTCTGTGGTGTGTATTTGGATTGTATGATCTTACCTGCTTTCTCCTGATTTAGGTCCCAATGCTCGGAGGAAGCCCAAGGGCAGCCCTCGTGTCCCTGACGCCAAGAAGCCTAAGCCCAAGAAAGTAGCTCCCCTGAAAATCAAGCTGGGAGGTTTCGGTTCTAAGCGTAAGAGATCCTCGGTGAGAGCCCAGCCTGTCCCCTGGCGAGGGTGCCTTAGCTAACGGGGAGGATGTGGTCTTAGGTCAGGATTCAGGGTTCAGTAGGTGCATGAGCATGTGGGGAGTTGGCCATAGAAGAGGTGGTTAGGCTTCCTTGCTGGGATTCCAGCACCCCTAGTAAAAGGGTGATCCCTTCTCCATCACTGTCTCCTTCCCCTTGGCCTGAACCTCTAACCTTCTCATCCTGCCAGAGTGAGGATGACGACCTAGATGTGGAGTCTGACTTCGATGATGCCAGTATCAATAGCTACTCTGTTTCTGATGGTTCTACCAGCCGCAGTAGCCGCAGCCGCAAGAAACTCCGGACCACGAAAAAGAAAAAGAAAGGTGTGTTTCTCTTCTGTATCAGTATGTAATGGAATGAGGGGGGAATGATTGGGGAAGCATGTCCCTAAGGAGATAGGGGCTGGTTTAGCGGGGTGGGGGGAGGTAGGTTTTTTCTAATAACTGGGCTTTCCCTCTTCCTTGCCTAGGCGAGGAGGAGGTGACTGCTGTGGATGGTTATGAGACAGACCACCAGGACTACTGTGAGGTGTGCCAGCAAGGCGGGGAGATCATCCTGTGCGACACCTGTCCCCGAGCTTACCACATGGTCTGCCTGGATCCGGATATGGAGAAGGCTCCCGAGGGCAAGTGGAGCTGCCCACACTGCGTGAGTGCCGGGCCGTCGTGGCCCTTCGGGACCCTTGAGCGGAAGAGTGGGATGAGGAAACTCTTTGGGGTCTGGGTGGGGGTAGGAGTGGTGGCGTTGCTGGCTACGGGCTTTGGGAAGCTTTCAAAGGAATGATGGGCGCGGTTCAGATGGGGGTTGGGTGGGGGTGGGGGTGGGGGTGGTAGTAATCTGACTCTGTGGTCCTTGCCTGCAGGAGAAGGAAGGCATCCAGTGGGAGGCTAAAGAGGACAATTCGGAGGGTGAGGAGATCCTGGAAGAGGTGGGGGGAGACCCTGAAGAGGAGGATGACCACCACATGGAGTTCTGTCGGGTCTGCAAGGATGGGGGGGAGCTGCTGTGCTGCGATGCCTGTCCTTCCTCCTACCACATCCACTGCCTGAACCCGCCCCTTCCAGAGATCCCCAACGGAGAGTGGCTCTGTCCCCGCTGTACGGTGGGTGCCTGGCCCCGGCCGGTGGTCCAGCAGCAGGGTTTACCCCTCTTGCGTGTAGGTGTCGTGAGGCTGAGGTGCAGGAGAGGTCACTGGAGGGCTATAGGCCTTTCAGCCCTGAGGCATGGATCTTCCTTCCTCGTAGAGTCACGGGATACCTTTGTTCTGGGAAACCGTAGGACTAACTTTGAACAGAGTTGATGCTTTGCCAGCTCTCCGAAGTGGGATGGAGCCGTGTGCTTTTAGCCCAGAATATCCTTTCCTGTCTTGACACCCAGCCTCGAGGTCTTGGTAGCTTGGTGATATAATAGGGCCACTGAATGCTGTTAGATTGCTTAAGAGAGGAATTCTGAGCCCCAGGTCTGTGACTTTTCTGTGCCTATTTGTTCTGGGTTATTGTTGAAGTCTAGCTACTGGCTCTGTTAGGCAGATAGGAGTGATAATGTCTCACAAATCCTGGACGAAGTCCAGAAACAGAGAGGGAATTCTGTTCTTCTCTCCTGGGATTAGGGTCCTGGGATTAGGTCTTACTTGAAACGAGGTTTTAATAATGCTCTGATGAGGTTGAAGCTGCCTGTGGGCTATGCCGTGGTAATGATTCGGTGTTGGATCATCTCTTTTCCTCTTAGTGTCCAGCTCTTAAGGGCAAAGTTCAGAAGATCCTAATCTGGAAGTGGGGTCAGCCACCATCTCCCACACCAGTGCCTCGGCCCCCAGATGCTGATCCCAATACTCCATCCCCCAAGCCCTTGGAGGGGCGGCCGGAGCGGCAGTTCTTTGTGAAATGGCAAGGCATGTCGTATTGGCACTGCTCCTGGGTGTCTGAACTGCAGGTAAACCTGGGATAGAGTAGATGTGGGGCTGCGATGAAGAGGGTAGTGAGAGAAAGCAGCCTTGTGGGTAGGAGTGGACATAGCTCCTTGGAGACTTCCTTCTCTCTCCGCTCTTGCAGTTGGAGCTGCACTGTCAGGTGATGTTCCGGAACTATCAGCGGAAGAATGACATGGATGAGCCGCCCTCCGGGGACTTCGGTGGCGATGAAGAGAAGAGCCGAAAGCGGAAGAACAAGGACCCCAAGTTTGCAGAGATGGAGGAACGCTTCTATCGCTACGGGATCAAACCCGAGTGGATGATGATCCACCGGATTCTCAACCACAGGTACCGGGGGGCTGGGCCGGGCGGCGTGTCGTGGGCATCCTGGAGGTGGGCAGCGTATCCGCGGGGGCTTAATTAAGAAAGTGGATGTCACCAGTAAGTTACAGTTGGATGAGACACTCAGTATGTTATGAACTGACTGAATCCTGGTACTTGAGCTATAGACGGTAGATACGAGATCATTTTTGGTGCAAAGACTGGTGGACCAGATGTATTTGCTTCTGAATACGTGTGGTGTCTGGCCTCCTTAGAGGTCTGGTTTTTGAGGGGAGCAGAGCAGGGTGACCTTCTGGCTCTGAGGGTTTTCTCTCCTTGACTTTGTAGCGTGGACAAGAAGGGCCACGTCCACTACTTGATCAAGTGGCGGGACTTGCCCTATGATCAGGCCTCCTGGGAGAGTGAGGATGTGGAGATACAGGACTACGACCTGTTCAAGCAGAGCTATTGGAATCACAGGTGAGGGACTTTGATGAGTAGAGCTGCTGCTCATTGAGAAGGACTCCAGGCAGCTGTTGATGTATCTGTCTTCCTTAGGGAGTTGATGAGGGGTGAGGAAGGACGACCAGGCAAAAAGCTCAAGAAGGTGAAGCTGAGGAAGTTGGAAAGGCCCCCTGAAACCCCAACGGTTGACGTGAGTCATCAGGAGAGGGAGGGCGGTTTGTCGGGTAGGACGATGTATGTTGTGTGCTCCAGTCTGAAGGCCTGATCTCAAGTGATCACTGTAGCTAAGTTGCTTCACACAGACTGCTTCCCTAATTCTCCACATCTCTGTAAGTCAGGGGAAAGGTACTAGGATTACTTTATTTTCTCTCTTCCTCATCAGAAAACTAAAAACATAGATGTTAGTGTTTATATGACTGAGGAGGTGTTATGTATGGAGGGGTCACATAACCGAGCTTTTGTGAAACTTATTTTGGAACCTGGGTCTTCTGACCCTTAATTCATGGCTCAGTTCTTCCGGGGTTTTGTGTAATATAAGGTGAGTCTGGTTAAGGTTAAACAGATAAATCTAGAGGGGGCATAGGATCATTTACCTCGTGGTTCCTGACCAGTAGAATTTACTGTACTGCCAAGGAGACTATGATGTGTCTTTCTTGGATGTCTGTAGGACCAAGATCTGCGTCTTGCCTTGCTTCCTGGAGGATCCTAAATAAAACACAAAGTTACAGTAACCATTAAGCACCTTTTCCCCACCAGTTTTTGTGGCCCCTCGAGTAGGATCTAGTGAGAGTGTGTCAGGAGGGGCCGCTGCCGTCTTACGGAAGGAAGGGAATTCCTGGCCAGCTCTTGACTTCTTTATTTCGTCCTTCAGCCAACAGTGAAATATGAGCGACAGCCAGAGTACCTGGACGCTACAGGTGGAACCTTGCACCCCTATCAGATGGAGGGTTTGAACTGGTTGCGCTTCTCCTGGGCTCAAGGCACCGACACCATCCTGGCTGACGAGATGGGCCTTGGGAAGACCGTTCAGACCGCAGTCTTCCTCTACTCCCTCTACAAGGAGGTAGGAGAGCTGGGGCTGTTAGTTTTTTGTGTGGGTATTTTGTGTTCGTGGTCTTCTCTTACACTCTGAGGAGACAGAAAAAGGAAGAAAAAAAATTGGTCTCTGGCCCTGGAGAACAGTGTTGAGTGACAGTAAGATAGATGCAAGTACACAGAGACAGACTGGAGGGAATGGAGCTGTGGGTGGGATTAGTGGTGGGTGCCTGGAGCCTCGGTCCTGGGGGACGGATATGCGCTGAGACAAGCAGAACTGTGGGTAGAAGTAGTGTGGAGAGACATCGAGCGGCAGGGGTGCGGTGTAAGCTCCCTGCAGGGCAGGCAGGCGTGTTGGTACATGGAGAAGGGAGGGAGAGGAGCGGCCATGCACACGCCCGTCCTCCGCCCACTCCGGGGCAGGGGCAGGGTGGGCGCTCGGGTTGCGTGTGGGACCCTCAGTCCTTACTCTCCGTCTCCTCTTCTTCCTCAAAGGGTCATTCCAAAGGCCCCTTCCTAGTGAGCGCCCCTCTTTCTACCATCATCAACTGGGAGCGGGAGTTTGAAATGTGGGCTCCAGATATGTATGTGGTGACCTACGTGGGTGACAAAGACAGCCGTGCCATCATCCGAGAGAATGAGTTCTCCTTTGAGGACAATGCCATTCGTGGCGGCAAGAAGGCTTCCCGCATGAAGGTACCTCAGCGGGAGGGAGACCCACCCTCGGAGAGGGGAGTTCTCGCTCTGGGCCCCTCGTGCCCCGGTCCCCGGGGTGAGGCGAAAGGATAATAGCCGGGAGGAGGGAAACCCCCCGGAGTCCCTTGGCTTGGCCTGTACCAGCAGAGTTGGACAGGAGTGACCAGGTTGCCTTCTTGTGCAGAAAGAGGCATCTGTGAAATTCCACGTGCTGCTGACGTCCTATGAGTTGATCACCATTGACATGGCCATCTTGGGCTCTATTGACTGGGCCTGCCTCATCGTGGATGAAGCCCATCGGCTCAAGAACAATCAGTCTAAGGTGAGGGGGTGCGGGAGGTATGGCCTCCAGTTTTAGTGTTCTAGTACTGCCTACTCATTAAGGGGAGACCTAGGAGGACAGGAAAGGGAGAAGGGCTCTCTGCCTTCCTTCCTCACTCGTGATAGATGACCCTTGGAGGCCAGGCCTTGAAAGTAAGATAGAGGGCTTCCCTGGCGGTCCAGTGGTTAAGAGTCCACGCTTCCATTACAAGGGGCACGGGTTCAGTCCCTGGTCAGGGAACTGGGATCCCGCATGCCGCACGGTGCGGCCAAAAAAAAAGAAAAAAGAGTTAGTAACGGGAAAGAAGATAAAGGAAAAAAAAAGGTGGGGATGGGGGCGTAACTGCTGGGCGGCAAAGCAGAAGTCTGTGGACATGTGCTGGAGCCCTCTTCTTACTGAATTCCACTTCTCTCCTGCCTCACCAGTTCTTCCGGGTCTTAAACGGTTACTCGCTCCAGCACAAGCTGTTGCTGACAGGGACTCCATTACAGAACAACCTGGAAGAGTTGTTTCACCTGCTCAACTTCCTCACCCCTGAGAGGTTCCAGTGAGTGTGTGCTTATCCACAGTCGGCTCCGCGTTCTTCCAGTTCTTCCTTTTGCCCGTTTCCTATGTCACTCTCCTTTCTTCCTTCCCCCCCAACAACCTTTTCCTTTCTCTTTCTGAAGCAACTTGGAAGGCTTCTTGGAGGAGTTCGCTGACATTGCCAAGGAGGACCAGATTAAAAAGCTGCACGACATGCTGGGGCCTCACATGTTGCGGCGGCTCAAAGCTGACGTGTTCAAGAACATGCCTTCCAAGACAGAACTGATTGTGCGTGTGGAGTTGAGCCCTATGCAGAAGTGAGTCTGAAGGGACAGAAGCACTGGCTCCGTTTTGCAGACACACTTAGACACCTGCCAGTCTGCACAGTGTTTCCTTCTCCATACTCTGCCGCAAGGCATGTGGTGACAGGAGCCAGCGAGGGCTAAAGAAACCTGTTGCCAGGTTGCTGGGGCCCAGAGTTCTTTGTTTTCTTTTTTTGACATCTTTACTGGAGTGTAACTGCTTTACGGTGCTGCGGCTGAGCTCTTACTGAGTTAACCCTTACCTTGTTTAAAATGATGGTGGCGGCGCTTCTTAGGTTTCCTCGGTCCCAAAGGGAGATGTGTTGGAAAGAAGATCCCAGACCCTGGGACTGCATTATGAGTCACACAAAGGCTCTTGAGCATGGCTTACCTTGCTGTCTTGCCCACATAGGAAATACTACAAGTACATCCTCACTCGAAACTTTGAAGCGCTCAATGCTCGAGGTGGCGGCAACCAGGTCTCTTTGCTAAACGTCGTGATGGATCTTAAAAAGTGCTGCAACCACCCGTATCTTTTCCCCGTGGCTGCCATGGTACGTTGTGCCACCTCTTGTCCCTCCCTGGGCGGGAACTGCTCCATTTGGGGTTTCTTTCCACATTTTTTTCTTTTTTGCTTATTTCCTCAGGAAGCCCCTAAGATGCCTAATGGCATGTATGATGGCAGTGCCCTAATCAGAGCATCTGGGAAGTTACTGCTGCTTCAGAAGATGCTCAAGAACCTTAAGGAGGGTGGGCACCGTGTACTCATCTTCTCCCAGGTATTGTGTGGGAGCTTTTGTGGGTAGCAGTGGACAGCTCAGTGACATAGGGGAGGAATTGTCATCTGATTAATCCCATAATTAAAGTATGCTCATTTTCCAGATGACCAAGATGCTGGACCTGCTAGAGGATTTCTTGGAACACGAAGGTTATAAATATGAACGTATTGATGGTGGAATCACTGGGAACATGCGTCAGGAGGCCATTGACCGCTTCAATGGTGAGAGGGAAGGAGTGGCTTCGGTCCTGGCATCCTCACTCACGGCTCTGGACCGATCACTTGTTCTTCTTGAGCATCTGCTTTTCTGCGTAGAGGTTTAGGGTCTTTTGTCAATTGACGTGGAAGAGTACTGTTGAATGTCTTGATTGGAAGGATGTTTGGATTATTGCTAGGAGATTGTTTATTCCCTTTGGAGTCTTTGTTCTTTCTGCTAAAAAGAAGGACACTTTATTTAACCCTCCGCATTGCATCTTGAGGCCCAGGAAGGACCAGGACTTACCAAACCCAGATAGCAAGTTAGTGGCAGGCTTGTCTCAGTAGCCACTACCACCTCCTCTTCTTTTTTTTTACTTTTTAATTCGAAATAATTGTGAACTTAAAGTTCAGAAAATAATACAGAGAGTTGGTGTATACACTTCACCCAGCATTTCTTAATAATGACTTATATAACCTCAGTACAATGATCAAACCCAGGGAATTAACACTGGTGTCATACTACTACCTAAACTGTAGACTTGAATTGAATGTCACCACTGTTCCTGTGACAGGATCCAGTCCCAGATCCCACGTTGAGCGTAGTTGTTGTTTCTCTTCCAGTTCTTCATTCTTTCCTTTCCTTTCACAACGTTGATACCTTTGATGACGACTGGTTAGCTCTTTTGTAGAACGTCTCTGTTTTTTGTTTTTTTTGGCGGTACGCGGGCCTCTCACTGTTGTGGCCTCTCCTGTTGCGGAGCACAGGCTCTGGACGCGCAGGCTCAGCGGCCATGGCTCACGGGCCCAGCTGCTCCACGGCATGTGGGATGTTCCCGGACCAGGGCACGGACCCGTGTCCCCTGCATCGGCAGGCGGACTCTCAACCACTGTGCCACCAGGGACGCCCTAGAACGTCTCTGCTTTGATATTTTCTCATGCTGAGATTGACACTAGACATTTTGGACAGGAATCCCAGAGAAGCGATGCTGTGTCCTTTTCAGTGCATCATTCCCAGGGAGGACATGATGTTGATAATGTTCCATTGCTGGTGTTAACCTTGATCACTTGGTTAAGGTGGTGTCTGTTGAATTCCTCCCATGTAAAGTTACTCTTTTTTTTTTCATTGTGATTAATAAATATCTTGAGGGAGATACTTTAGACTGTGGTGACATCCTGTTTCTCCTTAAACCTTCACACTGATTTCAGTATCCATTGGTGGACCTTGCTTATGAGTATTACTTATTAATATTATTAGTTTTGTGTTTGCCTAATGAGGTGGGTATTTTAATTCAAATATAGTTGGTTTACAATGTTGTGTTAATTTCTGCTGTACAGCAAAGTGATCAGTTATGCATATATATATGTTCTTTTTAAAATATACATTCTTTTTCATGTTCTTTTCCATTATGGTTTATCACAGGATACTGAATACAGCTCCCCGTGCTATGCAGTAGGACCTTGTTGTTCATCCATTCTATATACAATAGTTTGCATCTCCTAATGAGGTTTTATAGTTCTGATATTCCTTAAACATTTATTAACTGGAATTCCAGAGACACCTCTAATGGTGTTTTTGGTTCCTCTCTTAGCACCAGGTGCTCAGCAGTTCTGCTTCTTGCTTTCCACTCGAGCTGGGGGCCTTGGAATCAATCTGGCCACTGCTGACACAGTTATTATCTATGACTCTGACTGGAACCCCCATAATGACATCCAGGTGAGCAGAGGTAGCAGCCTTGGTCTACAGTGACTTTTTGGAAATGCATAGTGTTCTCTGTGAGGGCTCCACCATCTGGGATTAGCTGTTTCAGGGGGAAACAATAGATTGTTTTCAAATGTCTTTTACCTTATTGTAAGCCAGAGAGTTTGGGTTAGCTGTGGTCCTATTTTGGGTAACATGATAGAGGGTGGTATCTTGGGGTAGGGGTGCAAAGGGAAGTTTTGTGTGAGGGCAAGCTGCAGCTCCTGCCTTATGCTGGATTTAACTTATTATGTGGAAGTCAGGGCAAGAGTAGGAATAAGGAAATATGATTACTTCAGTTTTTGCCTCCGTTTTGTGCACAACTCCAGGCCTTTAGCAGAGCTCACCGTATTGGGCAGAATAAGAAGGTGATGATCTATCGGTTTGTGACCCGTGCGTCAGTAGAAGAGCGCATCACGCAGGTGGCAAAGAAGAAGATGATGCTGACGCATCTAGTTGTTCGGCCTGGGCTGGGCTCCAAGACTGGATCCATGTCCAAACAGGAGCTTGATGACATCCTCAAGTTTGGCACTGAGGAGCTATTCAAGGACGAAGCCACAGATGGAGGTGAGCTAGGCAGGAGCTTGTTTTGGTGTGGGGCTTGGCTTCTCTAAAGGGTATCTTTGATACCTAGGGTCCTGAGACTCAGACCTAGGGTCCTGTGGGACTTGCTTTTTCCACTGCAGCTGCTGAAGTTAACTGGGGGTATGGACCCCTGATTCTTTATAGGAGGAGACAACAAAGAGGGAGAAGACAGCAGTGTTATCCACTATGATGATAAGGCCATTGAACGACTGCTGGACCGGAACCAGGATGAGACAGAAGATACGGAATTGCAGGGCATGAATGAATATTTGAGCTCATTCAAAGTGGCCCAGTATGTGGTGCGAGAAGAAGAAATGGGGGTGAGTATGAGTCCAAAGCAATGCTGTGCTTGGTGATTGGTCCAGAAATTGGAGTTGAGACCACGATGGTATTTGAGATGAGAGGAAACCATCTGTAGGCAAATTAGTACATTGCTGAATTGATACACCTCTTCCTTTGAAGAAAAATTCTGTAACATATGAGCAAATCACATTCTCATCTTTGACGTGGCTGTCCGGCCACTTTTCACACTCAAAACACTTGTATTAGCTCTTTTTTTTTTTTCTAATAACTTTTATTTTTATTTTTGGCTGCGTTGGGTCTTGCTGCGTGCAGGCTTTCTCTAGTTGCAGCCAGCAGGGGCTACTCTTCGTTGCGGTGCACGGGCATCTCATTGCGGTGGCTTCTCTTGTTGCGGAGCATGGGCTCTAGGCGTGCGGGCTTCAGCAGTTGTGGCTCGCGGGCTCTAGAGCGCAGGCTCAGTAGTTGTGGCGCACGGGCTTAGTTGCTCCGCAGCATGTGGGATCTTCCCAGACCAGGGCTTGAACCCGTGTCCCCTGCATTGGCAGGTGGATTCTTAACCACTGCGCCACCAGGGAAGCCCTGTATTAGCTCTTCTTTATCAGAATCTCATCTTATTTTCTCTTATGTATTTTATTAGCCCTATAAATAAATTTTGGATTGCTATCTCAAGTCTCTCCGGAGAAAAGGTAGGAGATATGATACATACTTAGCATATCCCTTGTGCTTTTTAAAACTTTAGAATTGTTTTCCCTTTTTGTTTTCTTGTGTATTCTTGGTCTTTTTTTTAGTAGAAAACAAAACATACTCAGTTATAAATGCTTGGCCTCTGTAATGAAGTTTTTCCTCCTAATGATATCTAGGGTATAAAATGAAAAAACAATTGCTTTCGCTTCTGGTCCTCTCTTAGCCGCCCAGGTCAGGGTTCTTCGAATTGGCATCAGTTTCTGCTGGTCCTTGCCATCTTTTCTCATCCTTCCAATTCAGAACCATCCCCCTTGTTGTATTTTTCTTTTCCTTTTTTTTATTTTTCTGATACGTATTATCTTTGTTCTTGAAAGTGATTCTACTAACTTCAGTTGGGTGTAACTGTGGCTGAAAAGTCTGACAGGTCTACAGACCAGTAGTATTCAGCCAAAACTGCCCTTCTGTCAGGGTGGTGACCGCATATGGGAGTGACTGACTGGGGCAGAACGTGCTGAGTGGTTGTAAGGGAGGGGTGGTACTCTCCCTCCCACTGATGACCTCTCCTGATGACTACACAGGTATACAGACAGCCCTCTCGTTAGTGGCTGAGGCTGCTATTTACTTTATAATTTTTTTTTTTTTTTTTTTTTTGCGGTACGCGGGCCTCTCACTGTTGTGGCCTCGCCCGTTGCGGAGCGCAGGCTCAGCGGCCATGGCTCACGGGCCCAGCCGCTCCGTGGCATGTGGGATCTTCCCGGACCGGGGCACGAACCCGTGTCCCCTGCATCGGCAGGCGGACTCTCAACCACTGCGCCACCTGGGAAGCCCCTACTTTATAATATTTTTAAATGTTATTTTATTTTATTTTTTTGAATTTTATTTTATTTAACTTTTATACAGCAGGTTCTTATTAGTTATCTATTTTACACACATCAGTGTATACATGTCAGTCCCAATCGCCGTATTCATTCCCCCACTGCCCCCACCCCGCACCGCTTTCCCCGCTTGGTGTCCATACATTTGTTCTCTACATCTGTGTCTCTATTTCTGCCCTGCAAACCGGTTCATCTGTACCATTTTTCTAGGTTCCACATATATGCGTTAATATACAATATTTGTTTTTCTCTTTCTGACTTAACTTCACTCTGTATGACAGTCTCTAGATCTATCCACGTCTCTACAAATGATCCAGTTTCGTTCCTTTTTGTGGCTGAGTAATATTCCATTGTATGTATGTACCACATCTTCTTTATCCATTCCTCTGTCAATGGGCATTTTAGGTTGCTTCCATGTCCTGGTTATTGTAAATAGTGCTGCAGTGAACATTGGGGTGCATGTGTCTTTTTGAATTATGGTTTTCTCTGGGTATATGCCCAGTACTGGGATTGCTGGGTCATATGGTAGTTCTATTTTTAGTTTTCTAAGGAATCTCCATACTGTTCTCCATAGCGGCTGTATCAATTTACATACCTACCAACAGTGCAGGAGGGTTCCCTTTTCTCCACACCCTCTCCAGCATTTATTTGTTGTTTGTAGATTTTCTGATGATGCCCATTCTAACTGGTGTGAGGTGATACCTCACTGTAGTTTTGATTTGCATTTCTCTAATAATTAGTGATGTTGAGCAGCTTTTCATGTGCCCCTTGGCCATCTGTATGTCTTCTTTGGAGAAACGTCTATTTAGGTCTTCTGCCCATTTTTGGATTGGGTTGTTGGTTTTTTAATATTGAGCTGCATGAGCTGTTTATATGTTTTGGAAATTAATCCTTTGTCGATTGATTCGTTTGCAAATATTTTCTCCCATTCTGAGGGCTGTCTTTTCATCTTGTTTGTAGTTTCCTTTGCTTTGCAAAAGCTTTTAAGTTTCATTAGGTCCCATTAAACTTTATTTTTTGAATAGATGGTGTAGCCCTCCATATCTTTGGTTCCTCCACATCTGCAGATTCAACTGACCATGGACCATGTAATACCGTAGTATTTACCATTGAGAAATATCTGCATATAAATGGATTCATGCAGTTCAAACCTGTGTTGTTCAAGGGTCAGCTGTAATTCACCTAGTTCAAAATTCAAAAGCTACAGAAGTATCTCTTTCCCACTCCAGTCCTTTGGCTACCTAGCTCCCTCCCTGGGGATACGTGATATTTATTTTATAAATTATTTTATGTGCACACAAATTACATATATATGTATATATACATATACATGTATATACATATGAATGCCTTTTTTCCTCTTCCTTTTAAGGAAAGTAGTTGTTTTTTTTAATTGAAGTATATTTGATTTACAATGTTGTGTTAATTTCTGCTGTACAGCAAAGTGACTCAGTTATACATATATATATATTCTCTTATTTTATATATACTCTTTTCCACTATGGCAGTTCCCTGTGCTATACAGTAGGACCTGTTGTTTATCCATTCTCTATATAAAAGCTTACATCTGCTAACCCCAGCCTCCCACTCCATCCCTCCCCCAACCCCCTCCCCCTTGGCAACCACCAGTCTGTTCTCTACATCCGTGATTCTGTTTCTCTCTCTGTCCGTGATTCTGTTTCTGTTACATAGATTCATTTGTGTCCTATTTTAGATTCCACATATAAGTGATATCATATGATATTTGTCTTTCTCTTTCTTACTTCACTTAGTATGATAATCTCTACTTGCATCCATGTTGCTGCATAAGGAAAGTAGTTTCTTATACATGACATTCTGTACCTTATTTTTATCCTCCTAATAAATCTTGGAAGATTTTGTCCAAGTCAGTACCCAAAGAGCTTTCCCCCCTCCGCACCCCTTTATTCGCTGCATAATATGTCCTTGTTTGGAAGTACCATAATTTATTTACTTTAAAAAATTGAGATATAATTGACATATGCCATTATATTAGTTTCAGGTGTACAACATAATGATTTGATATTTGTATATTTTGTGAAATGGTCACCTTGATAAGTTTAGTTAACATCTGTCACCATACATAGTTATACATTTTTTTTCCTATGAGAACTTTTGAGGGCTGCTCTTTTAGCAACTTTCAGATATGCAGTATGGTATTAACTATAGTTACTATGCTATACATAAAGTCACCATGACTTATTTATTTTATAACTGGAAGTTTATAACTATAGTTACTATTCTATACATAAAGTCACCATGACTTATTTATTTTATAACTGGAAGTTTATACCTTTTGACTCTCTTCACCCTTTTCACCCCCCATAATTTATTCAAGTTCCATAATGATGGATGTTTAGGTTGTTTCTAGTATTATGCTGTTAGCAGCAGCTTAATTCTAATGTAAGGGATTTGGAATTAGTGGTCCTGAATGATCTGAAAAAAAGGTAAGACTTTCAAAGGAGCATAAACATTATTGGGATATAAGAGGATATATATAATTTTTTTTCACGGTTGGTAAACTTTTATGAAGCTTATGCAGAACAGAAAGGGCTTACGGCCCTTCTACTTCCTCTCCTGGGAGAATCTTCTGCAGTGTTACAGAAGCCTCTCCGTTCTGCCTTGCTAAGGCTGCGACCTCACTTGTCTCCATTTTACTGTCTCGCAACTGTACATGCATCAGCAAAAGGAATTAAAAGAAAACATACTGCCTCTTCATTCTTCTCTTGTGATGACAACTCCATCCTATATTTTTCTTTAGTTATTTTGACTGCTAATCTAAACATAACCACGAGGAACCAACCATGTCTTGTCAATTAAATTTCTTTTAAGCTCTTAGGTCCAAGCAGGCTCACCAAGTATTTCAGAGTCCAGTCATGAGAAGGAGCTATAGCAGAATGGGGACTATGAGGACCAGGGGTAGCTGGTGGTGCCGACTTCAGCACCCCTGAGTCCTGGCCCTCCCTCTGTCTCAGGAGGAAGAGGAGGTAGAACGGGAAATCATAAAACAGGAAGAAAGTGTGGATCCTGACTACTGGGAGAAATTGCTGCGGCACCATTATGAGCAGCAGCAAGAAGATCTGGCCCGCAATCTGGGCAAAGGAAAAAGAATCCGTAAACAGGTCAACTACAATGATGGCTCCCAGGAGGACCGAGGTGTGTGTGGCCGGCCCCGCCCCCAACCCATGGGCCGTTCCACTAGAGCAGTGGGCCCCGCTCATCTGCCCTCTCTCCCTCCAGATTGGCAGGACGACCAGTCCGACAACCAGTCCGATTATTCAGTGGCCTCAGAGGAAGGTGATGAAGACTTTGATGAACGTTCAGAAGGTGAGGGCTATGCCTTTCTGCTGGATTTTTAAAATATTGCCTTGTCTAATATCCCTATCGGTGTCGCTCACGCATCCTTTTCTTCTCGCAGCTCCCCGCAGGCCCAGTCGCAAGGGCCTGCGGAATGATAAAGATAAGCCATTGCCTCCTCTGTTGGCCCGTGTTGGTGGGAATATTGAAGTAAGTACCGTTGCGTTCTAGGGAAGGTTGGGTGAGTGCTGCTGTCGGGTCTTTGGTGGAGTAAGGTCTACTCCTTCTCTCACCTAGGTTCCTTCTCCCCCCAGGTTCTTGGCTTTAATGCTCGTCAGCGAAAAGCCTTTCTCAATGCGATTATGCGGTATGGGATGCCACCTCAGGACGCTTTTACCACCCAGTGGCTTGTGAGAGATCTGCGAGGCAAGTCAGAGAAGGAGTTCAAGTAAGTGGAGAGCTGGAATGACTGATGTAGAGCAAGGGCTTTTAGTCTCTGGTCACTCCACAGTACTAGTGCAGGCTGTGCAGGACATCGGCTGTCTCCTCTGCTGACGTTGGCAAGGGAAGCTGTTAGTAATAGGGTTCCTTGTACTCCTCGCTTCCCTGGAAGAGGACCTGGCACATGGTGTGGGGTCTGGAGACCAGCTTTCAGCACGATGGTGGGCTTTACCTCAGATGGAGCCATAGTTGATGCCTGACTGCGGGTGGGAAAGAATCTGATCTAGGAGTTGGCATGATTGCTGTTTGACCCATTTCTCTATTTGTTTACTACAGGGCTTACGTCTCTCTTTTTATGCGGCATTTATGTGAGCCAGGAGCAGACGGGGCCGAGACCTTTGCTGATGGTGTACCCCGAGAAGGCCTGTCTCGCCAGCATGTCCTTACTAGGATTGGTGTCATGTCCTTGATTCGCAAGAAGGTGAGCCCTGAACCTCCCTCCATCGTTCAGGGGTTTCTAGGTGAAACTGGAGAGCCAGCAGGAAAGGAACCTAGATGGAATTGGGTCTTCAGCATCTTGTCCCATTGCTGCAGGTTCAGGAGTTTGAACATGTTAATGGGCGCTGGAGCATGCCCGAACTTGCGGAAGTAGAGGAAAACAAGAAAATGTCACAGCCAGGGTCACCTTCCCCAAAGACTCCCACACCCTCCACTCCAGGGGACACACAACCCAATACTCCTGCACCTGCCCCACCTGCTGGTAAGTCTGCCTGGACTGTTGTTTTCTATCCTTTTCTTCTTGTCCTGGCCTTTGCTTTTTCTGTTTCCCTGTACTCAGTTCTAACAGGGGAGTCTGGCAGGACACACAGCAATCTCCCTCTCAGTTTAGGAGGGCTGTCCTAAGAATAGGGCTGGCTCTTAAAGGCACGAGAGGACAGTTAAGATGAGACAAACTGAGAAGGTGTGACCTTCTCTCTGATCTGGGACCTTCTTCCTAATGAATGTCTATTATTGGTGTGCAGAGGATGGGATAAAAATAGAGGAAAATAGCCTCAAAGAAGAAGACAGTGCAGAAGGAGAAAAGGAAGTGAAATCTGCAGCCCCTGAAGCCACTGTTGAGGTAAGAGACAGGGGTGACTGGATGCCACACCAAAGGCAGATGGATAAGCCTGTTCTTCCTCTTGGGTGCTGGCCTGTCTGCTTCAGCTTCTTTCTTCTTTCCTTTGAAGTGTACACAGCCCCCTGCCCCTGCCTCAGAGGATGAAAAAGTCCTTGTTGAGCCTCCCGAGGGAGAGGAGAAAGTGGAAAAGGCAGAGGTCAAGGAGAGAACAGAGGAACCAATGGAGACAGATCCCAAAGGTATGTACATTTTCACACACTACAGATCCCTGTGAACCACAGTTGCTCTTGGGCTTGCAGCCCGGCTGGAGGGAAGTCCAGAGGAAGTGACACACTGAAGAATCTTGTACCCTTGATTTTAAACTGTGGGCTTTTTCTCTCTCAAGACATCTTTTATGACTTTCATCATGATTTAGGTTCAGAATATAGTGTAGAACAGAGAATACACTTCCTTAGACATGCTCTCAGTGCCATCTGTTCTCCCAGGTATTGCTGATGTGGAGAAGGTGGAGGAGAAGTCAGCAGTCGATCTGATTCCCATTGTGGTGGAGGACAAAGGTGGGTGTTTGGAGAAGCTGACTGTGCTTTTAAAAGGACTCTAAAGCTGAAAGGAAGGACTTTATCTCTTGGACACCCCTCCACCCCCAGGTTCCCCCATCCATACCCATATAATCATTTTATCCCAAGCTAAAAGACTCCACCTCTCCCCACATGTGGCTGTCGGTGGGCCAGTGGCACCTGTTCCTGGGTTTAAGAACACTTCTGTGGAGAAGGGTGGAGGTGGATGGGTATCTTGTAGCGTATGGTGCTATGTATGGGTAAGGGCTATGGTGCTGGCTTCTGTCTGGAGCTGACATTTTTCTTCTGCATGTCCTGTAGAGGAGAAGAAAGAAGAAGAAGAGAAAAAAGAGGTGATGCTTCAGAATGGAGAGACCCCCAAGGACCTGAATGATGAGAAGCAGAAGAAAAATATTAAACAGCGTTTCATGTTCAACATTGCAGATGGCGGTTTTACTGGTATGAAAAAGAGGGGCCCACTTGGGGTTAGATGAATTCGAGGTGAAACCAGGGTTCTTGTCAGAAACCAGGGTACAGAGACTTTACCTCTCCTAGAGAGAATGCCAGGCTGACTGCACACTCCTCTGGGGTCCATGTTAGAAAGCCAGAGGCATATTAAGTTGGTATCTGGGAATCAGGAATAAATAGCTTTTTGAATTCTCACAGATGTTTGCCTTTCTTTTTCTCCCCAACCTTCCCTAAATTCCTCTTCAGAGTTGCACTCCCTCTGGCAGAATGAGGAGCGGGCAGCCACAGTCACCAAGAAGACTTATGAGATCTGGCACCGACGGCATGACTACTGGCTGCTGGCTGGCATCATAAAGTATCCTTTGCCTGAGTTGAGGCTGAGGTCCTTGGTGAAGGTTTCTGAGGGTCCACAGTTTGAAGTTCTTAATTTCCTTGTTTCGTTTTTCCTGAGCAATTAATTTTCCAATAGCCATGGCTATGCCCGGTGGCAGGACATCCAGAATGACCCACGCTATGCTATCCTCAATGAGCCTTTCAAGGGTGAAATGAACCGTGGCAATTTCTTAGAGATCAAGAATAAGTTTCTAGCCCGAAGGTTCAAGGTGAGCTGGACGAGGAGGAATACAGCGTTGACGTGGCAGCCTTTAAAGTGCAGAAGGGACTAAAGGAGGGAGTCTGCTCATTCAGCCACGTTGATTATTGTGTTCTCCTGTGCACTTCGCTTTGTATTCTGTGAAAGGCTTTGCTCCCAAGTATCTTAAATATTAGAGATCAACACATACAGACCTGAAGGTTAACCAGTTGGTTAAGGGCTGAAGATGACTGTGCCTGATGCATGACACAGCCCAGTGCAGTGGGTGTGCTGGGGGAACACGGTAGGCTGGAGTGTTCAGGAAAGATACAGAGGTGGGACTGAATTGGATCTCTGAGGAGGCAGGGCTGCCAGTGGGCTGGTGGTACTTTTTTCTGGGTCTGTGTGGATGAAGGGTGGGGTAGACGCAAAGGTGTAGAGCTCCATTTTCAGAATCACTAGGGCTGATACGCCCAGGACTGAAGGGGAGTTTTCCTCAGGAATTCAGCAAATGCATATTAAGGGCACCTTGTGTGCAGACCATCATAATGGGATACCATGGAGATGAGACACGTGGATCTTAACGCTGAGTATAATTGGGGGAATAAGAAATGTACACTAATAAACCTTCAAATATCACGTGCTAGGGAATGGGTGGGCCAGGGACAGGCCTGGTGCCTGTTCTCAAGGAGCTCTCAGTTTAACGTGGAGGCAGATTGTGGTCAAATGAATGTCATTCTGTGTGTTGCGAGGGAGACTGCTAAATCCTTAAGAAAGTTCTCCAGAGGGAATGTGGGGAGAGCTCACAAATGCTCCAGGGAGAAGATGGCATTGGAATGAAGTTTCGGTGAATGTAATAGAGATTGCCGGATAGAAACGGAAGGCCCTTTGATCAAAAGAATTAGGTTAGGCAAAGACAGAGCCTGTAGAGCTTATGGTGTTTGGAAACAGCAGATAGTCCAGGTGGGGTGTAGAAGACACTTGTGTTGGTGATGGTGGGAGGTACGTTGGAGAGAGAAGTAAGGCTGGAGGTCGGTAGGTAGGTTTTTGGCACCAGATAAGAGAGTTTGGACTTTACCTTATAGTTCATGGGCAGCCATTGAGGGTTTGTGAAGGGTTTTGATACAACCAAGGGAAACTGAAACAGAACATTCATGAGATTACAGAACTATCAATAGTCATGAGGTAGTAAGGGCTCGTCTGTGATGCTGGTTGTGGAAAATGAGAAGGATAAGATAAAGGGACCGAGGGACCTCCCTGGTGGTCCAGTGGTTAAGACTGCACTCCCAGTGCAGGGGGCCCGGGTTTGATCCCTGGTCAGGGAACTACATCCCCCATGCCACAACTAAGATCCAGCGTGCTGCAACTAAGACCCGGTGCAGCCAAATAAATAAATACTAAATAAATAAATAAATAAATAAATAAAAGATAAAGGGAATGAAACACCAAGGAATTTACAGGATTTACTGATTTACTGTAGGGGTCAGCAAACTATTAAGGGGCCAGAGTAATTCAAGCTTTGTGAGACACTGATACTCAGCTCTGTCATAGTGGGCAAGCAGCCACAGGTGATAAGTATGAATATGTTCCAGTAAAACTTTTTTTATCGACACTAAAATTTGAACTTCCTATAATTTTTATGAAGCTTTATAAGCTATTATTTTGATTTTTTTTCAACCATTTAAAAATGAAGAACCCATTCTTAGCTCTTGGGCCATCCAAAAACAGGCAGTGGCCCAGATTTGGCCCACAGGCCATAGTTTGCTGACCCCTGAGTTACTTTATTGAATTTGAGATACAAAGGAATGAGACTCCAAAAATAACTGAAGTTTTGAGTCTGAGTCACTGAGAAAGTTAAATTACTATTGGCAGATCAGGGAAGTGAGGAGAGGGAGCAGTTTGTAGAAAAAAGTTAAGTTCAATTTTAGACAAGTCATTTGGTGTTTTTCACAAGTAAATATCCTCCCAGTACTCCCACCACCGTTAAACAAGTGGGATCAAAGTGATCAACCACGCACGAGTGGGATCAGAACAATCAGTGCTTGAGATGCATGTTTGAAAAGCACCAACTCATTTGCACAGAGGTGCTGGCTGATGCCAGGAGGGGAGAGAGCGCTTGGGAGAATGCTGATCCTGGAGAAAGCTCATAGTTTGGGGCAAGAGGGAGGGGAGTTGGTGAAGGAGACAGGGTGGTATATAGATTGAAAGGAGGTGCTTGGTCTGTTTGGGGATAAGTTAGGCCTGAATTGGAGCCAGGTCTTCTGGAAGAAACAACTGTCCATTCTCATACTGTCCTTTTTCCTGACCCCTAGTGGATTCATTCTTTTTAAGAACCAGTGGATACTTGAGTAAAATAAGTCTCATAAGTCATGAATCAACATTCTGTCCCTTGAAATGTATTTCAAAGGCCGTTTTACACAGCTCCATCAGGTGACATGTGCAACTGTTCGTTGCATTATGATTTTTGGTGGTGGGGCCTGGAGGCAACCTAGATGTTTGACATTGGGAGTGTGGGTAGGTAAAATGTGGATTCACATCACCGAGCATTAAGAAACAACAAAATACACGTTTTGTAACATAAATGGACCTTTAAAAAAGGTATGTAGTGGGGAAATGAAAAAGCATTTTATAATGTACAGAAAAACATTCTGTAAATGAGAAATGTGCACATGAAACAATACTGTCTTCAAGAAAACCCACAAAAAGACACACAGTAGGTATATTAGAAGGGTTGCCTATTGAGGAAGGAAAGGAATGGGAGTGAGATATAGAGATGAAAGAAAAGAAACAACAGGAATAATTTTAGAGAGTAAAACAACTTCATAGGGTAGATGGACTGCCATGCAACCATTAAGTCATCTGTATTCTGTAATAACCTAAACGGGAAAAGAATTTGAAAAAGAATGGGGGAAAAAAACGTCATCTTTTATAAAGAGCAGCTAATAACAAGGGAAGAGCCTTACTATGTAACTTTGAGTTGATACAATATAAATACGTATATAGAATCTTAATTTTGTAAAAAACATGTAACAGAAAACCTCAAAATGTTAACAGTAGCTCTCAGAGGTGGAATTGTGATTTTAATTCTTTATACATTCTGTATTTTCTAAATTGAGGATTTATCATTTTTGTATAAGAGTGAATCAATAAAGGGTAAAGAGCTTTAAAAACACGGACCTTCAAAGTGGGGTGAAAAAGGCAATGGAATGTTGAACTGGCCAGGTGTGGGTTCTGAGAGGCCCATGAGAAATGAGCAAAGTGAGGGTCAGTCCAGCTGCCATCTCCTGTTTCTCTCTTGTCCAGCTCTTAGAACAAGCCCTGGTGATTGAGGAGCAGCTGCGTCGGGCGGCTTACCTGAACATGTCAGAGGACCCCTCTCACCCTTCCATGGCCCTGAACACCCGCTTTGCTGAGGTGGAGTGTTTGGCAGAGAGTCATCAGCACCTGTCCAAGGAGTCGATGGCGGGAAACAAGCCAGCAAATGCGGTCCTGCACAAAGGTAGCCAGTGGCTCCCCTGCCTCCTGTGGACTTGGCCTCCTTCCTCCTCTGCCCCTCCCCGACACACACCTACTTCTCAGGTCTGAGCCTTTTTTGGAGCCCCTTTCTTTGTCTGGGAGCTTAGGGTGTGCTGGGGATCCTTGCATTCCTTCTTAGGAAGCTAACATCTTAGAGACGGTCAAGGACAGTAGTTCTTTGCTTTTTAACTCTTGAATGTATTCCAGTTCTTGGAGGTGGAAAGCAAAGCAGAATAATATAGTGTGATCTGGGATAGTTTAGAGGTAACAAGGTGATTTAAGATCTTGTCAAATTCTAGACTGCTTTCAACATTCTGTTTTTAATTAAAGTTAAGACATTGTAAGGGGGATGGAGGGTGAAATGAGGAAAAGAAAGCTGTTATAAAGGAAGAGGGAGACAGCTCCAAAGGTGCAGAGGAAAGATAGTGAGAAGAGGAAACAATAGGAATAGCTATTGAAGAAGTGGAGGAAATAGAGACAATAGGGATCAAGGGACAGTTGGCTTTAGAAAGCACAGAATCATGGACAGTTGGAACTGGAATATGAGGGACAGGAATTTGAGTGTGGTGGAGCCAGGTCAGGTGACTCAGTGACAAAAGACAGTACTCCGGCACATCAGTCACTTGGTCATTGAGAAGTAATGGGTGTGTGGGGGGGGTCCACTTAATGGGAAAGATGGACCTCGGTCTTGACTACCATGGCTCACCGCCTCTTTTTCTTGCCCCTGCAGTTCTGAAACAGCTAGAAGAACTGCTGAGTGACATGAAAGCCGATGTGACTCGACTCCCAGCTACTATTGCCCGAATTCCCCCAGTTGCTGTGAGGCTACAGATGTCAGAGCGTAATATTCTCAGTCGCCTGGCAAACCGGGCACCTGAACCACCTCCACAGCAGGTATAGGACCATTTTCGTCTGGCCAGCTCTTCCAACAGAGCCATTCTAGAACTTTAACTCTGCTGTCTGTCCCTAGCTTTACATACTGGGCAGGTGGGGCTGGCTTACCAGTGAGTTCCCTTGGGATCAGGTGGGTTCCTGGAGTCTGGAATTCTGACTCCCTTGGCTTTCTCTTCCTATAGGTAGCCCAGCAGCAGTGAAGATCCAGATTGATGATACCACCTCCACCGCTGAGCAGTGACCTTCCTCACTTTCCCTTGCCCAGCTTCTCCCCTGGGGGCCTGAGAGACCCTCTCCTTCCTTCTGCCCCATCTTCCAAGTTGTAGAGGAACAGCCCCGCTGAGCACTGGGGGAGGGGAGGGAGTGAGGGGCAGTGGTGCCCTTCCTGCTGGAGAGACATGCAGCAGTAGCGCCGGCGCCATCTGCGGGGAGCTGGCGGGCTGGCCTTCCGGGCCCTGGCTTCTCCCCACTGTAACGTCTGTTACACACAAACTGTTGCGGGTTCCCAACAGGCTTGAAGAAAATGATCAGAATTTCTTCCTCCTTTTGGTTTTATTTTGTTGGTTTATTTTGTGTTTTTTCTCCTTTTTTGGGGGGTATTCACAGTGGGCCGGGCCCCTGGGTGAGACACAGCTACCTCTGTTGGCATCTTTTTAATACCAGGAACCCAGCGGCTCCAGCCCCTGAGTGGCTAGAATTAAATAAAGTGGAAAAAAAAAAAAAAAAAAGAACCAAAAGCATAAAAAACCACAGCAAATTTCTTGACGAAAATTGAAAATAAAATTTTCCTTGTATTTTAGTGCTCTCGTTCAGTGTGGGTGTAGGTGCAGGTGGATGAATGTTTCTGTATGGGAGCCTTGGGATGTGTGTTTGGAGACGAAGGGTTTCCTTGCGTCCTGAGATTTCACGAAAGAGCCGAGTTCCCATTGTGCACGTGCTGTGTGCTGACAAGCCCACCTGTGCACAGCGGGGCCACCGGAGCCGCCGGGTTCACAGCCCACACCGCGGCCTCCTGGAAACGCGAGGGTGCGGAAGCAGACTTCTCCGGGCTGTGGACGTCGCGCGTATAAAATGAAGGGGTCTTCCTCGCAGAGTTGGGAAAACAAAACCAACGAAGGGCTGGAAGAGTTTTAACAGCTAAGCATCACCTTGCTGTCTATTTGAAGAAAGGCTGAAGTCGGTTTTTCTGTTAACTTGCGTGAATGAAGTCAGGACGCGAGATGCCTTCCTCCCGACCTCCAAGACGGGAACCTGGGCAGAGAGGACCGTTATCTGAGGGGGAGCGCGGGGTCTGGGGTCAAGGAAGAGGGTTTCCGCGTCGCAGGCGTGGGGTCCCCCGATCTTGAGGCGACGTCGGGCGGAGGAGGGCCCGGCTCTGGCGCCTCCGTTCGAGGGGAAGGGGCTGCTTTCGGGTACAGTATTTCCGACAAATCTGCAGTGAGGCGAAAGGCCCATGCCCGGAGGGGAGGGCGGGGAAGCCGAAAACGCCTTGGGTGCACCACCTTCTCCGGCCGGGGGGTAAGCAGAGCGGTCCGCCCGAGAATCGTGCCCGGCCGCACGGCCCCCCAGCCCCGCGCGGGCCGGGTAAGCAAACGTTCCGGCTTCCGCGGCGGACCGGAAGACCGGAAGAGGCGGGGCCTCGTCAGGCACGCAGGGCGCCTGCGAAAGACGTTTTCGTGGTGCGGCGTCGGAGCGCTTGTCCTGGGCCGCACGTGGAGCTCCGCGCCTGCTTCCGAATCCCGTCTCGGGGCTGGATTGGCTTCCAGGTGAGCCGAGGCTTCGGGCGCGTCTGGAGGAATTTGGGGAAGGAAGGGTGAGGCGCTGGCCTGGACTGGGGCGTGGGGAGGGTGGGGGTACGCGGTACCTAGGGCGTGAGACCCAGGGCCCGGGGCTCAGCGTGGAGTGGAGGTTTGGACAGGCCTCGAGGGGCTGTTGAGTCGAGGTTCTGGTGGAGGCGATACCCTCTCCCGCTCCATTTCGCTTCGTCTGCGTTCTGCCTTTCCCTTACAATACGCGCTCTTCTACTGTCTCCCGTTTTGTTTTCCCCAGTACCATGGGGCGTAAATTGGACCCTACGAAGAAGGAGAAGCGCGGGCCGGGCCGAAAGGCCCGGAAACAGAAAGGTGCCGAGACCGAACTTGCCAAATTCTTGCCTGCAGGTAGGGGTCTGGCGTGCTCCCTCTCCCGATTCTCCAGCTTTTGCGCTATTCTTTTATCTGTAGCTCAACCCTTCCGTTTTTTTAGTCATTTTGTGTGTGCGCTTTCTGTTCAAGCGGAATTTTCTTTTAATGAGTTAGTAGGAAATAAGTAGGAATGAAGTACTCTCATTAGCGTTTAGAACTTAGGGAAGATGCGACTGGGACACAAGTACTCAGGCAAGGAGAGGTGTGGTTTAACACTGCGGGAGTTCAGAGGAAGGGGGATCCCACGGAGTTAGAGAGTTTGAGAAGATTTTGTTTGAAAAGATTTTGTGAAGCAGTTGGGTTTTGAAAAATGGGTGACATTTTAGCAAGTGGAAGTTGGAAGGGGATAGTCTAGTCACTGTGAACTGCATTGTTGAGGGCATGGAGATGGGAAAGCACAGATCTGGTTCCTGCATGGTTAGTAGTCTACTGCATGGAAGACTGGGTGGGAGGGAAGAGTGGGCAAGCAGTTTGTGTTGAACATCATATAAAAGATGCAGTTTACTGAGGTGTTGGCAAATGCTAAACACTATACCGAAGCCTTTGGACACATTGTATCCTCTCATTCTCAGTGTCCTGTGAGAGAGGCCCTGCTAAGGAAATGGGTGCTGAGAGGTTAACCTGTAAATAGTTATTAAATGACAGAGCTGAGATTTAAATTTTCTGTTTCTTGGAGAATATACGAACAGCAGCAGTTGTAAAGGTAAAATGTATCGTGGTTGGTAACTGATGAGTTGAGAGTAAAAGAAAGGGGAGAAGAAAGTTGTGAATCTGTGTTACCAGAATGATGATGATGCTGTGTGTTGAAATCAGTCTGGAGGGAGGCCCTGTTTGGATTTGGCTGGTGAACAGCCAGGTGGAAATCATCTCCTCTACATCTCTTATCCAGCTCCCGGTAGAGCACAGTGGAGTGAGTTATCATCTACTGCCTCTAACTAGTGTTCCAATTCTTTTCCCTTTTATTTCCTTTCCCGTTGCTTTTTTTTTTTTTCATTTCCCCTGTAACCTCCTGTTCTGCCTGTTTAAAAAAAATTTTTTTTTTAAACAGGTGGTGATGAAAATTTCAAGAGGTTGTCCAGTCGTGCCCGAAAGAGGTGAGTGTGCATGTCTAGACTTACGTTACCCAGGTTAAACTGGTCCCACTCATCTTTAGGCACTGCTCCCATGTGATCATGCTGATGGAAAGAGCTGTTGGGGACTGTCAGGTTTCCCTGCACTGGGAAGTGGCAGAGCCTAGAGGTGTGTTCCATTTCCTCACTCCTTTTATGTTTTCAGGGCAGCCAGGAGGAGGTTGGGCTCTGCTGAAGCCCCTGAGATGAATAAGTCCCCTGGGGCCAAACCATTGCCTGGAAAGCTATCAGAAGGTCAGTGGACATAGGAGCTGGGTGCCACGTGAGGAGTCCTCTGGGTCCTGGGTAGGGAGGGGCTTGTTGAGTATTTCTGAAGTGAAAGGAACAGCCAGAGGACGTTCTTGGGGGTAGGAAGTACAGAGGCTCCATCAGTGTGTGGCTGCCATCAGTCCAGGATTCTTCAAACCCTCTGGGATCTCTGCAGGAGCTGTCCAGGCACCCAGTAGGAAGGGAGCCCCGTCCTTATTTAACAGTGCTCGAGGCAAGAAGCGCCCAGCACCAACCCACAGCAGTGACGAGGAAGAAGAGGAGGAAGACTCTGAAGAGGGTGGTGTGGCGAACCAGGGGGACCTCTGGGGCTCCGAGGACAGTGACGCTGATATGGTAGATGACTATGGAGCTGACTCCAGCTCAGAGGACGAAGATGAGGATGACGGTGCAGAGGTGAGCTTTATCTCTCTGGGTCTTCAGAAAGCTATCCTTGCCTTTTAGAGTCTTTCCAGATCCTTGAGACTATCTCTCGGTGACAAGGATAAGCCTGAGTGGAGAAAAGGGATTTTAGTGTTCCATCACTTTTCGTAGCACCTTACCTCCTCTCAGCGCATGTGCAAGTTTAAAAGAGCCACAGGATAGAGCACTTTAAAATATAACGATGCTCAGTGCTGGTGAGGACATGGGAAGGCGGACACTTGTATGGCCCCACTGCTGGGACTAGAAATGCACACTTTTTTTTTTTTTTAAGCATTTGGTATCTGAGAACCTTAAAAAGGTTTTTCCTTTTCACTTAGTAATTCCACCTTAGAAAGGTGATCCAGAATGTAGACAGGTTTACTTGCCGAAGTATAAGAAGTTATCATGTATTATACAGTTTAAGTATATGAGTGTGTTACTAGGAAAATTCAAGCATAATCGAGTCGTATGGAATAAAAAGGAAGTTCCCACTTTCACCCCTCTCCCCCAACCCCCCTTCTCTCTGCAGAGCTACTGTTTTGCGATTTCCAGGCACCATGTGGACCATAATGCCCAAACTCTGGAAACTTCCAAAATGCCTAATAGGCTTAAGTGAACTGTGGTTCATTCGTATGCTAAATTAACGTTTGGCCATTGTGTCTGTGAAAATGCTTGTGATCTGTGAATGAGAAAAGGCGAGAAACAGACTCGAAAATGAATCATGATTTTAACTGTGTGAAAAATGTAGAGTAAGGAAGGAGGAGGAAATATGTGGCAAAATGGGTGCCCAGGGAAGTTTTTGTGTGTGTGTGTGTATGTGTGTGTGTGTGTGTCCGTGTCCTGCCTGCCCACCCGTGTACATATGGGTATGGGAAGAACAATGTACCGAACTCTTTCAATCCATCATTTCACTTCAGTAATGGTAAATATTTTGCTAATCTTATATTCACTTCTTCAGGGTCTAAATTTTTTTCTGGGAGCAAGAGTTATGTTTGTATTTAGGAAAAAAACAGAGGTAGGAAGTATTTCATGGGCTGGTGGAAGGGCAAGCTTTGCATCACCAGCCTCTTGTCTCTTTATTCAGTTGCTGCCCATTGAAAGGGCTGCTCGGAAGCAGAAGGCCCAGGAGGCTGTTGCTGGGTGAGTTTTGGAAACTCTTAGGGTGGAGAGTAGGCAGTGGCTGGGATGAAGGAAAATGTGAGGAAGGAGGAGGTGTCTGCTTTGATCTGTGAACCACTCTGTTCTTGGACCTGTTTATAGGGGCCAGTGGAGTGAGGAGGAGACCTACGAAGAGGAGGAAGAGGAGGAAGTGTCCCCTGGGTCAGGTCCCAAAGAGGATGATGAGATGGAAGGGGACCTGCAGATCAACGCGGACGAGGAGGAGACTTTTGTGCTGCCCCCTGCTGGGGAGATGGAGCAGGATATCCTTCTGGGGCAGGGGGAGCCGGAGGGGGATGCTGGGGAGAAGGCATTTCCAGGCCCCAGGAAACCAGGAAGCAGTTCCTTAACAGGTCCACATGCCCAGGTTCCAGACTTGCAGCGAGTTCACAAGCGCATCCAAGACATAGTGGGAGTGCTGCGCGATTTTGGGACTCAGCGGGAGGAAGGTCGGTCTCGTTCTGAATATCTGCAGCGGCTTCGGAAGGACCTGGCCACTTACTACTCCTATGGAGACTTCCTCCTTGGCAAGCTTATGGACCTCTTCCCTCTGTCTGAGGTACCGACTTGCCATTCTGATGCCCTTCATGCTTTTCTTTCCTCACTCTCTCTTCTCTTACACTGTGTAAGAAGGCAGCCAGCCCTCTTGCTCTCTGCTTTTCTGGCTGCGCTCCTAGGCCAGCCTGACCTGCTCCCTGCCATGCTCTGTCCCAGCTGGTGGAGTTTTTGGAAGCCAATGAGGTGCCTCGGCCCATCACCCTCAGGACCAATACCTTGAAGACCCGGCGCCGGGACCTCGCTCAGGTGAGGGGTGGGCCCTGAGGTTTGCTTGTCTCAGGGAGGCACTGAATCCCAGAGACCCCCGCCCACCCCACCCCCCCCCGTCCCACCACACTGGGCGTGGGGGGTCTTAGTACCTAGGCATTTCTTGGTACAGGCATGGTCCCAGGAGGCAGACCTAGGCCTGGTGTCACTCTGGGTCTGTCTGGCAGGGCTGAGGACCTCTGTCGATTGGGGAGCTCGTCCCTTCAGCCTCTGCTCCCTGTGACAGGGCTGAGACATCCGCATCACGATGAAAATGCCGCCTCACAGAGAAGTGGGAGGGGGTTGTCTGCCTCGTAGATGATTGAGAAGCTGGTGAGGCTGTGATCCCTATCCCCAGGAAAAGACGTGACACACACACACAAGCAGTGTTTTAAGCTCCTCGTTTCCAGGGGTTCAGGGGCCCCAGGTTAAAACCCTGGTGCCAGAGGCAGTGGTGTGGCCTTGTGTGTTGTCTGTCTCCTGGTGTCTGTCTTCTGTTGCCTCTCCTGGAAGGTAACTCGATAGTTATCTTTAACGTTGCTATAACCAATAACGCTAAGTTTTAGGATGGCAAGGGGGCTGAGGCTCTTGGAAAGTCGGGGTCCATTTCCAGGAGATGAAAGAACAGGAGCTGGCAGTGTGCTCCATTGGGATGGAATTCAGACCTTGAGTTAGAACCTGAGGCTAAGGAAGAGGAGACCATGGGATGGGACAGACTGTTCCGTGCGCCTGTGATGATTGTGTCCTGACTAAGCTCCAGGGGTCGTGGTGCCACGGGCCTCCTGCCAGGACCAGGGTGTCACGTCTCCAGTCCCCTACTGGGTATAGTAGCTTCCGACGTTTTAACACTTTCATCCATCTTATTTTCAGGCGCTGATCAATCGTGGGGTTAACCTGGATCCCCTGGGCAAGTGGTCGAAGACTGGACTCGTGGTATATGATTCTTCGGTGCCCATTGGTAAGTGTTCCCTGCCCCGGAGCCCTTCTGCCCGTGCCCTCGTCCCAGCATGTCACAGGCGGGTCCTCATCCACAGGTGCCACTCCCGAGTACCTGGCTGGGCACTACATGCTGCAGGGGGCCTCCAGCATGTTGCCCGTCATGGCCTTGGCACCCCAGGAACATGAGCGGATCCTGGACATGTGTTGTGCCCCTGGAGGAAAGACCAGCTACATAGGTATGAGAAGGGCCGGTGGGGCTAGGCTTCAGCTGGCGCTCTGCTTATGAAAGGAGGTGGGGTTGCACAGGCGGTCAGCAGAGTGGGCGGCAGCACAGGTTCTGGGGGCGGCCCAGCTCCAGCCCCACGAGGGCCTCTTACTGCCCACGTGACCTTGGGCACCTGTGGAACGGCGAGGTGATGGTGCTCGTGTTGGCTGTTATGTTATGCGTGGGTCCTGAGGGTTGAGGTGCGCATATGCAAGTCCCTGGCACAGTAACCGCTACGTATAATTAGTCGTAACCATTTTATTAAACTGTTATCCCTTGGAAGAAGTAACTTAGTCTGAAGGATCAGAAGGGCGTTCAGTAACAGAAAAGTCATCCTGGCAGGCTCGCTCATCACAGGGCCGGTGCGGACCGGGTAGCCGGTGGGGTTGCAGCTTATTTGGGGAAGGGGTGAGACTTCACAGGCAGAGTCTTGGGCTAGAGGGTGGCCGGCAGGTGTGGAGGCACAGGAGCTGCCGGTGAGCACTGTGCCCTCCTCCCTTCAGCCCAGCTCATGAAGAACACAGGTGTGATCCTCGCCAATGACGCCAACGCCGAGCGGCTCAGGAGCGTCGTGGGCAACCTGCACCGGCTGGGAGTCACCAACACCGTCATCAGCCACTATGACGGGCGACAGTTTCCCAAGGTGGGGCTCCCCGCTGTGTGTCTCTCCTGGGGCGTCTCACCTGCTCCCTTCCCGACCTCAGGATGTTGAGACCTGCCCTTAGGAAATAATCGGTATGGTTCAGGTTGCCGAAAACATCCACTTAGCCTACCTTTTTCCCCAGGTGGTGGGGGGCTTTGACCGAGTCCTGCTGGATGCCCCCTGCAGTGGCACCGGTATCATCTCCAAGGACCCAGCAGTGAAGACGAACAAGGTGCAGGGGTTGGGGGACCTGCTGAAAAGTCTCGGGGAAGGGGGGCTGGCGAAGCGGAGTGGGAGGTGGGCAGTCAGCAGCTCACGTCTCCTGAGGCTACCTTTAGAAAGTCCAGCGCTGTGGGTCTCTCCGTCCTGGGACAGGATGAGAAGGACATCTTGCGCTGCGCTCACCTTCAGAAGGAGCTGCTCCTGAGCGCTATCGACTCTGTCAGCGCCACCTCCAAGACGGGGGGCTACCTCGTCTACTGCACCTGCTCCATCATGGTGAGGCCTGTCGTGGGGCGAGAGGGGGCAGGGCTGGCGCTGGCGCCCCCCAGCACCCCCTTGGCTCCAGCTCCGCTTTCCCTTCCGTCTCTGTCTCCCCCACACGTCAGGTGGAAGAGAACGAGTGGGTGGTAGACTACGCCCTGAGAAAAAGGAACGTGCGGCTGGTGCCCACGGGCCTGGACTTCGGCCAGGAGGGCTTCACCCGCTTCCGGGAAAGGCGCTTCCACCCTACCCTGCGCTCCACCCGCCGCTTCTACCCTCACACCCACAACGTGGATGGTTTCTTTATTGCCAAGTTCAAGAAATTCTCCAATTCTATCCCCCAGTCCCAAACAGGTAAGCAGTGTGCTCCTTGTACCTCTCCTCTCCACCTTTGCTCTTTCTACCATAGCTTCAGGAGGCTTTCTGGTGTGACTGCGGGGAAGGGCGGATCTCGGCCTCCCTCTCCTGGCCTTTGCACGCTTGGGTGAGAGACCCCTTTCATCCCAGCTAGTTGTTCCCAAGCCTGGGCCCCATTCGGTGCGTTACAGGGTTCACGTGGGTGGGGTCTTTCCCTTGATCCTGCCAAATGGCTGCAGTTGGTCGGCACTAAACGCATTCCCAGTGCGAGTGTGGTTTCTTGGCCGAGGGTTGCCTTACTGGTAATAGACCTCTGCCAGTCCAGCCTTGTCAGCATTGGGTTGGCACGCGACTCCTCAGAACTGTCCGTTCTCTGAGCCCATCACACTAATTGCAGATCGTTTCCTCAGCCATCTTGAGGAGTCTGGCCTTGATCTCAAGGGGAAGGGTGGGGTTTTCTGAAACAAGCCTGAGGGCTCTGCCTGCTGGGATACCACCCTGAGCTGAGTTGGAAGAGGGAGAGGCGGGCTTCTCTGGACACAAACAACATGACTTATTGAGTTGATTTTTTTTCCTCTTCATAAACAATGCCTCTTAACAAAAGTCACATCTGAATGTTAACAGAACAAAAACCTCTTTAAGAAGTAGCAAAATTTCTTGCATTTTTTTTTTGCTGTAACTGTAAAGATACATATTTAATATGTCTTCATTAATGAAGACTAGCTTTTTCTAGTTGCTCTGTGTGCATTCTTATTTTCCTGCATCTCGTCAAACTCTGCATGAAAAAAATATCTTTTCTGATTAAAAGAAAAGCCCAGTGCTTCAGGTTTTTTCAGGGTTCGCCTCCTCCTTAGAGTGTCTTGTTACCTGCTGGCCTCAAGGGGGCACAGCTTCCTCTGAAAACCTTTTGGCCCAAGGATGGGGATGGGTAGTGATGCCTTCTCTTTAATACAGGGTTCAAATATGACTTGCGTAAAGACCAGGTGATATTAAGTAATATGAAGCCAGGTAATCTGCTCTTAGGCACCGTCCCAATTGTGTGGAACACTTGGCCAAGAGATAGTACCCCGGCAGTTTCCTTATTTTAATACCTCTACCTACCTCCTCCACTAATGATCAAGACCCAGTGATGAGGCCTGTTTTCTCAAACCATCTGTTTAATTTTAACCTCAGGAAATTCTGTGATATCCACCCTTACAAACCTAGACTTGCCCCACCTGAAAGGGCAGGTGACCCCCCAGCCTGAGAGCAGCAGGCAGCCTGCCAAGAAGGCCAGAGTGGCTGGTCAAGCAAAGCAGCGGCTGCAGAAACGGAAACATCCCAAGAAGGCTTCCTTCCAGAAGCAGAACGGTGTCTCCAGAGGGACAGACTCAGAAGTGTCCACTGTGTGTTCTGTCACAAAGGCCCAAGCTTCCTCTAAGCTGCAGGATAGCAGTCAGCCAGCTGAAAAAGCAGCAGGGGTCAGGGAACCAAAGGTAGCCGGGAAGCTACAGCAGCAGTCACCCGAACTGCAGTCCTCCAAGAAAGCTGCCTTCCGGAAGCGGCACGCTCCTCCTAAGGGCACCTGCACGGAAACACCTGCTGCGCCGTCCCTCTCCAAGATGCAGGCCACTCTCAAGCCTGAGGACCGTGGTCAGCCCCTGGGGAACACCACAGGGGCTGAGGAGGTTAAACAGCGGGTGCCAGAGCAGCCTCTCAAGAAAGCTGCCTTCCAGAAACAGAATGGTACCCCCAAGGGACCTAAGACTCCAGTCATGGCCCCCCACCGGGGGGGTCACAGCCGGCCCCCACCAGCAAAGAGGAGAAAATCTCTGTCCAGAGGCGGCCGCCAGCCCCTGCTGTCTCCGATGGATGGTTGAACTATACTGGGGTGGCTCATTGCCATTGTTACTGGGTTGGAAGTCTTACCTCTGTGAGGATGGCTTCCCCACTGGGGATGTGAAATTTAATACACATTTTACAATCTCTGGCTGCTGTGTGTTTTTTTGAGGGGACTGGGTACTGGCTTTGCTGCTTGAAGGGTAGAGGTGGGAGGGTGGGACGGGGAACCCCTGAAGAGAGCGGACAGTGTGGTATACTGAGAAATAAGGTCAGTTCCCAGGGACCCAGGGAAGGAGAGTCATGGAGTCAGAGCCTGGGTGTTTGGATTCAGGGGAGAGGAGGGCAAGTGGGGTGTAGGGAAGGTGAATTTCGTGCCACCAGAACCATGGAGTACTGGAGGACCTGGGTTTTATGTCCTGCCACGCTGGCTGGATTCTGGGCATGGGTCGGGGTCCGGTCGGCTCAGGGCTCAGCCTCAGACCCGGAAAGGTCGGTCCAGGTGCCAGCTTCCGAATGAGCCTTTCATTGGCCTCCTCCCTGGCCTCCTCCGCCCCGCTGACCTCTGCCCCTTCCGCCGAGCCGTCTGATTGGCTGCCCCTCGTCCCCCTGGCGCCTCATTGGCTCTCCTCCCTCGCCCTCCAGCCCTGCTCCTGCACGGGTCTCCATCTCCCGGCAGAAGGCGCAGCCATGAATCCGTTATTCGGCCCCAACCTCTTCCTCCTCCAGCAGGAGCAGCAAGGCCTGGCCGGGCCGCTGGGGGACCCCGTGGGAAGCGACCACTTGGCCGGCGGCGGGGACGTGCCCCCGGCGCCGCTCGCCCGAGCCGGCTCGGCTTCCTACTCGCCGCCCGGGCCGGGCCCGGCGCCCCCCGCCGCCATGGCGCTCCGCAACGACCTGGGCTCCAACATCAACGTGCTCAAGACCCTGAACCTCCGCTTCCGCTGCTTCCTGGCCAAGGTGCACGAGTTGGAGCGCCGCAACCGGCTGCTGGAGAAGCAGCTGCAGCAGGCGCTGGAGGAGGGTAAGCAGGGCCGGCGGGGCCTGGCTCGCCGAGACCAGGCCGTGCAGACCGGCTTCGTCAGCCCCGTCAGACCCCTGGGGCTGCCCCTGGGCGCCCGGCCGGCTGCCGTCTGCACCCCGTCGGCGCGGGTGCTGGGCTCGCCCGCGCGCTCGCCGGCAGGCCCCCTCGCGCCCTCCGCGGCCTGCCACCCGGCTCCCTCCACCTCCACCTCCGCCTCCTCTGCCTCCTCCTCGTCGGCCCGCTTCATGCCCGGCACCATCTGGTCCTTCTCTCACGCCCGCCGGCTCGGGCCGGGACTGGAGCCCACTTTGGTGCAAGGGCCTGGCCTGTCGTGGGTGCACCCCGACGGGGTGGGCGTCCAGATCGACACCATCACCCCCGAGATCCGCGCTCTCTACAACGTGCTGGCTAAAGTGAAGCGCGAGCGGGACGAGTACAAGCGGAGGTAGGGATCGGGAAGGTGGGGAGGGGGCTCAGCTCACGCCACACTGGGGCCGGGGCTAGGTGTGCGTACAGGAGCCGAGAGCAGCTGAGGCCCAAGAATCAGGGAGGAGTCAGTATGAGTAAAGTTCCTGCTGTGTAAGGAGGAGCTTGGAAGTCCACAGAAGGAATTGGATACCCGGAGACTAGAATCCCTAGAGAATGCAGAAGTCGAGACTCGTGACCGGAAGGAGGCGTCTAGGAGCCGAATACTGCGGGGAACACTTGTTTTTCATCTAGGCTGCAGTGTTTGGAGGACTGTGTTAACTGGGGGTTTTGTGATGTGTAAAAGGGACATGGGTCGGAGAGGCCACATCCGGGCTACTGCTTAATCCCCCAGTCTCAGCCCTCGGAGCGACTTTGTGATATAGGCTCCACATTACTGATCAAAAGTTAGAGGCAAAGGTTGTAGTTTTAATTTGGGAGTCGAAGGGAAATGAGAAGGGGGTTGGAGAGGGGCTGCACCTTGCAGTAGGTGATCCTGCCTCTGCCCAGCGTTTCCCAAAACGGCGTCCGAGGGAGCAGCACGGCTGCTCTGGTTCCATCCAAACCAGAATGCTGTGGGGACCTTAGGGCACTTCTGGGAGTGGGCCAGAAAAGGAGGGAGGCGGGAAGAAGGAGTAAAGGGAATTCCCTAGGGAAAGGGGAAGGGCCTATGTAGTTGGCCCAGGGCTAGCCTTGGAAGCTGGGGGATCTGAAAGTGCAGAGCTGAAGGCGGAGGAAGTGTGAAGAGGGCAGCAAGGACCCGAGTAGGAGAAGGCTGGGAACATGGACACACAACACCTTTGACACAAGGCAGCTGGGGCAGGCCGGGTGGCTCTGAAGATGAGGAGTTGGTTTACTGCAGGGAGCCCTGCGGGGTAGCACAAGGCGCCAGGGGAGGGGATGCGACGCAGGAGTGCTGGCTGCATCCAGGTGGATCCCCTAGACGGCTGATAACCATGCTGTTAGGACAGCAGCCTGAGCACAGCCAGCACTTCGTACACTGTGCCTGGGACGCCATGGTTGAAGACGGAGGAGGTGACAGGTCGGAAAGAGGCTTAGCCTTCAGGTTTAACCTCTTAATGAGCTACTCTGACCCCTTGTGGGCAGGTCTGGGAATTACCCTTGCAGCCCAGTGGAGCAGAGATTTGTGTCTGGTGGGGATTGGCTGAATGCTCAGGCAAATGCCTGCTGGGTCGGGTTGGGGGTCGGGGGCGAACTTCAGGGATCTGTAACCCGCCAGAGTCTAGCAGATCACAGATCAGCAGGCTTGCTGAGGTGGAGTCCTGTCCTCATGCTGGCTGGCTTCCTTCCTTGGTTGTAGTCCATGGCTGAAGTGTCTTTGGGAGTCTCAGTTATCCTAAAACCATCATTCAGATGCCACCCAGAACCATCCTGCCCCAGCCACTGCAGGAGTTAATTAACGCCGTCAGCAGTGGAACATGGACAGTTCTGGAATACATCCATAACCACAGGAACAACTGCTGTTGTGGGGGTGTTCTGTTTCTAACCGGAAGAGTATTTGTCCTTGGTCCAGCTGTCCAGGGCAGCAAAGGGTTATTCCGCGGGGGCTGATGAGCTCATAGCTCTGCAGCACTCCGCTGTGCAGAGGGCCTCACAGCCAGACGTGGGTGGTACGTGATACTGGTAGTCAACTCATTCTTCCACCCCAGATCCCCTGCCCTTGGTCTTTTCTCTTTATAGCAAAGCTAGCTCCGGTCTGTAGCCTGGAAGACGTGGGCATAGTATGAGCACTAAACTGGGAAGGAGCTGAGGCCTCCTGGTTCTGGGTTCAGCTCCCCTGCCTTGTGCGACCTTGGGTGGATCTCTTTTTCCTGGTCTCAGTTTTTCCGACATAGGAGTGGCCCCTGCTTCCTCACTTCACTCAGGGAGACCGTTTATTTGGAAGAAAGATGTTTGCTCAATGTAGAATACATGGAAATTGCTCAACGTCTACCCATGTTTAAAGAACCTTGCGAGGGAGACCAGATTTAAATAGAGGTCAAAACGAACCCATTCGTGGGAATGTCTGGCTGGAGTACAAATAGAATTCTAGTAAGCTTCCAGATGGTTTATTTTCAGATTTTTTGTTTGTTTGTTTGAGATTTTATTAATCTTAAGCCATACCTAACTTCCTTAAGTTTCTACCTGGAACAGTTGAGTTCACTGTCCTGCCCTCCCTGATGCATCTTCCCCAGGGTTTTGGTCCCCTTGTCTGTCTCGCTTGCTTCCTCCAGGGATGCATGGACCCCAGGGGCATCAGGGTACTGCATCCCCTGCCCTCACGCTGTAGACGAAGAAACCAAGGCCCAGAAAGATAAATGTCTTCTTTAAGAAAATACATAACCTGACACTGCTGGGGCACCTCGCTGGCCCCAACTGTCTGAATGAGAATGCCAGAGCGAGGGGAGGGGCTGGGTGGGGAGCCAGGAATACGGGAGGGGAGCTGGGCTGCTTTCTCCCGGCCCAGCCCAGCCGCCAGGAGGGGCGGCCACGGTGAGGTCGAGGAGTTATTATTAGGAACACTGCAGTGCGGAGGAACGGGAGGGCTAGGAGAGATGGGCCTGGAGGAGGAGCCCGGGGAAGAGAGCTGAGAGGCACCTGGGAACAGAGATGGAGGGGAGGGGAGGGGAAGACCAAATCCTGGGCCTGCGGAGTGTGTTCTCCATGCTGCTTCCTAACCACCTTTCTGGCGTTGAGGTTTCTCCCCTGGTGCAGTTGCCCTCCTTTCTCAGCCTGGAGGAAGCCTTTCCAGGATGGGGGAGAAGTGCTGGGCTATGTCAGTGGGGTCTGAGGAGTCCCGCTGTTCCAGCCAACCTTGCGGGGCCCTGAAATCAATCCTAAGCAGGGGTGTTGCCCCCGCCGCTGCCCTCCTGCCTGTGTGAGGAGGAGGGGGACGCGCCGGCCAGCTCCCAGCCTTGGCCAGGAGCGCCTTCTAGCCTCCTCGTGGTCTTAGGCTCTGCATGCGGGGGCCCAGGAGGTCCTGCCGCTAGTTCTTACCCACCACGGTTTCCCTCTCCCTCTGGGTGTGGGTGCTCAGTGATCCCAGGCTCCTGCCCGCACCCTGGCCCCTCTCTGCGGCTCACCCGGGGCCTCTGGGTGGGCAGTTTCTGGAGCTTGTGGGGATGGACTTCAAGCATCTCCTAGCAGGCTCCTGACCACCTTTGCTGATGCCGTATGTGTCCTGCAGCTGCTTTTACAGGATTAATGGTACCACAGGAGGCAGGGCAGCGGGCTAGACGAGCTCTGTTCTGGTGCAGGCAGCAGGCGGGAGCCCGGATCTGAGGACTGGAGGTGGGAGACCGGGCCGGGTGGTGTGGGCAGAAGGAGGGGGACGAGGCCAGCCGGACAGCTGGTCGGGCTGGGCCCTGCGAGGGACCAGAGCAGCCGCAGTTGCTCTTAAATGGTGCGAGGCCGGAGGTTCCGGGAAGGCAGCTGGTGAGCTGGGAGCTGGCGGGGAGCCTGGAGCCACACGTTTCTGCCCGGCTCCTCCCGTCTGGGGAAGCAGACCCGGGGCCGGGGCCTGAGCCTGAGCCAGACGGGCGGGGGGCGGAGAGCGGAGGCGGGAGGACCCCGCACCCAGGCGCTGGCCCTTCGCTGTCTACAGGTGGGAAGAGGAGTACGTGGTGAGGCTGCAGCTGCAGGAGCGCGTGAACGAGCTCCAGGAGGTGAGGGCCGCCCTGCCCCGCCTCGTCCCACCTTCCCCTGCCCGCTGCCCGCAGGCAGTGCGGCTCACGCCGGGTTTCTCCCGACCGTAGGAGGCCCAGGAGGCTGACGCCTGCCAGGAGGAGCTGGCCCTGAAGGTGGAGCAGCTGAAGGCCGAGCTGGTGGTCTTCAAGGGGCTCATGAGCAACGTGAGTGCTGCCGTGTCACCCCTCGTCCCTACCCGCCGGGGCGAGGCTGCCTGAGGCCAGGGAGCCGGCCTTTTTAGTTGCACCCAATTCACTGACCCTCCCCGCAGCGTATGTGCTTCCATTTCTTTTCCGCTTGCCCACCCCTAACTCCGGAGAAGAAGAGACAGCGGAAGTCCCCGTGGCCTCCATTGTTCCTCAGGGTGGTTTGCTCACAGTGTGGCCCTGGGTGAAGTCCTGACCCTCTGCCTTCGTATCTGGGTCTGTGGAGTGGGATAGTAAAGCACGCGCTTTGCAGTCTGGTTCGAAGGTTGTGATGCCCTGAGTTAGGACAGCGGTGCTAGTTCAGTGTCAGCTGATGCCACCATTGCGATACTTCCCCACTCTCATAGCCCCTGGTGGTCAGCCAGGCAGTGTCTCTTGTAGCCTGAGTTCCAGGAGGGAGCCCCCTGCATGTCCCAGCCACTGGGCCGTGCCCTTCGGGGGCCCGGTCTGGCCGGGGAGCCAGCTGTCCTGGGCAGAGTGCTGGAGGGGCACCCAGGAAAAGGGGTGCCTTCTGCTGGGAGGGGCCGTGTGTCTGGGAGGATGAGGGGACATTGCCGGGCCCTGAGGACCCCCTCACCGCCCTCCGTGCTCCCCGCACAGAACCTGTCCGACCTGGACACGAAGATCCAGGAGAAGGCCATGAAGGTGGACATGGACATCTGCCGCCGCATCGACATCACCGCCAAGCTCTGTGACTTGGCCCAGCAGCGCAACTGCGAGGACATGATCAAGATGTTCCAGGTGAGGGCGAGGGGCGCCTGGGTCCGGCCCCCGCCCCGTCCCACCGCCTGGTGTCCGCGCCCGAGCTCTGTAGGGGGGCGCGGGGCCGCGAGAGCCCGGTCCTCCGTGGGAGCTGGGCCCGGCCCCTTCTCGGAGAGCTTAGCGCGGCAGCCGGGCCCTGGCGGGACGAGGCTGGGGGTGAGGGACAACCTCTGGAGAGGAGTTTGGAGCGGTCTCTAACGCCGTCTCTCCCCTCCCCTCTCTCTCCCGTCTGCCTCCTCGCCTCTCTGCCTTTCATCTTCTCTTGCTTCCTCCACAGAAGAAGCTGGTTAGTTCTGCTCTCACGCAAGCTTCCTGCGTCCCCGGCCCATTTCTCAGCTCCCCAGGCCTCCTGACCCGCAGGGCTCTCAGCGCAGACCCCTCCCCTCTATCCGGCTGCTCTGCTCCCTTCTTTATCTCCCACCCCTCCTTCCCTCTCCCCGCTTCTCCCTCCCTCTACCCCCTTCTATCCCTCTCCCCATTCTCTCTTCCTCTCCCCCTTCTCTCTCCCTCTCCCTCTTGTATGCCTCTCCCCCTTCTCTCTCCCTCTCCCCCCTTCTCTCTCCCTCTCCCCCTTCTAT